>NC_072406.2:114629166-114941111 GCF_028858775.2 Pan troglodytes | reverse complement strand
GAAGATAATTTATCCTTGGACATAACTAAATTAAAGAAACAAATTTTTGAAGCCTCTCAAGCTCATTTCTCCATTGTGCCTGGAGCTGAGGCGTTAGATCAGGTGGCAGAAAGTCTTTCTGGACTAAACGCCACGACTTGGATTAAGTCTATTGGGGGCTCCATTGTAGGAAATTTTGGAATCATGTTTCTCTGTTTAATCGGCTTGTTTTTAGTGTGCCGGACCAGTCAAAGAATCCTGCATCAAAACCGAGAGAACGAGCAAGCCTTCATCGCCATGGCACATTTATATAAAAAGAAAGGGAGAGATGTTGCGGGAAGTTAGGGACCCTGAATGGAGGGACTGGCTGGAGCCATGGCAGAGGAACATAAATTGTGAAGATTTCATTTTAATATGGACATTTATCAGTTCCCAAATAATACTTTTATAATTTCTTATGCCTGTCTTTACTTTAATCTCTTAATCCTGTTATCTTTGTAAGCTGAGGATGTTTGTCACTTCAGGACCACTGTGATAATTGTGTTAACTGTACAAATTGATTGTAAAACATGTGTTTGAACAATATGAAATTAGTGCACCTTGAAAAAGAACAGAATAAGAGCAATTTTTAGGGAACAAGGGAAAACAACCATAGGTCTGACTGCCTGCAGGGTCAGGCAGAAAGAGCCATATTTTCCTTCTTGAGAGAGGCTATAAATGGACATGCAAGTAGGGAAGATATCACTAAATTCTTTTCCTAGCAAGGAATATTATTATTAATACCCTGGGAAAGGAATGCATTCCTGGGGGGAGGTCTATAAACAGCCGCTCTGGGAATGTCTATCTTGTGCAGTTGAGATAAGGACTGAGATACGCCCTGGTCTCCTGCAGTACCCTCAGGCTTACTAGGGTGGGGAAAAACTCCGCCCTGGTAAATTTGTGGTCAGACCAGTTCTCTGCTCTCGAACCCTGTTTGCTGTTGTTTAAGATGTTTATCAAGACAATACGTGCACTGCTGAACATAGACCCTCATCTGTAGTTCTGCTTTTGCCCTTTGCCTTGTGATCTTTGTTGGACCCTTATCAGTGGTTCTGCTTTTGCCCTTTGCCTTGTGATCTTTGTTGGACCCTTATCGGTAGTTCTGCTTTTGCCCTTTGTCCTTTCCCTCAGAAGCATGTGATCTTTGTTAGACACTTATTAGTAGTTCTGCTTTTCGCCCTTTGAAGCATGTGATCTTTGTTAGACACTTATTAGTAGTTCTGCTTTTCGCCCTTTGAAGCATGTGATCTTTGTACCTACTCCCTGTTCTTACACCCCCTCCCCTTTTTGAAACCCTTAATAAAAACTTGCTGGTTTGAGGCTTAGGTGGGTATCACAGTCCTACCGATATGTGATGCCACCCCCGGCGGCCCAGCTGTAAAATTCCTCTCTTCACACTGTCTCTCTTTATTTCTCAGCCGGCCAACACTTATAGAAAGAACCTACGTTGAAATATTGGGGGTGTGTTCCCCCAGTACGCTAGTCCTGCTGATGAGCAAAGAAGGTGTTGATGGCATTTTGATCAACAAGAAATGTTATGAAACGGCCTCCCACCTCTGGCATTCCTAGTACTGACCTCATCTCTCCCTTCCCTTCCACCGCTCCCCACAGCTTAGCACCCCTTTCGTTCCCATACACATGTACATTTTTATTTTGGGGACCATTAACCCACAGCCCTTATTGCTGCCAAAACCACATGGGCTGGAGGGCCAGGGCTGCATGGACAGTCACACCACTGCACACCAGCCTGGTGATGGAGCAAGACTCTGAAAAAAAAAAAAAAAAGAAGCATAAAAGACCTTTAACAGTCCCTGCTACTTGTGACCCTCCTGAATCTGTCATCTGTCCAGTGATTTTGATTTTGCAACATGGAAAGTTCCAAGCCTTGATTCCTGAGCCCAGATACCATTCGCACTCTGGAGTCATTCAAGCATGGGGAGCTCCTCAGAGGGTGATCAACTGACCTCCCTTACCTAGCTCCTCCTCCGGAGGTTTGCCCTGGAGTTGAGCCAGCCCTTGAGGAGGCCTTCACTCCCACTGCCTCTCTCACTTCTGGATATGAGCTCCGGCCTGGCTGGGCTCCAGGAGAATCTTTCCACAAGGCAAGAGATAACACAAAGTCAAGGTGAAGATCAGGGTAGCCCTTTAAAAGGCCTCCTTGTGCCCTAGAGTTGCCACAGCTCTTCTACTCCACCGCTGTCTATCTTGCCTGCCAGCACCCAGCCACCATGTGGGAGCTCGTGGCTCTCTTGCTGCTTACACTAGCTTATTTGTTTTGGCCCAAGAGAAGGTGCCCTGGTGCCAAGTACCCCAAGAGCCTCCTGTCCCTGCCCCTGGTGGGCAGCCTGCCATTCCTCCCCAGACATGGCCATATGCATAACAACTTCTTCAAGCTGCAGGAAAAATATGGCCCCATCTATTCCGTTCGTATGGGCACCAAGACTACAGTGATTGTCGGCCACCACCAGCTGGCCAAGGAGGTGCTTATTAAGAAGGGCAAGGACTTCTCTGGGCGGCCTCAAATGGTAAGTGGTGCCCATCTCCTCCCTGCCCCCTTCACCACCCCCTGGGATTGTTCAGGTCTTCAGACCATGCCTAGAATGGGGCTTCCAGCTCCAACAACCTGTAATTCTTCCCAAAGTAGACTAGTGGGATGATGTGAAGGGAGTGAACCTTCAGACCCCCACCCAGCCTCTAAATTAGGCAGGAAGAATTAAAGGAATGTCTCCTCTACCAGGCTGCCCAGGAGGTGGGATGGGAGGACCACAGTGGTCTGAGGGGTCAAGGAGTCCTCACTCCACTCCTCTCTCTGGGCCTAGACTTCTCTAATGGACTGAGAAGGTGCATGTACAGCACTTAGCCTAGCACCCAGCGCAGTAAGTGCCCCTTATACAGCCAGGATTCATGTTACTTTTCATGGAAAATGGGGGCAGTGACTACTGTCTCCATGAAAGCTGCTGGGGAGAATTAGCCTGGCTATTGCAGGCTGGGATTGCTGCTTTCCTGGTGCTATTTCCAGCTACTCAGGCTCACAGGGGCAGTTTTCTACAATGACATTTCAGGGTTGCTGATGAGCCTCCCTCTCAGCAGGGCCCCCAGCCTCTCAGCATTTTTTTTTTTTTTTTTTTTTTTTTTGAGACAGAGTCTCTCTCTGTCACCTAGCCTGGAGTGCAGTGGCCAATCTCAGCTCACTGCAACCTCTGCCTCCCAGGTTCAAGTGATTCTCCTGCCTCAGCCTCCTGAGTACCTGGGACTACAGGAGCATGCCACCATGCCCGCTAATTTTTTGTATTTTTAGTAGAGATGGCGTTTCACCATGTTAGCCAGGATGGTCTCGATCTCCTGACCTCGTGATCCTCCCACCTTAGCCTCCCAAAGTGCTGGGATTATAGGCGTAAGCCACTGTGCCCTGCCAGCCTCTCAGCTTTGCTCAAGCCAAGGGTTGGTTTATTTTTCCATGGACCAATCAGCCAGGTCTGCTGACCAACTACCTAGCTCCCACCTCTGCTGGCTTCCTCCCGGGGACAGAGAAGATGGAGAAGGCTAGTCATGTGGATCTTCGGGGTCAGGAAATGGAAAAGGGAGGCTTTGGACCCTTATGCTTTTGGGGGCACCTCTAGGAGGAGGCGGCTCGGCCCAAGTCCAGACTGGGTAGACAAAACATATGCACTCTCCAAATGTGGGCTTGTGGCTGGGTATGCAGGCGTGCAATGGAAGGGTAAACCTGAGTGAGGTGAGCTGTGCCTTTAGCTCAGCTAAGGGCTCAGGGAAAAGCAGAGATCTGTGCAGTCCTCAGCCTCTACAAGCCACCTGCTCCCTATCCTCTGGACAGGCATAGTTTAGAGAGTTTATCCCATCCAGAGTTGCCTTCCTGTGGTCAGAAACTGATGAGCAAAAAGAAGCCCAGAGGGCACCCTGTCAGCGAACAGAACCCCAATGCTGCTGCATTCTAATTAAGGGTTCTTTCTTTCTCCTTGATCTACTGTATTTCTGAAGGAATTGGGAGTAGGAGGCCTTAGGGTCTGTCCTACCAAGTCCTTGCAGTCATGGTGGAGTGCAGTGGGGCTGTGCCCACATGGGAGTCAGCATGCCAGGTACCTGCCTTCTCCTCCAGGAAGGAAAGCAGGGACCAGAGGTGTAAGGGCAAGAGTGGGGTGGATGGTGTGTGATTCCTACAGCCTTGCCTGCTCTCTAAAGGCAACTCTAGACATCGCGTCCAACAACCGTAAGGGTATCGCCTTCGCTGACTCTGGCGCACACTGGCAGCTGCATCGAAGGCTGGCAATGGCCACCTTTGCCCTGTTCAAGGACGGCGATCAGAAGCTGGAGAAGATCAGTGAGTGCCAGGCTGGCCCCTGGGGCTGGGGCTGGATCCCACAGGAGCTGCTGGAGGGAGAGGAGGGTTGGGCAGGGGTAAGGGTTAGGACTAGAGCGCAATGCCTTTTCTTGGCTACTGCTGCCATCTAGTGGCCATCTGCTATCTGTCCCCCGCTCCTGTTAAGAGGCAACTGGTACAGAGAGGGGGTAAGGGTGCTGATTCATTTCCCACCCTCATGCCCCCTCTCCCTTCAGTTTGTCAGGAAATCAGTACATTGTGTGATATGCTGGCCACCCACAACGGACAGTCCATAGACATCTCCTTTCCTGTCTTCGTGGCGGTAACCAATGTCATCTCCTTGATCTGCTTCAATACCTCCTACAAGAATGGGGACCCTGAGTTGAATATTATACAGAATTACAATGAAGGCATCATAGACAACCTGAGCAAAGACAGCCTGGTGGACCTAGTCCCCTGGTTGAAGGTGAGATGATACCACACCCTGCCTTCAGGTTCTAGTAGACCCTGACAGTGTCCCCAATCTTCCTTCCTTTTTACTTCCCTGCTCCAGCCGCAATGACCCATCTTTTTCCTGATTACCTCCGCCACCTCTACCTCCTCTGCCACTTAAAACCTTTGCCATTTCTCTGCAGAGATAGATTTAGCCTTTTAATTATGCACCTTAGTACTCCAGATAATGACCTTCATTTCTTTTCCAATTACCATGTGCCAGTACTAAGCATTCTATACGCATTCATCGCTGAATTCCCCTTGGAAGTAGGTTTTATTATCCCCATTGTGCAGGTGAGAAGCAGGCTTAGCGGGGTTAAGGAGCTTGTCTGAGCCTTCAGGCTCATGTCTCTCTCACTCCTAAGGGCTGGACACATAGCAGAGTCAGCGCTTGATGTTTGATTGAATGGGGAAGGAGAGGTGGAGACCAGGCCCTCCTCCCTTGTTTAGAATTGTCTTCGTCGTCATGATAAACCCGTTCTGTGTCCCCATCTTGCCTTCCATTCTGGCTGAAGGTCAGGGGTGGAGTAGGAACTTCCAGAGACAGAAAGCTAAGATCCGCCTCCAGGAGAGACTCTGGCAGCTGGAGAAGCAAAATGGAAGAAGGGTGGATTTAACATTTCTTTTTATTTCCCAGATTTTCCCCAACAAAACCCTGGAAAAATTAAAGAGCCATGTTAAAATACGAAATGATCTGCTGAATAAAATACTTGAAAATTACAAGGTAGGTGATAGAGCAGAAGAGAATATGAGTTAGGCTAAAAGTAATCACAAGAGCAGGGTGGGGTCCATTCTACACACTGTAGAAGCTTCAAAACCAAGCAGAGAACCTGGCACATAGTAGGTGTACAATAAAAACTGACTTAAGGGCTGGGCGCGGTGGCTCACGCCTGTAATCCCAACACTTTGGGAGGCCGAGGTGGGCAGATCAATTGAGGTCAGGAGTTCGAGACCAGCCTGGCCAATATGGTGAAACCCCGTCTCTACTAAAAATACAAAAACTAGGCCAGGCAAGATGGCTCACACCTGTAATCCCAACATTTTGGGAGGCCAAGGTGGGCAGATCACCTGAGGTTGGGAGTTCGAGACCAGCCTGACCAACATGGAGAAACTCTGTCTCTACTAAAAATACAAAATTAGCCGGGCACGGTGGCGCATGCCTATAATCCCAGCTATTTGGGAGGCTGAGGCAGGAGACTCACTTGAACCCGAGAAGCAGAGGTTGCAGTGAGCTGAGATCATGCCATTGCACTCCAGCCTGGGCATTGCACCAAGATTCTGTCTCAAAAAAAAAAAAAAAAAAAAACTGACTCAAGGAGTTGGGATCGAAAAGTGAGGAACTGAAGAGGATCCTAGAAGAGACCTAACCTCTCCACCAAATTTAAAGAGGGCCCGGGGCTGCCTCCTACCTCCACAAGTTCGTAGGTCCTGCCCAGACTTGCTCTACTTCCAAGTGGAAGGAGCCTTGTTATCTCTAGTCAGGGACAGAAGTATGGCAGGAGTGTCACAGATGGGGCTCCTTCCTTATTAATGTCTCCCAACCTCACCCAACCCAGGAGAAATTCCGGAGTGACTCTATCACCAACATGCTGGACACACTGATGCAAGCCAAGATGAACTCAGATAATGGCAATGCTGGCCCAGATCAAGACTCAGAGCTGCTTTCAGATAACCACATTCTCACCACCATAGGGGACATCTTTGGGGCTGGCGTGGAGACCACCACCTCTGTGGTTAAATGGACCCTGGCCTTCCTGCTGCACAATCCTCAGGTGTGCTTCCCCCTCATTGATCCTAGACCCCAGCCAGCCCAATCTCTGGGCTCCAGAGAAAGGGAGAGCCAATTCTCTCAGGCTTTCTGTGCAGGAAGACTAGGCCTGCCCTGCTCCTTACCCAAGCAGTAGTTGGCTTTGACCCCAGAGTAGAGCTGCCCCATCTTCTGGAAGCCGGGCCTGGGCCCCAGAGCCACTACTGGGAAGGGACTGGACAGGCTCTTCTCGATGTCACAGTTGGATTCTTCTCTAAGCCCTTGCTTCTCCTGGGCTTACACACACTAGTCACCTCCAACCTACTCTGGTCTTCAGGTGAAGAAGAAGCTCTACGAGGAGATTGACCAGAATGTGGGTTTCAGCCGCACACCAACTATCAGTGACCGTAACCGTCTCCTCCTTCTGGAGGCCACCATCCGAGAGGTGCTTCGCCTCAGGCCCGTGGCCCCTATGCTCATCCCCCACAAGGCCAACGTTGACTCCAGGTGTGCCTGCCCTCCCAGCGACATCTAGCCCCATGATGCATTCGACACTGCTTGCCAGCCCACCTGGCTCCCCCTACCCCCGGCCCCTGCTGGCCAACCTAAAGTCAGTCAACCATCAACTACTAAAAATCATCCTGCCGGCCGGGCACGGTGGCTCACACCTGTAATCCCAACACTTTGGGAGGTCGAGGCGGGTGGATCATGAGGTCAGGGGTTCAAGACCAGCCTGACCAATATGGTGAAACCCTGTCTCTACTAAAAATACAAAAATTAGCCATGCATCGTGGCGCGTGCCTGTAGTCCCAGCTACTCAGGAGGCTGAGGCAGGAGAATCACTTGAACCAAGGCGGCGGAGGTTGCAGTGAGCCAAGATTGCACCACTGCACTCCAGCCTGGGTGACAGAGCGAGACTCTGTCTCAAAATAAATAAATAATTAATTAATTAGATATAAAAATCATCCTGCCCCCAGCCCCGTGGCTCCATGTCTCTACCACCTACAGACACGCACTGACTCATCCACAGATCTGCCTGACTTCCCAGAGGAGCTTCCTGCTGCCCTCAGAGACATGTGGTCTGGGATGAAAGGCTGGGAGCTCCATGTTCCAACCAGCTGCAGCACGCACATAACATGCGCTGCAGCTCCAAACGCACACCCACATACACTGCCAGACACCAAAGTCCACAGACACAGGTGTTCAGACAGAAGCGCCTGTTAGGAGGGAAGGGATGGAGAAGGGCTGGATTTAGATTTGATCTGGCAGAAGCTGAGGAAAACATGAGTGAGTGGGAATGAGGGAGTAAAGGGCATTTTCCTCACGGCGGAAGAATGAGGGGGCATGAGGCTGAGCAAGGAAGGGAGTACGAAGTCCCAGACCCACTTTTCCTCTTCCACTCTGGAGCAGCATCGGTGAGTTTGCTGTGGACAAGGGCACACAAGTTATCATCAATCTGTGGGCGCTGCATCACAATGAGAAGGAGTGGCACCAGCCGGATCAGTTCATGCCTGGTGAGTCTGTCCTGTCCTGCGCCCTGGGCCACACAGCGAGCCTGGACTCTGCTCCACCACCCCAGTACCCCTTCACCTCTCCCAAGCTTGCTGCTAGAAAACTCTTGGCTCCAACTATACGGACCTGTTGACACCCTCATCCTGCCATAGACTTACCCAAACTCTTCACAGCTGGGTTTCCCACGCTCTTCTTCCAACCAACTGCAAATTCACCCTCCAAGAAGCCCTCTACGCCTCTGTCTGCCATTAAGTCTGTCCCTTCTCCCCTCGGATGGTGCTATTTTCATAGGTTAATTCCACCTCTTTTCCATCCTTCCTGAATATTTCATTTCCTCTGTGCCGTTAAGGGCTACCTGAAAGCAGGGCTGTATCTCTCCCCAGGCGGGGGTTCCCCCATAATAAGGCTACATCCTCAGATCAGGGTTCCCTGGGCAGGGCCATGTCTCCCCCTCAACCAGGGCAGAAACATACCTCTCCTCCCTCCTGCCCTAACCCCTGGCTGATGCCACTCCTTGCCTGCAGAGCGTTTCTTGAATCCAGCGGGGACCCAGCTCATCTCACCGTCAGTAAGCTATTTGCCCTTCGGAGCAGGACCTCGCTCCTGTATAGGTGAGATCCTGGCCCGCCAGGAGCTCTTCCTCATCATGGCCTGGCTGCTGCAGAGGTTCGACCTGGAGGTGCCAGATGATGGACAGCTGCCCTCCCTGGAAGGCATCCCCAAGGTGGTCTTTCTGATCGACTCTTTCAAAGTGAAGATCAAGGTGCGCCAGGCCTGGAGGGAAGCCCAGGCTGAGGGTAGCACCTAAAGGCTGTAACTCACAGCCCCTGTCCACCCTATGTGGCCCCACAACACAGATTTAGAGATACAACCCCCCACCCTTCTCCGCCATTCTTCCCTACTCCCAACCCACTCCGCCTTCTTTTTCAGCCTGTGGCAATGCCAGTGATGTGCATAAACAGTTTTTGTTTTTCCATAAGGTCCCTGAGTAGTTCATTTATGTATTCATTTGCTCACTCATTCTTTCAACACCGATTTTATTGAGCACCTACTATGTGCCATTCACTTTCTCAGGACACTCGAGCTCCGTGGTCTCTGAAGCTTACATTCTAGTGAGGGCTAACAAGTGAATAAGTTCAGAGACTCGTAAGTGCTTTGAAGTCAATCACAATTTGTGTGATGTGATGAGAAAATGGCAGAGGCAGTGGGTGGCTGCTTTGAACAAGGGGTCAGGAAAAGTGTTGCATGCTGAGAGAGAAGCAGGTAAAAAGGCCTCCAGGTGGGAGAGGTCAGCATGGCCAGTGAAGGGGAGAGTGGGCCCTGATGAGGTCAGAGTGGACATAGTGGTCCGTTCCCACTGTAGCTGGGATTACAGGAGGCCAGGAGGGAGGTTGGGTTTTATTCTAATTATGACAGGAAGTCACTGGAGGATTTTAAGTATGTAAGTGGAACAATCTGTTTTTTTGTTTTTGTTTTTGTTTGAGAAGGAGTTTCACTCTTGTTGCCCTGGCTGGAGTGCAATGGCACGATCTTGGCTCACTGCAACCCCTGCCTCCTGAGTTCAAGTGATTCTCCTGCCTCAGCCTCCCGAATAGCTGGGATTGCAGGCGTGTGCCACCATGCCCAGCTAATTTTGTATTTTTAGTAGAGATGAGGTTTTGCCATGTTGGTCAGGCTGGTCTCGAACTCCTGACCTCAGGTGATCCACCCATCTCGGCCTCCCAAAGTGCTGGGATTATAGACATGAGCCACAGTGTCTAGCCTGTTTTTTGTTTTGTTTTGTTTGGGTTTTTTTGTTGTTGTTTTTTGTTCTGTTTTTTGAGTGACATGGTCTCACTCTGTTGCCAGGCTGATTGCAGTGGCACAATCATGGCTCACTGCAGCCTCAACCTCCCAGGCTCAAGTGATCCTCCCACCTCAGCATCCCAAGTAACTAGGACTACAGGCACACATCACCAGGCCTGACTAATGTTTTACTTTTTGTAGAGATGGGGTTTTGCTGTGTTTTCTAGGCTGGTCTCAAACTCCTAAGCTCAAGCACTTCTCCCACCTCAGCCTCCCAAAGTGTTTGGATTATAGGCATAAGCCGCTGTGCCCAGCTGGTTTGTATTTCTAAAAGATCGCCGTAGTTGCTGTGTGGAGAATGTTCTGCTAAGGGATGGGAGTGGGAGCAGGAGAACAGTTAGGAAGGAGGCTGTTGTGCTGGTCCAGGAAAGCCAGATGTTGATGAGTTAAACCATGGCCACAGCAGTGGAAACAGTGAAAAGTGGTAGGATTGAGTTTATCTTTTGTTTTCTGTTTGTTTGTGTGTGTGTGTGTGTGTGTGTGTGTGTGTGTGTTTTTTTTTTTGAGACATACTCTTGCTCTTTCACACAGGCTGGACTGCAATGGCACACTCTCAGCTCACTACAACCTCCACCTCCCTTGAGCGATTCTGCTGCCTCAGTCTCCCAAGTAGCTGGAATTACAGGTGCCTGGATAATTTTTTTATTTTTACTAGAGATGGGGTTTCGCCATGTTGGCCAGGCTGGTCTCGAACTCCTGACCTCAAGTGATCCCACCTCAGCCTCCCAAAGTGCCAGGACTACAGGTGTGAGCCACCGAGCCTGGCCTGAGTTTATATTTTGAAAGTAGGGCAGGCCGGGCGTGGTGGCTCATGCCTGTAATTCCAGCACTTTGGGAGTCCGAGATGGGTGGATCGCCTGAGGTGTGGAGTTCTAGACTAGCCTGCCCAACATGGCAAAACCCCATCTCTACTAAAAATACAAAAAATTACTCGGGCGTGGTGGCAGGCACCTGTAGTCCCAGCTACTCGGGAGGCTGAGGCAGGAGAATGGCGTGAACCCCGGAGGCGGAGCTTGCAGTGAGCAGAGATCGCGCCACTGCACTCCAGCCTGGGCAACAGTTCAAGACTGTCTCAAAAAAAAAGAAAAAAAGAAAAGAAAAAGAAAGTAGGGCAAAAGTGTTGTTTGTTTTGATCCAAATAGGCTTCACTGCATGTTACCTCACAGGTTCAACCTTGGGGGAGGGTATGTGACCCACAGACTGGACCTGCTGTTGCCATCCCTCTGTCTTGGTCTGCAAAGACCAAGACTGGTGTGTCCCCCTTTCCTCACCCTTCCCTGGGGTAAACACTGCCAGGTAAGGGCTTCTACAGCTGTCTTCTGCAGCAGTGCCTGGGTTCCACCTCCTTCTCCCCACTCAAAAACCCCAGGAAGTCTGTAAAAGCTTCCTCACTAGGGCTGGGTGCGGTGGCTCACGCCTGTAATCCCAGCACTTTGGGAGACCGAGGCGGGCAGATCACGAGGTCAGGAGATCGAGACCGTCCTGGCTAACACGGTGAAACCCCGTCTCTACTAAAAATACAAAAAATTAGCCGGGCGTGGTGGCGGGCACCTATAGTCCTAGCTACTCGGGAGGCTGAGGCAGGAGAATGGCATGAACCCGGGAGGGGGAGCTTGCAGTGAGCTGAGATGGCGCCACTGCACTCCAGCCTGGGCAACAGTGCGAGACTCCGTCTCAAAAAAAAAAAAAAAAAAGAAAGCTTCCTCACTAGAAAATGAAGCCCTGACTCCTTTATATCTGGAAACTGGTATATTTAAACCTTGGTCATTGGCCAGTCTGCAAATGAATGTCCTGAGACATCCCGGAAGAAACTGACCCTTTTAGCCTAGAGAGAGGCCCCATCCCCAACTCCCTGGTGCCAGCCAGACCAGGGTCAGGTCATCAACAACCCAGTCCTTCCCCTCTGACTAGACAGAAGGACGTCAGCAGGGCATGGCTGATACCCTGCCTAGCTAAGTCTTAGAGAGAAGACGTCCCTATAGGGAGCGAGACAAGGTTTTCAATTACAACACTACCTTCTTCCTTATAAGGAGCTTTGTTAATCAGGTGGCAGTGGACCATTCCCTACTATTCCCTAACTCGGTCTTGGCCTTCATCTGCCATTTACCCTGGGACTTTGCTAAAGAGCCTGTAGGAGGCCAAGTGTGGTGGCTTATGCCTGGAATTCCAGCACTTTGGGGGGCCTAGGCAGGAGGATCCCTTGAGCCCAGGAGTTCGAGAGCAGCCTGGGCAACAGAGTGAGGCCCTGTTTCTACAACACTTAAAAAAAAAATTGGCCGGGTGCGGTGGCTCATGCCTGTAATCTCAGCACTTTGGGAGTCCGAGGCAGGCAGATCACAAGATCAGGAGATCGAGACCATCCTGGCTAACACGATGAAACCCTGTCTCTACTAATGATACAAAAAATTAGCCGGGCGTGCTGGCAGGCGCCTGTAGTCCCAGCTAATCAGGAGGCTGAGGCAGGAGAATGGCGTGAACCTGGGAGGCGGAGCTTGCAGTGAGCAGAGATCGCGCCACTGTACTCCAGCGTGGGCGACAGAGCAAGACTCTGTCTCAAAAAAAAAAAAAAATTACCCAGGCATGGTGGCATACCTGTAGTCTCAGCTACTCAGGAGGTTGAGGTGGGAGGATTGCTGGACCCCAGGAGGCCGAGGCTGCAGTGATCTGAGATCGCGCCACTGCACTGCATCCTAGAGCAAGACCCAATCTCTAAAGAAAAAGAAAGAAAGAAGAAGGATTAGTCTTTCACTTTCCTGCCATTCAATGTTCTGGTTCAATAGTTGGAGAATGAAAGAGTGCATATGTGTGTTGGCGGGCAGAGTGAGAGAGAGAAAGAGATGAAGATATATGGGAACCTATAGACAGACAAACAGATATAGATAGATGTAATATGCACCAGGTCAGTATCTGTCAAAGTGTGGCTCACAGACCCCTTGAGCCAGACTCATCTGAGAAACTTACTTAAAAACACAGACTCTGGTCCCTATCTTTCATGCATTGAGTACACTCTGGGAGCAGGGCCTGGAAATCTGCATTTTACAGGCTATCCAGGTGAATCTTGTACACACTGCCACGCACCCCCCCAGAGTCCTCAAGTGACATTGTGTGAGATTCTTGCAAACTTGCGATGTTTTCCATCCCAGTTAAACCCACCCACCACTTCCACAGAGGACACAGATCTTCTGCTAATTGCTTATCTCTTCATCACTAGTCTACAAAATGCCTTTCAGGCCAAGCACAGTGGCTCACACCTGTAATCCCAACACTATGGGAGGCCAAGGTGGGCACAACGCTTGAGCTCAGGAATCTGAGACCAGCCTGGCCAACATGGTGAAACCTCGTCTCTAGCTGGGCATGTTGGCGCACACCTCTAGTTCCAGCTACTCAGGAGGCTGAGGTGGGAGAATCGCTTGAACCCAGGAGGTGGAAGTTGCAGTGAGCCGAGATTGTGCCACTGCACTCCAACTGGGTGACAGAGTGAGTGAGAGAGACGCCGTCTCAAAAAAAAAAAAAAAAAAAAAAAGCCTTTCAAATTCTGAGCAAATCTGAAATACTTAACTTTCCTCCAGCCAATCTTATTCCCCTCTGCTTTGAGCTGAGGATAGCTTGACTCAATCCAGCACCCAGCTGATGGGGGCAGAGGAACCGGGAGAGGGAAGGGACAAACTCCAGTATAGCCTTTCCCTTGGGCTCACTGTGGTGTCAGCATCTCTCCTAGGCTGCTTATGATGGGGGGCTGGGGTCAGCTGCCCACAAGCTCTCCTATGGACTTCATTTTTTTTTTGAGACAGGGTCTCACTCTGTCACCCAGGCTGGAGTGCAGTGGTGCAATCATGGCTCATTGCAGTCTGGAACGCCTGGGCTCAAGAGAGCTTCCTGCCTCAGCTTCCTGGGTAGCTGGGACTACAGGTGTGTGCCACCACTCTGGCTAATTTTTAAGTTTTTTGAAGAGATGGGGATCTTATTATGTTGCCCAGGCTAGTCTCAAACTCATGGCCCCTAGTGATCCTTCTGCCTTGGCCTCCCAAAATTCTAGGATTACAGATGTGAGCCACTGTGTCCTGTCTAAACCTTCATTTTGAAGGAAACTGAGGGCCATTGTGTGGGCTGGGGATAGGGTATGACTTGCCCCAGATCACACAGCTATGTAGCAGCAGGGCTGGGACCAGAACTCAAGATTTCAATGGTGCATGGTGGGGAGCCAGCCATGCTTTCCCACCTGTCCCCTGTGGTCATGCAGAAGGGCTCTTGGGATATTTGGCTGGGAGAGTACCTTTCAGGCAAGCTGAGTGACCTTTTAGAAAATGACTTTATGAACTTTGACTCCTGCCCAAACTGTGCTCTCCCCTGTCTGGAAGGCCTTTTCACCACTGATCTAAACCCACCCACCTTGAGGCTCAGACACATTTTTTATGACTCCTGAGTCCACCATGACCATCCCTCTTCAGCACTCAGCTTCTGTTCCTTGGTACTGAACCTAAACTGAACCTTGGCATCTGAGCATCTGCCTGGACTTGAAATGGGTGGGGCCCCCCACGGACACTGTCCACCTCCTGTACCTCTGGAGTTCAAGACTGAGCCTTCTCATGTTCTTTATCCTGCATATCAGCACCTGACAAATAGAAGGGTAGACAAACAAGAGTGATGCAGGACAGGCAAGCCCTAAAATTGGGGCTTAGCCCAGGAGGGTTCTTGGCTTCACCCAGAAAGAATTCCAGGGCAAGCTGGTGGTGGTAGCCAGCAAGCAGCAGTGCACAGAGCAGCAGAGGTACTGCTCCTTGTGGAGCAGGGCTACCCAGAGGCAGTGTGCCCAGAACAGCAACGCAGGGGCAGGGCTGCACTCATATGGACATCTACTTTTAATTATATGCAAATTAAGGGGTGGATTATGCAGAGATTTCCAGGATGAGGGTAGTAACTTCCAGGTCATCAGGTCGTTGCCACGAAAAGGGATGGTAACTCCTAGGTTTTGCCATGGCAATGGTAAACTGACATGGCACACTGGCAGGCATGTCATGGAAAGCTGCTTCTGCCCCCCTACCTGTTTTAGCTAGTCCTTAATTTGGTTCCATGTCCGAGCCCCGCCTCCTACCTCAAGAGGACTGAATCAAATGCTCTAAATCACTTGGTTAATTGGCCCAATGATAGTAAATAAATTCTATCTCCTTATGCAGAAGGAAGCCCAGATCTTTGACAAAACTGGAAGGTCTTTGCCAAGACCCCACAGTTAACCGTCTGAGCCTCAGACTGTCCTTAACCAGTGGTGTGATGATAAATAAATGTTTAACAACCAGGTCTGGGAGGGGCGGGGGTGTGCGGAATAGCCTTGATTTGTAATGTTTGCTGATTACTGTGGTGTAGATACTCCCAACGTGACCAATTTTAAGCTACCAATGTGATGCCAGTAAACAGGGTTGGAAAGAGACACATAGTAGCATTATATGTTCTTTACCGTTGTTATTATTACATAGTAAATGCCATTATGTAGTATTTCCACCATACTGATAGGTAAATGTAAATAACCTCAAGGGCACAGATAACAGTAACATGTAGTAAAATAACTAGGAAATGATCAGTTTTGAGTATCTATTACCTTTGTTTTTAATATAACTCAATTGTAGGTTTAAGTTTTTTAAATTGGCTGTTTCATATAAACAGCTCATAAAATTCCTGAAAATTTAAAAATCAGTTCTAGTGAGCTATTAAGAGCCAACCCTCCCAGGAGAAATGGGCCACGCTTGTCTTAAAGAAAAGCAGTTCCCGGCTGGGCGAAGTGGCTCATGCCTGTAATCTCAGCACTTTGGGAGGCCGAGGCAGGTGGATCACCTGAGGTCAGGAGTTTGAGACCAGCCTGGCCAACTTGGTGAAACCCCGTCTCTACTAAAAATACAAAAATTAGCAGGGTGTGGTGGCGTGCGCCTGTAGTCCCAGCTACTCGGGAGGCTGAGGCAGGAGAATCACTAGAACTAGGTGGAGGTTGCAGTGAGCCGAGATTGTGCCACTGCACTCCAGCCTGTGCGACAGAACAAGACTCCGTCTCAAAACAGACAAACAAAAAACGAAAAGGAGTTCCTGGGCTGGGGACAGTGGCTCACCACACCAGCACTTTGTAATCCCACCACTTTGGGAAGTCAAGGTGGGTGGATCTCTTGAGCTCTGGAGTTTCAGACCAGCTGGGCAACATGGTAAAACCCCATCACTACAAAAAAATACAAAAAATTAGCCAGGTGTAGTGGCACATACCTGTGGTCCCAGCTGGTCCCAGTTACTTGGGAGGCTGAAGTGCGAGGATCACATTGAACCCAGGAGGTCAAGGCTGGCAGTGAGTGCGCCACTGCACTCCAGCCTGGGTGACATAGCAAGAACTTGTCTCAAAAAAAAAAAAAAAGAAAAAGAAAAAAGAAAGAAAAGCAGTTCCCCTGAGTCTCCTTGTTGACAGGAGGGAAATCCTTCCCTATTGTGGGAGGGTGAGAGTGAGTGAATGTTCTATCAGCCTCTGGTGGCCACAAAACCTGAGGCAAATGAGGAGCCCTCTCTGCAGTCACACTCGTAGATGTTAGCGCCCTTCTCTGGAGGGTGGGGATCCAGTCACAGAGGCCGTGCAGTGGGGTGGGAAGCGCAATGGATAAATTGGACCCAGACCACCCCGGTGCTCTGCCCCAGCTCCCGTTTCCTGGCCCTGGATCTTAGGCCCATCACTAACTTCCTGAGCCTCAATTTCCCCATGGATAATGTGGGGGAACCTAACACCTGCGCTGCCCATCTTCCGAGGCTCTGGTGAGGATGAGAGGCAGAAAAGAGTGTGTGGGCAGGAGAGTCCCACACAGACGGGAATGCAAATGACTCGAAGTCAGGTTGCAGAGACAAATCCTCCCAGTGTTGTCATTTACAGACTGCGTGGCCATGGACACCTTAGGTGGCCTTAAGCCTTGGTTTTCCCATCTGTAATATGGCGGGGGCGGGTGGTAGGGAACTGGGATGTTTGTGTCATAGCGTTACTGTGAGGATGAAATGTGAACCTATGAAATACATTTAGTGCCTTGATAAATATTGGGTTTCTCGTTGTTGTCTATATCCAAACCCACGAAATGAGTCCTTCACAGGGTTTTATACAAACCTCCCCAAAAGCCACCAGTTTGGTCAGGAGGGGGAGCGGGTGTGTGCAGATGAGTCCCTCCGCAGGATGGAACCCTGGGGAACCCACCCTCCCCGTTCCATCCCCGCAGGGCCCACTACAGCCCCTGGCCTGCCACCTGCCCACTCCGTCCCCGCAGGGCCAGGGCTGACGGACTGCCGGGCAGCGGGTGGAGAACCCAAAGACAAACTCACAGCTCCAGCACAGGTGTTCTGTCACAGTTTCTGTGGGATTGGGTTTCTTGAGCCTTCTTGGTGAAAAAACATGAAATGAAGGGAATCTGAAGCTATGGTGAGGAACAGGCTTATAACAGAGTAAGGAGAGGCCAGGTGTGGTGGCTCATGCCCATAATCTCAGCACTTTGGGAGGCCGAGGCGGGCGGATCACCTGAGGTCAGGAGTTCGAGACCAGCCTGCCCAACATGGCGAAACCTCGTCTCTACTAAAAATACAAAAAATTAGCCGGGTGTGTTGGTGGGTGCTTGTAATCCCAGCTACTTGAGAGGCTGAGACAGGAGAATCACTTGAACCCGGGAGGCGGAGATTGCAGTGAGCCAAGATTGCACTACTGCACTCCAGCCTGGGCGACAAGAGCAAAACTCCATCTCAAAGGAAGAAAAAAAAGCCAAAAACAAACAAAACAGAGTGAGGAGAAATTTCAGGTCAAACAAAAATCCTCTTCTCCCCTCACAAACACAGAAAGCTGTACTTTCATCACCTTGGAGGAAGAACAAAAACACTCTTTCAAGGAAAAGAGACAAAGAAGATCCAAACTGTAACTCCTGAGAATTTTACAGTGTTTCCAAGGGGTTACACCGTCCCTGGAAGTTGACATTGGTCCGAATACTGGTGGCAAGCAGCATCACCTGTCCCAGGGGTGATGCCATTTTAGCACTGAATTGCTCTTGGAGGTGAAGCCTGGCTGGGTGTGGGGGGGTCTGCCCCCTGGAGCAAGAGGAGATAGGGTAGCTCCTGAGGAAATGGTGTCTGTTTCATCTTTCACCATGTTACTCTTAGCTCAATATATTGTTCTCTAGTTCTCCCTCACCTTTGAAAAGAAATTACAAGGCTCATACCTGTAATCCCAGCACTTTGGGAGGCCAAGGCAGGTGGATCGCTTGAGCCCAGGAGTTCAAGAGCAGACTAGGCAACATGGCAAAATCCTGTCTCTACAAAAAATACAGAAATTAGCTGGGCATGACGGCGTGCACCTGTAGTCTCACCTGCTTGGGGAGGATGAAGTGGGAAGATCACTTGAGCCTGGGAAGTTGAGGCTGCAGTGAGCTGAGATTGTGCCACTGCACTCCAGCCTGGGCCAAAAGAGAAGAGAAGAGCGAGAGGAAGAAGTCACAAGTTCTTCAGGTGGCTTGTGAGTACCTACATTACAGCTCTTCACTGTCCTGCCTTCTGGTTATTACATTGGCCTTGGAGCCATTAGACCTGGCTTCAAATCCTAGCTCTGCCACTTATTAGCTATGTGATCTTATAAAGTTAGTTAAGTCCTCTGGATGCCACAATCCCATTAATAAAGCAGGAATAATTGCAGCCTATATACCTCAGAGACCTGTTTTGAGGCTACATTTTTTTATTTTTTTGAGATGGAGTTTCGCTCTTGTTACCCAGGCTGGAGTACAATGGCGCGATCTCGGCTCACTGCAACCTGAGCCCCCCGGGTTCAAGCGATTCTCCTGCCTCAGCCTCCTGAGTAGCTGGGACTACAGGCATGCACCACCACACCTGGCTAATTTCGTATTTTTAGTAGAGACGGGGTTTCTCTGTATTGGTCAGGCTGGTCTCGAACTCCCGACCTCAGGTGATCCGCCCACCTCAGCCTCCCAAAGTGCTGGGATTACAGGTGTGAGCCACCGTGCCCGGCCTGAGGCTAATTTTTTTTTTTTTTAATGTAGCTAAGATGCTCACACAAGACCGGCATTGTGGAAACCATCAACCAACAAAACAATAAAGACAAATTAAATTAAAATATTTTGCTAGGTGCAGTAGCTCACGCTTGTAATCCCAGCACTTCGGGAGGCTGAGGCAGAAGGATCATTTGAGCTCAGGAGTTTGAGACCAGCCTGGGCAACATAGCAAAACCCCATCTCTATTAAAAATATGAAAATTAGCCAGGCATGGTGGTGTGCGCCTATAATCCCAGCTACTCAGGAGGCTAAGGCAGGAGAATCACTTCAACCCGGGGGGCGGAGGTTGCCATAAGCCGAGATTGCACCACTGCACTCCAGCCTGGGTGACAGAGCAAGACCCCATCTCAAAAAATTAAAATTAAATTAAATTAAATTAAATTAAATTAAATTAAATTAAAATAAATAAAATAAAATAACCTGCTTCTCTCTCCAGTTTGATCTCTTGCTACTTCCCAGAATGCAGTGATAAATTGCTTGCAGCTTTCTACATGCCATGCAGAGTCTCCCATTCTAGGCCTCCCATGCTTTTTTGTGCTTTTCAGCACCAGGCACATAGTAAGCACTCAATAGTCTGCAGAAAAAACATTTGCCTAGAATTCCCTTGCACCTTTCTTCACCTGATAAACTCAATTTAGAGGTATCTCCTCCAGGAAGCCTGCCTTAATCCCCTAGTTTGGCTAGATTCTCCTCTGTGCACACATGCTTCGTGGTGCTTTCCATGTGGTACTAAAACTGCCGATGTGCCTGCCTTCCTCTCGAGAATACCATTAGCTCTTCTAAAGAGGAGCCAGGGCCAGGCGTGGTGGCTCCACACCTGTAATCCCAGCACTTTGGGAGGCTGAGACAGGCAGATCACTTGAGGTCAGGAGTTTGAGACCAGCCTGGCCAACATGGTGAAACCCCATCTCTACCCCAAATACAAAAATTAGCCAGGCGTCGTGGTGCACATCTGTAATCCCAGTTACTCAGGAGGCTAAGACAGGAGAATCGCTTGAACCTGGGAGGCGGAGGTTATAGTGAGCCGAGATCGCACCACTGCACTCCAGAGCAAGACTCTGTCTCAAAAAAAGAAAAGGAGCCAGTCCTAAGGCATCTTTGAATTCTCATGCCTTGGCACCTGCTAGGTGCTCAGTAAAGGCTCAGCTCTTCAGTGAGGCCACACTTGCCCCCAGGCCAGAACCCAAATCCTCCCAAGACCCACAACCCTTCCCAGCAGGTTCAGCAAGAAGCTACCAACCAAACCCACTTCTCCCTCCTTTTCTGAGTCAAACCCTGGTTTTTGCCCCTGGCTGAAAACAGGAAACTGAAGAATGTGGAGTTTCTTGAAATTCTTGTTCACCAAAAGAACTCTGTTTTGCAGTTCTGGGCATTGGTACTGTCACCATCTGCACTTGGTCACATGGGGCAACAGAGACAACGTCATACTTCATTACAGAAATGAGGAACTCAGTGACCCACCAGCCTGGGGTTCAATGGCATGGTGTCCCCTCTAGACCTGGGCACCCAGGGTACATGCACAGCCTCTGGCAACCAGCCCCTAAGAGTTACACCATTTTGTTTTTGTGCCACTCAGATATTAGCTCAAAGAAGGCAAGAATGATATACTCCCAGTTCTTTCCCGTGGTTTTAGAACAGAACTGTCTCTAGATGCTAGCATGGCCCTACTGGGGTTGCCTGAAGGAACCCAACAGTTTAGAAAGAACAAGTCAGCAACCACTCCACTAGTGTCACCGAGAGGCCAGGAATGTCCTCTGCCAGAGGGTCAAAGACAGGGGTGGGGGCATGTCTGGCTAAAACTGGCCTTCAGAAAAAACAGGGCTGACTGCTGGGCAAGCCAGGGCCTAGGGAGGACAACACTCACTTGCCAGCACCCCCTGGGTGCCAGCCCACCAGTGAGCACTCCACTTATGGAGGCAGGAACCCCTTCCTGGAGGGTTCCTAGGATGTGTACTACCTTGCTTTGCCCATCTGCAGTCTTGCTGGGTAGGGGTGTCCTCCCTGGGCAGAGAAGTAGCAAGCTGTTCTTCAAACAAGGACTTATATCTGGCCAGGCACAGTGGTTCACGCCTGTAATCCCAGGACTTTGGGAGGCTGAGGCAGGTGGATCACTTGAGGCCAGGAGTTCGAGACCAGTCTGGGCAACATGGTGAAACCCCATCCTTACTAAAAATACAAAAATAAGCTGGGCATCGTGGCAGGCACCTGTAATCCCAGCTACTTGGGAGGCTGAGGCAGAAGAATCACTTGAACTCGGGAGGTGGAGGTTGCACTGAGCAAAGATGGCATGACTGCACCACTCCAGCCTGGGCGACAGAGCGAGACTCCATCTCAAAAAAAAAAAAAAAAAAAAAAAGGACTTACACCTAAGAGGTCAGTCTTAAGCAGATGGTGAAATGAACAAAGGAACTCTCCTTGTATTAGGAAAGAATCATTGGCCCACAATGACAGATTCTGGCACACTGGTGGCTTCCTCACTACCTAAAATCAGCTCCGAGACCTCTTGCTTGGCATTCAAGACCTCAAACTACCTCCCACTATTCCCTGAAAAGCTCCAAATCTGTACCATTCACTTCATCTCAAACTTAACTTATATTGTTAATTAACTATTTCACACAAGTATGTTTTCTTTCTTTTTTTTTTTTTGAGATGGAGTTTCGCTCTTGTTGTCCAGGCTGGAGCACAATGGTGCAATCTCAGCTCACCACAACCTCCACTTCCCGAGTTAAAGCGATTCTCCTGCCTCAGCCTCCCAAGTAGCTGGGATTACAGTCGCATGCCACCACACCTGGCTAATTTTTTAATATTTTTAGTAGAGACGGGGTTTCTCCATGTTGGTCAGGCTGGTCTCGAACTCCTAACCTCAGGTAATCCACCCGCCTCAGCCTCCCAAAGTGCTGGGATTACAGGCATGAGCCACCATGCTCGGCCATGTTTTGTCTTTCTGACTGTAAGTTCTGGAGGGCAGAGGCCTCATCTTCTATGTCTTTGACATTATCCTGAGCCTCTGACACAGTGCTGGGCAGAAAGTGGGCAACTCGATACATTATACTGTGTGTTAAATTCCAAGGCCAAGCATATACCCCCATGTCTATCATATCAACAAAAAAGATCTCTCAGAGTGCTTGCTTTCTTTTAAATGCCATGTTTTGGCCGGGCACAGTGACTTACACCTGTAATCCCAGCACTTTGGGAAACCAAGCCAGTACGATCACTTGAGCCCAGCCTGGGCAACATAGTTAGACTCTATAGGATCACTTGAGCCCAGCCTGGGCAACACAGTCAGACCCTATCTCGCTCTCTCTCTCTCTCTCTCTCTCTATATATATATATATAGTTTTTTTCTTTTTCTTTTTTTTTTTTTTGATACAGGGTCTCGCTCTGTTGCCCAGGCTGGAGTGCAGTGGTGTGATCTCAGCTCACTACAGCCTCCACTTCCTGGGCTCAAGCCATCCTCCCACCTCAGCCTCCCACATAGCTGGGACCACAGGCACACAGCACCACACCCAGCCAAGTTTTGTATTTTTTGTAGAGATGGTGTTTTGCCATGTTACCCAGACTGGTCTCAAACTCCTGAGCTCAAGTCATCTGCCTAGCTTGGCCTCCCAAAATGCTGGGATTACAGGCGTGAGCCACCTCGCCCAGCCCGTCTCTGTTATTTAAAAAATAAAAATAAAAAAATAGCTGGGCACAGTGGCTCATGCCTATAATCCCAGGCCAGGGTGGCTGGCCTGTTATCTCAGCACTTTGGGAGCTCAAGGCAGACGGATCACCTGAGGTCAGGAGATTTGAGACCAGCCTGGCCAACATGGTGAAACCTCGTCTCTACTAAAAATACAAAAATTAGCCGGGCGTGGTGGTGGGCACCTATAATCCCAGCTACTCAGGAGGCTGAGGCAGGAGAATCACTTGAACCTGGGAGGTAGAGGCTGCGTGAGCCAAGATCACGCCACTGCACTCCAGCCTGGGCGGCAGAGTGAGACTGTGTCTCAAAAAAAAGCCATGTTTTAGCAACAGGGTATCTGACAAAACTTGTCTCTGCTTTCTCGGGATCTGATTTTAGCCTGTTTGTGGGACTTTCCAAAGTATTCCAAACATCAGGAACACACCCTGACAGAGAGAGGGGAGGACTCCTCAGAACAGAGTGTGGACCCAGCAGCACTGTCCAGCTGCCCTTGGCCCTGTGGTTTCTCTTTGGCCCAGGGCTCTATCCTCAATGACTGTGTGACAACCTCTCAGTCTCTGTGTGGAGAAAAGTGCTTGTGGTTTAGGATCTTGAGGTGCAATTTCCTGAAGACTGAGGAAGAAGAAGAGGGAACAAAGTGCAGCAAGAAAGAGCAGTAGCATTTTTGGGATCAATTTTTATTTGGGCTTCTCACAGTGGTTAGAGCCACTCTGTCTTCAGAACAATCACAGCACAGGAAATGCGTCACTGAGACTGCCCAGAAAAGTCTGACCAGCTGAATCTTATTGCTTAAAATACACATATTCACAATAACTGACAAAGGGTAACGTGCCTCACACAGGAATGTGTTCGCATTTGCAAATCTTCTGACTGGCTGTAGCACCAAACCCTCCACCAACCCCGTCTCATTCACGTGGAAAGCCAGCCTCAGTCACATCTCCCTGGCCCCCTAACGATTCCTTCAGCTCCCTATTAAATCTCTCTCTGAGCAGGGCAGCATCCTGTAGCGGGGGCCAAACTGTGACCTGGGAACCAAGCCCAGCTCCGCAGGTTGCATTTCCGTCTTCTCGTGCCTTTAGGATAGGACGCTGCAGTGAGTCCCACAGTTAACACTTGCCCAGTTCCCCACTCTAACTGGGGAAAGGAACTTGAGAGGCTCAGAACTCATCCATTTGATCTGTTAACTGAAAAAGGATTCATTTTGATAAAACTTGTTCGCCTTTGAGACACTTCAGTGAGTTATTTGGGATTCTTAAAAAATAAAAAAAAGGTGGAAGGAAAGGCATCTGAGGGGCTGTGACACACTCCGGCTACCTCTGGCCACACGCCAGCTTGCTTGTGCCTGTTGGACTCACCAGAGGGAGGCAGGCCCTGCGGCTCCTCTAGAGCCTGCAAAGCTTCCTCCTGGCAATTCTGGGCAGGGCCGATGTCTGGGCCACAGCTAGTCCAAGCCTGTCATTGAAGACCCAATCAAGCTTCCGTCTGAAATTCCACCTTCTTCTGTCCCAAGTGGTTGTGGACACCCCCGGGGGCTGGTACTGAGGACCAGCAGCAGCCAAGGGAGGCAGACAGGCTCAGAGCACGCTTCCATTTATAGGGAACAGAACGCAGGCCTCCGAGTGTCCACGGAGCAATGTGCAAATCGCAGTGATGAGTAGAGTAAAACCTCTACTTCGAGCACAGTATCTCTGGCAAACACAGGGGACTGCAGTCGACAATGCTGCGGAGTACACCCGAGTACACAGTCAGACATTTGTTCGGTAAACAGTAAATGCGTAAGATCAATGACCTTGAGAGGCCTGTCTGTGCTCCAGACGTGTGGTTCACGTGGGGAGAATGGCTGCCACTCAAAGTATCTTCACAGGAAAACAGGGCTTGAGGCTCACACACAACAGACAGACACACACGGCTCACCCAAAAAGTCACTGTGTACGGACTTAACTTTGTTCAACATGGATTTTGGTTTTGTGGAATCTAAATGCAGACACTCGTTTACCTCACATCCTTGGATTTGTCTGTTTTTGGACATATATATATATTTTTTGTTTGTTTCTTTCTTTCTTCCATAACATCAATGCTTCGTCTGAATATCATCATCGTTCAAGAGTTGGGGGAAGAAAGACTTCATATGCACAAGGCTGGGTGGGGAATGTTTGTTTTGGCTGTTTGCTGCCTCCATTCAGATTTTCCTATCGCAGCTCAGCTGGTGACCTGAAGCCGAGCAACAGGCACAAGGGTCCCCAGGGCCTTCCGGATGGCTGCTTTCACCTCCTGCCTGGGCCACCGAGTCTCTACACAGAAAAATGAGTCACCCGACTCAAAAGGGGTGGGGGTAGAGGCAGGGACAAGGCATGAAAACCACAGATAACCAAGGTATTTCTTCCAAGTGGTCAGTTTAAAACAAACAACCGCCACCAAAAAAAAAAGAAAAAACCCACAAAAAATATTTATTCAGAATCAAAGATAAAATACTGTGTGAGAGCCAGGCTACAAGGGCCCTTTCTCTGGGGCCATCGCTTCCTCAGTCCGCTGTCTGTTTCCTCATACGGAACAGTGAGATGTGAAGGCCCGCAGGGTGTGTGCTTGCGATGCAGGCTGACACGGGTCACCTGTGAACACAGACCAAAGGGCAGAGAGGCAGAGAGCTGCACCTCTATCCACTGCTGCGGCTTAGGGCCTCCTGCTCACAGAGGTTCCAAGACAGCCTCCACCCCAGCCTTCACACGAGACATCTTCTGGCTCAACGGCAGGCAGGCTCTTTGAAGGCCAACTTGGGAAAGAGCCACAAACGTCATTTTCCAGAAGAGAATTCTTGCCTGCCCACCGGTGAAGTTCTTGTTTTCAGCTGTCTTTTGCTGTTTGTTTTTAGAGAAAAAAACAAACAAAGAAAAGGCAGTATAACCTTTCACACCAGAACCAGCCTGCGGCCAGCCAGAGCCTGCGGGGAAGAGGCCCCTCAAGGACGCATGGGGTGCATAGATCTTGTCACCTGGAATTTGACAGATCAACAAGCCCCTACCAACCTATCATACAACGGCCCAGTAGCTCTCATCCTCCCACAGGATTAGCTCAATGCTGGCTTGGCAGACACTGGCAGCCCAATGACAAGCCCTGGGCCTCTGTGGGTTTCCTTCTTCATCCAGGGCCAAGATGGGCTGCCTCTCCTGGACTGAGACACAGCAACGTTCTCTTAAACTAGAATCAGAGCACAAACCTATTCCATCACCAAGAATCATGTCAGGGCACAGTCCCAGCCTCCTTCCTTGGGGGCTTTTAAAACACATCTCTCTGACCCAAACAGGTAGGTGAGATTTGACTTTAAAGAAAGGAGATGGAGTTAGGGTATGAGGAATGAGTCACAGAACCAACTTAGCCCTCCACAACACTGTGCCCTTGTGGAGGAAGAGGCATCCACACCCCGAACTGTACCTGGAGATGGAGGAAAATGCAGGAGAGGAGAAGGAAAACAAACAAAAAGGAACCAAGTGGCTGTACTCTGAAAGTCTTTGAAAGTCACTTAATGCTTCTCTCGTGGTTCTCTCCTACCCTGGTTGCTTTGCCAAGTTGCTGGGTGCTGGCAGGACCTGCTCTAGCTGGGGGAGCTGCTGCTCTGGGAGTTGGGAGAGTCCTGCTCGTTGATGGTGTTCAGCAGCAGGCATGCGGGCGGCCGTGGCAGGTGCGGGTGCCCAGGCTCTCGAGCCTGCTCCTCAGAGGGCTGACAGAGGCCTTCCTCCTCGTCACCAGGGGGCCGCACATGGCAGCTGTCGCAGAAGTCCAGGGGCCCATCCAGAGCATCATCGATGAGTGTGTTGAACTCTTTGAGGTCATCATCATGGTGGCCCCGGTTGCACACACACACTTCAATGCCCGAGTCACCTGTGAAGCGGCGATGTCTCCCAGGCGTCTTCTCTTTGCTGTCGGGTGCGCCGTGTTCAGAGCTGTCATCTTTCAGCAGCTCCTCCCTACATTCTGCATCTTTGTCCAGGAAGGCCCCGGGGTCCAGCTCCCCCAAGCCAGCCACAGAGCCACTGGGCTCCATCCCTGGGGCTTTGGTGGCTGCTCGGTCAACTGGTAGGTCAGAGGGCTCAGGGTCAGCGATGCTTGGGGGTCTTGTGCTGCTTCTGCTGGGCCCAGACAAGGGGCTTCTCTGTGCCCCCTGGGATCCCCTGGTGGGATCGATGCCCGGGGGACTGCCACCTGCAGGGCCACACTGTGGAGGCAGCAGCTGCTGCTGCTGTAGCTGGAAGGCACTGTATGGTGGGGGAGGAGTTGGAGGTCGGTTCACCACTTCCTCATAAGGAGGTAGTAAATAGTTTGGCAAAAACCCTAAAATGGGGAGGTAGGAAGGAGAAATTACTGCACTGGTCATTGTTCTAGGCAGACTGCAAAGCTCCCACTGAACATTTGCATTGTCTCTTCCCACCCCAGAGCACCCAACAAGTGATGGCTACAGCTCTTGGTTGTGAGCAGAGGAGAGACAGCTGCGAGCAATTCTGCAGAGAGAGAGGGGCAGTTTGGGAAGGGCCTAACCTAGCTTCTTGAAATCTGAGAGCCCCTAAAGCTGCTTCGTAGGCAAGGACTTCACGCCTGTTGGGAGTTAAGGCAGAGAATTAGGCAAACGTGGTAGATGCCAAAAAATAACTTCTGCCTGGAATGGACCCACTTCCACATGCACACGAGTCTCATGTTCTTGCTTAGAGTGTGTCCTTCATCCAAGTCCCACAGGCCTCAGGGCCAGGGTCCCTAACTTCAGACTTCTTAACTACTTTTCTTCCTCCTAACCTTCCAAATGCACTATGTAGGGTCTTTTGCTAGGGGGTTAGAAATCTCTGTTGTCTCTAGTGTGGCTGGAGGTGGTCTGGAAACACAAACCAAGCTTCACCTTGACTCAGATCAGGAGCAGATGGGTGACTAGCAAAGGGTAAGGGGCCTCTGCCATCCAAGGCTTATTAAAAACATGCTAGGTGAGTTATCTTTTGAATGTGCTGAATGTCTTATGACACAGATAATTTAATTATAATATAACATTACTAACATTTATTGAGCACTTACTATATGCCAGGCACTGTGCTAAGCACTTAACCCCTCTAGATGTGGAACTGAAATAATGGTGGGTCACAGTGGCTTACGCCTGTAATCTCAGCACTGTGGGAAGCCGAGGCGGGCAGATCACTTGAGCTCAGGAGTTTGAGAACAGCCTGACCAACATGGTAAAACCCCATCTCTACTAAAAATACAAAAATTAGCTAGGTGTGATGGCATGGTCTTGTAGTCCCAGCTACTTGGGAAGCTCAGGCACAAGAATCATTTGAACCCCAGAGGAGGAGGTTGCAGTGAGCCAAGATCACGCCACTGCAGTCAAGCCTGGGTGACAGAGCGAGATTCTGTCTTAAAAAGAAAAAAAGAAACAATTGTAAAGAAACAATTGTGAAAGTTTATTTTGTAGAATACACTGTAGACTGGCTTTGGAAAACTGGCACAGCTGGGCCTCCACTGACCATATGAGAGGTCACATGTAAGGAGCCCCAGGGAAGTCCGGGAAGTGCTCTTCAGAGAGTCACTAAGTTTCTTGGTGCTCAGAAGTCCCAATGCCACCCCCCCACCCGCCCCTTTCATGGCAGCCTCTGCTCAGGCATATCACACAGAAATAAGCAAAATGGGAGGAATTCAGGCCAATGAACCCCAAGTCTCAATTCACTCACGTTATAACTGACTCCTGACCTCAAATGATCTGCCCGCCTCGGCCTCCCAAAGTGCTGAGCCACCGAGCCCGGTGTGAGCCACCGAGCCCGGCCCACAGTTGTTTCAATTCCACATCTAGAAGGACTAGGTGCTTAGCACAGTACCTGGCATATAGTAAGTGCTCAATAAATGTTAATAATTATTGTTCTATTATCTGACTATCTGCCATTAAAGAGAGAGAGAGAGATGGAGGAATGAAGGGAGGGAGGGAAGAAGGAAGGGAAAGAAAGGAAGGGTAAGAAAGAGAAAGGAAAAGAAAGAGGAAGGGGAGGGGAGGGAAAGGAAAAGAGGAGAGGGAAGGGGAGGGCAGGGGCACGGTGGCTCATGCCTGTAATCCCAGCACTTTGGGAGGCCGAGACGAGCAGATCACTTGAGGTCAGGAGTTCGAGGCCAGCCTGACCAACATGGAGAAACCCTGTCTCTACTAAAAACACAAAAATTAGCTGGGTGTGGTGGTGCATGCCTGTAATCCCAGCTACTTTGGAGGCTGAGGCGGGAGAATCGCTTGAACCTGGAAAGCAGAGGTTGCAGTGAGCCAAGATTGCGCCACTGCACTCCAGCCTGGGCAACAAGAGAGAAACTCCATCTCAAAAAAAAAAAAAAAAAAAAGAAAGAGAGAGAGAGAGAGGGAGGGAGGATAGAAGGAAGGAAGGAAGGAAGGAAGGAAGGAAGGAAAAGAAGGGAGGGAGGGAGGGATGGAAAGGCAGGCAGGCAGGGAAAGAAAGAAAAAGAGAAAGAGGGAGGGAGGGAGGGAGGGAGGGAGGGAGGGAGGAAGTTAGGTAGGTAGGTATGTACGCAGGTGCTAAAGAAGCAGAGATCCAGCCAGAACCCAGCCACTGTGAGCTTTGGAATGGCCCAGTGGCTTCAGGGAACTGCATCCCTAGCACATGCTCCTCTGTGCTGAAGGAGTGTCCCCTTGTTCCTGTACTTTCAAGACCTTGCTCTACGGAGGGGCAGGGAGAGGACAAACCCCCTATGCCTACAGGGGCCTGGCCACCAATATTCAGTGTGAGCCCTGGGTCTGTGCACCTGAGCTCCTGAGGGTGGGTATGGGGGCTTGGGTGTACGTACTGAAATAAAATGGCAGCGCTGAGTAATTGTGGGCTTCTCGGTAAGCGATCAGATTGATTTCATGTTGCCGCTGCTGGGCCTGAAGGCGGTGCTTGGCTCGGCGGTGGTGGCAAACACAGCAGCAGCTCAGGATGATGATGATGGTCCACACCAGCCAGAACCCTGGGGGGTGGGCAAGGCAAGACAGAGAGGCACACAGTGAGTACCAGCCAGAGGGGCACCTTGTGGAACAGGGAGGTCCCTGAACGGTGCCCACGTGGTTGAAGCTGGCATGGCTGGGCCTCACCCAGTTAATTTACATTGAAGCCATGTGATCAATTTCCATAAATGCTTGTGCCAGAGTGAAAGACACATGGGATAGAAGTGGGCAGGAATGTAAGAATGATGACAACAGGCCGGGCGTGGTGGCTCATGCCTGTAATCCCAGGCCAAGATGGGTGGATCACTTGAGGTCAGGAGTTCGAGACCAGCCTGGCCAACATGGTGAAACCCCCATCTCTACTAAAAATACAAAAATCAGCCAGGTATGGTGGCAGGCGCCTGTAATCCCAGCTACTCAGGAGGCTGAGGCACGAGAATCACTTGAAACCAGGAGACAGAGGTTGTAGTGAGCCAAGATTGCGCCACTGCACTCCAGCCTGGGCGACAGAGCAAGACTCTGTCTCAAAAAAAAGAATGGCTGGGTGCAGTGGCTCATGCCTGTAATCCCAGCATTTTGGGAGGCCGAGGCGTGCAGATCACCTGAGGTCAGGAGTTCAAGACCAGCCTGGCCAACATGGTGAAACCCTGTCTCTACTAAAAATACAAAAATTAGCCAGGCGTGATGGCATGCACCTATAATCCCAGCTACTCAGGAGGCTGAGGCAGGAGAATTGCTTGAACCCAGGAGGCGGAGGCTGCAGTGAGCCGAGATTGCACCATTGCACTCCAGCCTGGGTGAGCAAGACACCGTCACAAAACAAAACAAAACAAAACAAAACAGAATGATGACAGCAAAGCAGGTCTCTCACTCCAGGACGCCTCCAGCACCTTGGGGGAAGGCACAAGTGCCAAGGCATCTCTCCAGCACCACTGATGGGTCCCCCCTGTATTATAGGTTTTGTGAGCATTAAATATGCAAACCTTCTGGGATGGTCTCCTCCTCCTCTCTTAAGAGATTTCTGAGAAAATGCTTCACTTTCTTAGTGCCCATCTCCCCTCCCCCCCCAACTCAGAAGATCAGCACTTGCAAGGGGCCTCAGAGGGGCCCCCTGACAAAAGAAGTCTTAGGATTCCCCTGATAGCATCAAAAAAATCAGGTGCTTTTCTCTATCATGTATGCCTCTGTAATACAAGAATCACTAAAGTTAGAGGTGGAAAAATTCTAATTGCCTCAGGTCCATCTCCTCCCTAGAGAGTGTAAATGATTTCCTCTGCTCTCGACATAATCCTAATCGGGTACAATTCCATCTCCCACTGCCACAATCAACTCTCCCTCCCTTTGGCCTGCCCTTGCAGTAGATGCAGGGCCATTAGCAGCCGCTTCTTCCTCCCTGCTCCAGGGAAGGGTGGCGGAACAGAGGCCAAGCCCCACAGCGCTTTATTTCCCTCTGTGCTGTCTCTGGGATCATACTCAGAGAATCTCAGCAAACCCCAATATAAGACCTCCTCTCCAATTTTTAAATGTGTGGCACAAAAGGCTTTTAAATTTTTTTTTTAATTAATGAGGAATTTTGCTTTTCACATAACACACATACACATATACGCACGAGGGGGAAAGAACTGAAAGGAAAACAAAAATAATGACATCTTTAAATGACAGAATAAGAAATTTAAATTTTCTTCTTTTGATTATTTTCTTTCAAAATATAAAACTAGAAACAAATTAATTTTCTTTTTTTCTGAGACAGGGTCTTGCTCTGTCACCCAGGATGGAGTACAGTGGTGCGATCACAGCTCAACCGAAGCCTCAAACTTCTGGGCGCAAGCTGTCCTCCCACCTCCACCTTCTGAGTAGCTGGGACTACAAACACATGCCACCATGCCTGGCTTTCTCCCTGTGTTGCCCAGGCTGGTCTTGAACCCTGGGCTTAAGAGATCCTCACGTCTCAGCCTCCCAAAGTGCTAGGATTACAGGTGTGAGCCACCGCACCCAGCCAAAACAAATTAAATTTTAAAAATATCTATGACTAATTTTACTTTGGCTAGCTTTTTTTTTTTAATCAATAATTTCTGGGTAAGTTTTTAAATTCCTCTAGGAATATGGCTATACAATGAAATAATATGAATCATTAAAAAATTACTCACATAATATTATTTTTGACATACAAAAAGTTTCTGATATTAAATGAAAAAAAGCAGATGACAAAATAAAATATGATCCTAACTTTTGCTTAAAAAAAGTATGTATGGCTGGGCGCAGGGGCTCACACCCTGTAATCCTAGCACTTTGGGAGGCCAAGGTGGGCGGATCACGACATCAAGAGATCGAGACCATCCTGGCCAACATGGTGAAACCCCATCTCTACTAAAAATAAATACAAAAATTAGCTGGGCATGGTGGCACACACCTATAGTCCCAGCTACTTGGGAGGCTGAGAATCGCTTGAACCCAGGAGGGGAGGTTGCAGTGAGCTGAGATCACGCCACTGCACTCCAGCCTGGCAACAGTGTGAGATTCAGTCTTAAAAAAAAAAGTATATATGGACAGAAAAAGGAGGGGTATGGTCAGGAAGCTCTAACCATGGGGTAACTCTGGATGACAGACAGTACCTGCTCCTTTGTTCTTTGCTTACCTCTATTTCCTAATTTTTCTAAGATGGACATGTACTTCTCTGTAGTAAAAAGAATATTTTTTTCTCAACTAAAAATGTATCAAAGGAATAATTTTAAGATGAGTTGTTACTAAATGAGAATAGATAATATTGTTTGTTCTCTATTCTTGAAAAACTTCCATTGTTTTCCATTCCAAATGCTATGTGTATTTTTTATCATCTGCTTTGTAATTATAAATTTGTGTTTAAAATTTTAAAAGTAGTTCCACATGTATCTCTTGTCAGAATGAGTTAAATCAAGTTAACCTTGTTTAAAAAAAGAAAAAAATGCCTCCCTCCCCCACAAAACAGACTTGTAAAAATGAATAAATCCTTGATGTTTTTCCCCCTTATTTGTATATACATAATTTTCCAAAAGATCCCTTGGCATTTAGGGTGTGGCATCTGGCGACAGCTCTTTCTCTGTCCCCCTGGAATGCCCCCATTGAATCTCCTCACAAAGCTGCCCTCCACCAAGTGGGGCAGGACAGTGACATGCCCCCCAGCCCCAGCAGGCTGGCATTGGCAGTACCATTCCACGGCACTTAATTGCTTTCAGTAGGTATCGCTGTTCAACCAAAGCTTCATGCTGCAGCCTTGCAGCAAGAGAACAGACAGAGGATTTTTTTCCCTGTTACCCATCAGCAGACAGGAAAATCCATTCCTAACCAGAGACCATAAAGTGAACTTAGCAGTCTCCTTTTTGGTCTTTCCCGGTTCACTAGTCAAACTTGCTTAACTTACGTTTCTTTCTTTATGAATTCTGGCTGACTTAAGAGTAGACACTGGCAGAGGAACCCTCGGAGAAGGGTGGAGAGGCTGGAAAGGAGTTATGGAGGTGAAACTGGCTACAGATGCAGTTTGATAACATCTCCTAGGGTTGTTGGGGTGGACACTCTGCATAAGAACTTGGCTGCATGTGTATTTCGGAGTCAAGTCTAAATTATTCTGGGCTGACAACCATTTTGTATTACCTATACTTCTCTTACTTTCTCAGTGTAATCTCACAGTCCATTATACTTCTGTGTTACTTTATAACTTTTTTTTTTTTTTTACTTTATCGTTATTTATTTATTTTTTGAGACAGGGTCTCATTCTGTCGCTTAGGCTGGAGTGGCCAGGGAACTCAGCTCACTGCAACCTCCGCCTCCCAGGCTCACGTGATTCTTGTGCCTCAGCCTCCTCAGCAGCTGCAACTACAGGTGCGTGCCACTACACCCATCTAACTGTTTTTTTTTTTTTTTTTGTATTTTTAGTAGAGACAGGGTTTCACCATGTTGGCCAGGCTGGTCTCAAAATCCTGAGCTCAAGTGATCCGCCCGCCTCCGCCTCCCAAAGTGCTGGGATTACAGGTGTGAGCCACCGTGCCAGGCCAATTTTTTTTAACTTATTTTTAAGAGACAAGGTCTCACTGTCACCCAGGGTAGAGTGCAGTGGTGTGAACGCAGCTCACTGCAGCCTTGATCTCCTGGGCTCAGGTGATCCTCCCGCTCTGGCCTCCTGAGTAGCTGGGACTACGGGCATGCACCACCACACCCCGCTAATTTTGTTGTTGTTGTTGTTGAGATGAGGTCTCACAAGGTTGCCCAGGCTGGTCTCAAACAAACTCTGGTCTCAAGCAATCCCCCTGCCTCAGCCTCCCAAAGTGCTGGGATTACAGGTGTGAAATACCAGAGATGGCCGAACTTTAAAATTTTAAAAGTACATTCTCCCATTAGGTAATCAGCATCTGCTTGGCGCAGTGGCTCACAACTAAAATCCTAGCTACTTGGGAGGCTGAGATGAGAGGACTGCTTCTTGTGAGGTCAGCCTGGGTAACACAGCGAGATCCCATCTCTAAAAAAAAAAAAAGATAGCCAGCATCTAACTCTACTAGTTTTTTACCTGGCCACCAGTCATTTTTTCAATAGTTCTCTACCTAAAGGTAAACCAACTTCTAACTTTTATACTGCAATATATATGATCTATTTCACAGCTTTTACAATTTTTTAAAAAATTTAATTAAAATAAATTTTTGAGACAGGTATTACTCTGTCACCCAGGCTGGAGTACAGTAGAGACCAGAACTCACTACAGCCTCCAACTCCTGGGCTCAAGGAGCCCACTTTAGCCTCTCTAGTAGCTAGGACTACAGGTGCACACCACATCTGGCTAATTTTTAAATTTTTTGTAGATACAGGGGGGTGGTCTCACTTTGTTGCCCAGGCTGGTCTCAAACTCCTGGCTTCAAGTAATCCTCCCACCTTGGCTCCCAAAGTGCTAGGATTACAGGTATGAGCCACCACACCTGGCCAACATGGTTGTTTTTGTTTTGTTTTGTTTTGTTTTCCCCGTTTTAAAGAAAATCGCATGCATTGGTTTTCATGTTTGCCAAGTATTTCTGCTTCTTCTCCTTCTAGGCATGTGGGTAGGCTTGAACTTCCTGACCCCCTTGTGACTGGGTGAGGCTTTGGGACTAAGTCTAACTAATGAATCGAGATTGGATGTGATATATGTCACTTAGAGGCCAAAATGTGTCTTGCTAATATGAGACCCTCCATTAGTCTTCCTTCTGTTTTGGCAACTGGCAACATCCCAGATGGTGATTTCACATCAGTCTGGGTCCCAGAAGATGGTGAAGTGGAAACAAAACTCTCATCCAACCTTCGATGGACATACAGTGTGAGTGAGGAATAAACCTGCTGTTTTTAGGTCACTAGGATTTTGGACTTGCTTGTTCCTGTGGCACAACTTAGCCTATCCTGACTACTGCAGTGTGATTACAAGTTTTTCTTGGGGAGAGAATTTAAAGTGTTCATCAGATTTTTAAAGGAATCCTTAATCCAGAAAAAGGCTAGATTCACTGAACCAGAAGTACAATTTTTTTTTTTTTTTAAAAAAGGGCTTTTTTTTTTTTTTTTTTTTGAGACAGGGTCTTGCTCTGTCACCCAGGCTGGAGTGGAGTGGTGTGATCTCGGCTCACTGCAACCTCCGCCTCTCGGGTTCAAACGATTCTCCTGCCTCAGCCTCCCAAGTAGCTGGAACTACAGGCATGCACCTCCACACCCAGCTAATTTTGTATTTTTAGTGGAGATGGCATTTCACCATGTTGGCCAGGCTGGTCTCGAACCCCTGACCTCAAGTGATCCACCCACCTCAGCCTCCCAAAGTGCTGGGATTACAGGTGTGAGTCACCACACCTGGCCAACTTAGGAAAAATTTTAATCTTTTAGCTAGATTTCAAAACCAAGGAAGAAAGTTCATTTTTACATTTTTTACTTTTTTTTATGGAGTGCTTCACAAATTTGCTTGCTATCCTTGGCCGGGGCCACACTAATCTCAGTATCATTCCAATTTTAGTATAGGTGCTGCTGAAGTAAGCACAAAGAAGAAAAGTTTAAAAAAAAGGAAAACCTGGCTGGGCGCGGTGGCTCAAGGCTAGAATCCCAGCACTTTGGGAGGACAAGGCGGGCGAATCACGAGGAGATCATCCTAGCTAACACAGTGACACCTCGTCTCCACTAAAAATACAAAAAATTAGCTGAGCGTAGTGGCAGGCGCCTATAGTCCCAGCCACTCAGGAGGCTGAGGCAGGAGAATGGCGTGAACCTGGGAGGCGGAGCTTGCAGTGAGCCAAGATAGCGCCACTGCACTCCAGCCTGGGCAACAGACAGAGCAAGACCCTGCCTCCAAAAAAAAAAAAAGGAAAACCCAACAAAAGACACACCAGAGACAGAAACATGACCCTCCTTTCCCCGACAAACACACACCTACCAAAAGACTACATTCCTCAAAGACAAGTTTTGAAAATTGTGAGTTCACTGTGGCGTGCATTTGTCATGCTAAGCAAAATGGAAAACATGTTTTTAAAAACAATCACAGTCCAGTGTAGGAACTGAGTCATGTGCCCCATGACTACACTACAAACCCCAAGAGTTCACTACAAACTTGGGAAAACACCACTCTTCAACTGGCAGGAAATTCCCCATTAGGAGGCTCAAGCATACTGTAAGTGAGCTCTCCTCCCATCCTGCAGGACGGTGGGTGACTGGCTCCCCTGGCCCTTCCTTGCTCTCAGCAAGAGCTCCTGCCACTGCCACAGTGGAAAAGGCCTGAATTTGGGAAATGAAGACGTCAGAGAGTCGCAACTTCTCCTGAAAGCCCAGCCAACTTTCCTACAAGCATGACTGCAGACGTGGAAGAGAAAAGGCAGATGGCCTGGGTTCAAAGACCAGCTTAAAAACACATATTCTAGCTTTGTGACCTTGGTCATTTTGGTTTTACTTCCCTCATCTGTAAAACGGGGAGAATAAAGGTCTCTAACTTATCTGGTCACTGTGAGGACTAAATGAGTTAATATATGTAGTATACGCAGAACTATGCCTGATGTATGGTAAGTTCTTAGTGTGTTTATTGTTGTTGTTACAGGCTTAACCATAGATGGGAAGGGTTTCCTTTAAAATTTCCTTTCAATTTCCCTTTTAACCCCCAAAAAGTATTCCATAAAGAAACACAGGGCCCAGTGTGGTGGCTCATGCCTGTAATCCCAGCACTTTGGGAGGCTGAGGCAGGTGGATCACTTGAGGTCAGAATTTGGAGACCAGCCTGGCCAACATGGTGAAACCCCATCTCTACTAAAAATACAAAAATTAGCTGGGCATGCTGGCGCACACCTGTAATTCCAGCTATTTGGGAGGCTGAGGTGGGAGAATCGCTTGGACCTGGGAAGCGAGATCATGCCACTGCACTTCAGCCTGGGCGAGGGAGTGAGACACTGTCTCAAAAAAGAAAAGGAAAAAAGAAACACAGGTTAGGAACAAGTCCAAAGTCTGCTTTTAGGTTCTGTTCTTGGCACTGGAAATTCAGTCAACTCCTATTTACTGAGCTCTTGCTAACAATGGGTATCTTAAGACAAACTAAAAACAAAACAAAAAAAAACAGCAGGTAAAAAACGAAGCTTGGGCAACATGGCGAAACCTTATCTCTACAAAAAAATACAAAAATTAGATGGGCATGGTGGCACACACTCACAGTCCCAGCTACTTAAGTGGCTGAGGCAGGAGGATCCCTTGAGTCCAGGAGGTTAAGGCTGCAGTGACCAAAGATCATGCCACTACACTCCAGCCTGGGTGATAGAGTGAAACCTTGTCTCACACACACAAAAAGAGGAAGGAAGGAAGGAAGGAAGGGAGAAGGTGGAAGGAGGAGGGGGAAGGGGGAAAGGGAAAGGCTGGGGGAAGGGTAGGGGAGGGTGGAGGAAGGGGAGGGGAGGGTGGGGGGAAGGGTGGGGAGGTGGGGGAGGGGTGGCAGGGTGGGGGAAGGGTGGGGGTGGGGGGAAGGGTAGGGAAGGGTGGGAGGGAGGGGGGAGGAAGAGTGGGGAGGGAGGGGAGAGGAAGAGTGGAGAGGGAGGGGAGAGAGGAGGAGGGAGATGGGAGGGAGGGAAAGGAAAGAGAGAGAGAAAGAAAAAAAGAGAGAGAATAAAAAATGAAAAACGAGTTGGGCAGCATTGACAGGATTTGCTAATAGCCTGTTTCGTGTCACTTCAGGGAAATTCCACTGTCCAGAAACATACCCCTCTCCCTCCTAAAGCCCAAACCAGGGGAAATTGATGCCTGGGTGAAATTCTCCCAAATGATCTCAAGGGCAGAAATTCCCAACTTTGATCTCTCCCTGGAAAATGTAGCTTGCTGAGTGGAGAGAGCCCCGGGATGAGAACAGGGAGGAGTGGCTTTGGGGTTTGGGCCAATGCACATCCTATCCCCTCCCCGCTGGATTACCTTCTGAAGGTAAGAATTCTGTCTCTCCAGTTTCCAGCCCAGAGGAGGTCACAGCATCAACTAGGAACTTGTTACAATTGCACATTCTCAGGTTTTTAAATTCTCAGTTTTGAATCAAAAGCTCTGGGAGTAGGGCCCAGAAGTGTGTGTTTTCGGTAGCCCTTCAGGAAATTCTGATGCCTGCTAAAGTTCAAGAGCACTGGAATAAGGGTTTGCTGAATGAATAACTGATGGAATGATGAATTAAAGTACAGGTGCCGTAAAAATGCATGGAGATAATACTAACAACGATCAGGTCCTTAATAGCCTCAACTACTGCCCCTATTAAACAGGATCTGCCGTTCTCAACACATGCAGGCCCAATAACTGGTTTGGGTTATGAAACATTGAAAAGACATGTGGGAAAGGTTGCCGGCCAGAGCTCAGGTCTATGTGTGCTTGTGTGTCTGTGTAAACCGTGTGTGTGTGTGTAAGTATGTGTGTGAGAATTGAGAATTTTCCTCAGCACACAGGAAAATGCAGTTTAGTAGAGGTAAAGGGTGGGTAGAAATGGCATTTTTTCCCGGAGGCCTTTCCTGTAGGCAACTATAGTTAAGGAGTTGCCCTGTCTGATGAAAACTCTGCCAAAGGATTTCCTGGCTGAGGAATTTTCTTTCCAAAGGAAGGTGGGAAGGAAATCAGCCCAAAGCCCGTGACTTTCACACTTCAGGCGAAGTTGAGAGGCAGTTAGAGGGAACAGGGTTGAAAGCAACAAAAAGTGCCGTTTTGATGAGAACTTCAGGTGTTTGTTCCAACATCAACCTCCCTCCCATACACACCAGGCAGAAGCCATGACCTCAATAAAGAGGGAGATCGGAGGACTTCCTGAGAAGGGCGTTTTGCTTTTATGTCTCCCATGCCTCCAGAACGTGGAAAACACATGTCAGCTCATTTAACGGGGCACCTTTTCTCTCCGTCTAGACACTGCTCTCTGCTGGGCCTCCTTTCCTAAACGCCCGTAGCTAGAGAGACACTTAGCCGTTCATGCAGCTCTTTCTCTGACTTTCTTTAAGCCCTTGGGGTGAGGCACCTGCTTTCCCAGACTACCTCCTTGCCCTCTGGGTCTCCCTGTCCCCACCACTCCACCCCCCTGCCCTGGCTTTGGTGAGCCAATTCAGGTGGCTCCTGAGTCGGCTCTGCCAAAAGCCCAGGAGGCTCTGTCAATCTGAGACGGGGCCATGAGCAACTTCGTTCCTTTTCACAACTGATGCCGCCTGGCCAGGACCCAGAAAAACAAACTGCAGCTCTGTGGCTTTTTGGCAGCCCAGCTTCAACTTTTGTTTTAACAAAGGGTGGGAAGGAGAATTTGAACCCTGTGGTTATCTGCATTTTAAACATTTAAACAGAGTCTGTCTACCTGCTTGGCACTGTGTGTCCTCTAGTAAGTTTCTCAGCCCCACCCCGTCTAAAATAGCAACAATGACTGTGCCCTCCTTCACTGCTGCTTATATATCTGCAGGTCTGGTGGGGACATCTTGAGCCCTGTGCTCTCCTGCACTGGACTGCTCCTGGAATTCCTCAGAAAGGCAGATGAGCCCGTCCTCAGTCCTCAAAAGGGAAAGGCGAGGGTGAGGGAGAGGTCTTGTTTGGAGGAACCACTCCTGTTGGCTACAAATACAACTGCATTTCAGATGGACAGACCTCCCAGCCAAAAGTCTAATTTCCTTTCTGGACCAAACAATAGTCCTTCTGGCTGCTTTCTTGCCATATCACTGACACAGGGGTTGATGGGGGGGATGAGAAAGGGGAAAAGCGCAGATAGGATGGTGGGGGCAAGGTCATGGTTTGACAAACCCGAAGTCTGTTTCCAAATGGAGGCAGTGATGAGGGCTTAGAATCATCTGGGGAAACCGCCTGCAGTCTCCTTTCTCAAGAGACAATTGTAAGAACTACTGCAATGTCAGTCACCTGGGGCCTCGCTGTCCTAAGCACCACCCCCCCACACCCTCTCATTCTTTGTCCAGCATCCTACACTGTCTCGTCTGAGTTCCAGGAAGGTCAGAGTACAAAGAGTGTCAGTTGAAGCAACCTTGGGTCACTCCCTGAAGACCCTAACACCATCACCACTGTCGTGCAACTTGAAGAAGCAAGTGGTTCTGGCTTCAGTCAAACCAGTGGCAAGACAAAGATGGTTTCCACATGGCATTTTTTTTTTTTTTTTTTTAGATGGAGCCTCGCTCTGTTGCCCAGGCTGGAGTGCAGTGGCGCAACCTCGGCTCACTGCAACCTCCGCCTCCCGGGTTCAAGTGATTCTCCTGCCTCAGCCTCCTGAGTAGCTGGGACTACAGGCACACACCACCATGCCCAGATAATTTTTGTATTTTTAGTAGAGAGGGGGTTTCACCATGTTAGCCAGGCTGGTATTGAACTCTTGGGCTCAAGTGATCCACATGCCTTGGCCTCCCAGGGTGCTGGGATTATAAGCGTGAGCTACTGTGCCCAGCCTCCACATGGCATTTAGCTGACAGTAAAAGGTTAGGTACACTGGAGAATCCTCCAGGAGCTTCCATGTGAGAACTGGGTAAGAAATAAAAGGAGCTGAGCCTCAAGACTCCCTTTCTCCAGAAGGTCCTCTATAGGCAGGGACCTAGGGAAAGACTGTTCCTTTCTGAAGGACCCTCAGAAACAGAGGCACTCCATGAGGTTCTATGGGAAATTCTGGAAGCCCCTGTGGTCCTTACAAGAAAATGGCATAGTGACCATCTAGAGTGGCCTGGCATTCATAGTAGCTTGGCTTGCAACCTCTCTCTGCAAAAACAGCAAGCCAGCCAGGTGCGGTGGCTCACGCCTCTAATCCCAGCACTTTGGGAAGCCGAGGCGGGCAGATCACGAGGTCAACAGATCGAGACCATCTTGGCCAATACAGTGAAACACCATCTCTCCTAAAAATACAAAAATTAGTTGGGCATGGTGGTGCGCACCTGTAGTACCAGCTACTCAGGAGGCTGAGGGAGGAGAATCAGTTGAACTCGGGAGGCAGAGGCTGCAATGAGCTGAGGTTGCGCCTGCACTCCAGCCTGGTGACAGAGCGAGACTCTGTCAAAAAAAAAAAGAAAGGCAAACCTGGGCTTCTGGGAGGGCCCAAGGAAGCATCTAAGTTGTTGTCAGCTGCTCAGCACACAATGGAGAGGGCAGCCAGGAGAACCTCAGGCAAGAGCTTCTGCAGCAGACCTGGCTAAGACCATATTCTCCAGTCTTCAGCTAACAAAGTCCAAAGAGCACCAGAACTCTCTTCCTCTACAAAGGAAGCACTTCTGGAACCCATAAACAGATTCCACTCACCAACACTGTCCCCAAGAGAATCCGAAAAGGGCTAATGCCCAGAGTTTCCCACTAAGCAGAGGCAGTAACTGGGACCCTGGGACACTGAGAGGCACCCGAGCAAGGACTTACACCAGAGTTCATAGTAGTAGTTGCAGCACTGAGACTGTCCACAGCAGTGTCCTGTGTCACAGATGTAGCTTTGATTGTTGGTACCCACACAGGCTTCCTTATCCTAAAAAATTAAAAAAGCATGTTAGCATATTAAATGACAGCTTTTGAACACTTTCCTTCTCATCATTGTCCTCCTGGTTGTCTATTCACCAGCCCCCAAAACAGTTTGTATCAATGTTTATTCCATTAAGAAAAACAACTTTGGCCAGGCGCGGTGGCTCACACCTGTATTGCCAGCACTTTGGGAGGCCGAGGCAGGCAGATCGCAAGGTCAGGAGTTCGAGACCAGCCTGACCAACATGATGAAATCCCGTCTCTACTAAAAATATAAAAATTAGCCAGGCGTGGTGGTGCGCGCCTGTAATCCCAGCTACTCAGGAGGTTGAGGCAGGAAAATCGCTTGAACAAGAGAGGCAGAGATTGCAGTGAGCCAAGATCACGCCACTGCACTCTAGCCTGGGCGACAGAGCGAGACTCCATCTCAAAAATAAAAAATAAAAAAGACAAACAAACAAAAAAAAACTTTAAAAGATTTACACAACAACAACAGAGTTTAGGGGAAAAAATATGGTTTATTAAAGAGGAGAGGAGATTCAGGACACAAAAGCAATTGGCAGAGTGAAGTTTTCCTCGGACAGGACAGGCAAGGGCTGCCTCACTTTAGGTCCAAGTAGAAACATTTCATGTTCCGGTGCTAACCTCAGCCGGTAGGAGGGTGTTGATTCCCTGGTAATTAGCAGTACATTTTAAATAAAACTGGCTTTTCTGTGAAACTTCCTGGAATAATTAAAGCGGTATGTATTCTAGGATTAGCATCTGCTCAGTTATTCCATTCTTCTTTTTAAAACACTTTCTCTCCAAGGTTAATTCACAGTGTGATCCTAAAGAGGGCAACAACAAAAAAAATCTACAACTGAAATTCTTTACTTTTCAATAAAGGGCCGAACTGCTCAGATAACCCAGTCTAATTTCAATCTGCTAGATCATTTTTGCTTATTGAAAAAGAATCCTGACTGGATCCAGGATTCATACTGTCCCTTGTCAGGGACACTCACATAAAGGGCACTACTGAGTGGCCATCTAGCTGTCTGCCAAATTCTGTCCACAGCACTGGTGGATGAGGATGGAGGGGAACTTTAAAAAAAAGTTTCACATGTAAGATATAAAATACCTCCCAGACCAACGTTAACCTCAGCCCAAAATGTACTTGGGGCCACTATGCAGATGACGAAACCTGTAAGGCATCTGCTATATGTGGCCTTCAACATTTCTTCATTCTAAACAATAACACAGTCATTTACTGGACGCTGTCTTTGTGCCAAGCATTGTGTTGGGTTCAAGGGATACAAAGATGAATAAGACATTGTCCTTATCCCCAAGAAGCTCAGAGTTAAGAAGGAAAAAAGCCCTGCTCAGCAAATAAACTAAAGCCACAGTATTTGCGGCAACTCAGGCTGGCCCTGCCCACAGTGCACATCCGGCGGACAGCTGCCAGTGGAAACTGAAGTCACATGGTCGGCTCCTCCTCTCTGGGCCATGCTTTACTACACTGTCTACTTGGCCAAGGGTATACACCAGGCACTCCAGTGACTGTCTACAGGGCTAGAGGCTGGGCAGAAACAGGACTGGCACCTGAAGCCACACGGAGAGGACAAGAGAAAGCACAGGGCTGAAAACCAGTTCCCCGGCTTAGTGCACGTTTCCACCATAAATCTTTAGGTGTTTCTTGGTCTTAAAAACTTTACATTCTGATATGAGAGTTTAGAAAGAAGGAAACGAGAAATTTATAAACCCTGACAACGAGGCCCTCACAACATTGCACGCAGAGTTCCTTCTATGTGCTCCTTCCCCCGCCGCCCCACCACCACCCTCCCATGTCCACCATAAGCAAAATGAGACACTGGCTATCAAGTTGGATTTCTCATACCATCTACTTAATCCTGCACTAAAAGTGAAAAACAGAATGATTTCTACTGGCCATGTATGCCATTCACACCATCATAGCTGAAAAACCATTAAGTTGAACCATCGCAAGTTGTGGACCATCTAAATATCTTGTCCCCTGTACTTCCTCCTTCCGTTTTCACCATCCCATGCCCACCACAAGCAAAATGAGACACTGGCTATCTAGTCAACTTCTCCTCTGAAGCCTGGTGCATGTGGAAAAAACAGATCTATGCTTGCTACTTTGGCCAGAACACACACTCTTTGACTTCAGAGCAAAACATGCCTTTGATAAAAACATCAGAAAGTTTCTCCCCAGTTTACCAGGCCCTGCGAATGCCATTCTTCCGGCACTGGCTTGAAAGAGCACAGTTCAAAGTGTCCACATAGTTTCTAAAAGAGGCAGTGGTGCCTACACTTGGCACAAGAAAGAATCCAATGACACTTCTGTCTCAGGAAAATTCACCAGAGGCAGCCCAGGCTCGGAACACACGGCTGTCAACTGGTCCTAAGTGAGACATAGAGTGGAATGCATTTGAAATCTAAACAAGTGGCATCCTCATGACCTACTGCTGTCAGTCAGCTTTTCTCTCGGATCTTCTGTGCACCGAGGCAGGGGGCCTGGAATAAACAAGACCTCGCTCTGCTTCACCGTTCTGCCTCCGCTTTCCCAGGGAGAGCAGAACAGTGGAAGCATCATTTAATCCAGTGTTCCTCAAACAGTTTTTAACACAGTACGGAAGTTTCTCGGCTTACGATGGGGTTACATTCTGGTAAACCCATCATAAATTGAAAATATCGCAGTCAAAAATGCATTTAACACAGTTAATCTACTGAACAGGATAGCTTAGCCTAGCTTACCTTAAACTGCTCGGAACTTACATCAGCCTATGGTTTGGTAAAATCCTCTAACACAAATTATTTTACAATAAAGTATTGAATATCTCATGTCATCTACTTAATACTGTATTAAAATGAAAAACAAATGATTTCTACTGGCTGCATGTATCAATTGCACCACCATAAAGTTGAAAAATCACTAAGTTGAACCATCACAAGTTGTGGCCATCTATATATCTAGTCCCCTGTGGTCCTTCTCCCTCCTCTAAATACAGAGTCCCTGAGCTGCCTGGGATAGTCTTGGTTACGGGAACTGTCATTTTCTGCTGCAGCGGTACGAAAGAAGGTGTACCTCTAGCAAGGAAGAAGTGAAGGAGGATTCAGGAGATAGTGAGATATGAGTGCCAAAGTGAGTTCCTTCAGAGAGACATGCTGGTGTCAGTCAACAGTGGTATGGAAAACCCAGGAGCCTTGGGTTTGGCCCCAGCTCTCCCCGCACCCCCCTACTTTTTTCTTTTTCACTTAGAGTCTAACTGTCGCCCAGGCTGGAGTAGAGTGGCCTGATCACGGCTAACTGCAGCCTCGACCTCCAGGCTCAACTGATCCTCCTGCCTCAGCCTCCTGAGTAGCTGGGACTACAGGTGCACGCCACCACACCCGGCTAATTTTTGTAGACCCCAGCTCTATCACTACACAGAAATGAACTTTAGGCAAGTTACTCAATGGCCCTAGGTCTGGTTAAGATCACCCGTAATGTCTCCTTAAATTTTCTTTTGTGGGGGTGGGGAGGATGGAGTCTCACTCTGTTGCCCAAGCTGGTATGCAGTGGCGTGATTTTGACTCACTGCAACCTCCACCTCCCGGGTTCAAATGATTCTCCTGCCTCAGCCTCCCGAGTAGCTGGGATTACAGGCGTGAGCCACCACGCCCAGCCGTCTCCTTCAACTTTAAGGTTTTATTATCCTCCCCATCCCCTTTCCACCCTGACATAGCAGCCTCAAGCCAATGCAAGATATCATGAAATCTATGTCTCCTCTCATGCAAATCCACAGCAAAGAACAGTGGTGTGGAAATGCTGCCTGGTGCTCTTCCACCCCTCCTTATATGAGGAGCCTAATTGTTGCACACCTAGGACTCAAACACCTCCCGGTGGCATAAGATCTACACAAAGCCTAAGTAGTTAAGAGTTCGCTGGGGCCAGGTGTGGTGGGTCACGCCTATAATTTCAGCACTTTGGGAGGCCAAGGTGGGCAGATTACTGGAGCCCAGGAGTTTGAGACCAGCCTGGACAACATGGCAAAACCCCATCTCAACCAAAAAAATAATAATACAATTAGCTGGGTGTGATGTTGCACACCTGTAGTCCCAGCTACTTGGGAGGCTGAGGTGGGAGGACTGCTTGAGCCCAGAAGGTTGAGGCTGCAGCAAGCCATGATTGCACCACTGCACGCTAGCCTGGGTGACAGAGCCAGACCGTCTCAAAAAAAAAAAAGAGTGAGCTGGATCTGGGTTCAAAGCCCAGCTTTTACAGTAGGGCTATTAACTGTGTGACCTTGGGCTAATTAAATTCTCTGGGCTCCTACTATCAACATTATTCTGTGAGCCACTATTGCTGAGCATGAAAGACCATCCAAAAAGCACTTTGCCTTCACTCAGAATTGTTTCAGAACAGCCAAGTTCTCTGTGGCAATGTGGGCTGCTCCAGACACATGAAGAAGAAAAGAAAAAGGAACTGGAAAGAATGCAATGGAAAGGTCAAATATGAAAAATTATCAGCACCCTTTATGATTATCCTATGCTTTTACTATTTACGTATTTATTGGAGACAAGGTCTTGCTCTGTTGTCCAGGCTGGAGTACAGTGGCACAACTGTAGCTCACTACAGCCTCAAACTCCTGGGCTCACATGATCCTTCTGCCTCAGCCTCCCGAGTAGCTAGGACTACAGGCATGTGCCACCATATCTGGCTTTTTTATTTTTACTTTTTTGGTAGAGGCAGGGTCTCACTATGTTGCTCAGGCAGATCTCAAACTCCTGGCCTTAAGCAATCGTCCCATCTTGGCCTCCCAAAGTGCTGGGATTACAGGCATGAGCCACCACACCTAGCTTATGCTTTTCTTCCAAGCATCTTCAAAGCACATTACACATTATTATATTGTTTAGGCCATCCTCACGGAACTTACAGTCTAATGAAAGATGGTAAAATAATTACGCAGATAAAACTGCGACTACAATAAATGTTGGGAAGGAAAAGTGCAGATTAGGTGACAGTGAGTAAAAGATAAGACCCAGGAACTGGTCAAGAAGGTCCAGAACAGCTTCTGGGAGGAAGGTAAGCTTGAACTGAGATTGACAGTACGGTTAAAAAGTTAGTAACTAGGGGGCGCGGTGGCTCACGTCTGTAATTCCAGCAATTTGGGAGGCCAAGGCGGGCGGATCACTTGAGGTCAGGAGTTTGAAACCAGCCTGACCAGCATGGAGAAACCCCGTCTCTACTAAAGATACAAAAATTAGCCAGGTGTGGTGGCACATGCCTGTAATCCCAGCTACTTGGGAGCCTGAGGCAGAAGAATCGCTTGAACCCGGGAGGCGGAGGCTGTGGTGAGCTGAGATCGCACCATTGCACGCCAGCCTGGGCAACAAGAGCGAAACACTGTCTCAAAAAAAAAAAAGAAAAGAAAAGAAAAAAAAAAGTAACTAGGAAGAGGACAGGGAAGAACATCGCAGGCAGAGAAAATGCTACAAGCAAAGCCCTTTGGCTAGAAGGAGATGGTAGAAGAAGTAGATAGGAAAGTTAGGTAGGTGGGGACCACTCTGTACAGGGAGGTAACAAGATCATACTTGCATTTTAAAGATATCATCTTCCTGGCAATGTTTTCATTTGCACAAAACTCCATGGCTAAAACAAAACCCCCAGAAAGCTAGAAATGTACAACTTGTCAAAAAGGAACTTTGGTGCATAATGAATGCGCTTACGCTGAGGCCTTTCACCTCGGGAATGACCGTGGTAGTGGCTACTAGGAGCCCCATTTATTACAGGTATGTGCCTTCAGCCCCGGTGCCACAGTGACCAGCTCTGAGAGACAAGGCACACATGGTTACCAAACAGAAAACAAAGGCATAAAGAAGAGACAAGCAAGACCAACACCAAACTGGAAAAAACATTTTTACACTGGAAAGGATAAACAGTATGCCTTTTGCACATATGCAAAAAATTATCTCCTCTCTTTGGTGGCAGTATAAACTGTGGGACTAACAACATTTTCCTCAACAGTTTCCACATCTTACAGTTGCTATTCTTAGCTGAGCCACTGTAAAGGTCAATTTAATCAGTGTAAAAACTTTCTAAGTGCCAGCATAAAAAGACACACTGGGCAGTAATGTTTCCCCAGGCATGGTTTTAATCTGCCAATTTATGGGTCTGGAAAACTCTGCTAGCAACTGGCTAATGGCAACAGCGTCATGTCCTTAGGAAAACACTTTAAAGTTTAAGAGTGAAAAATAAGAATTGAAGTCCTCCCTGGGATGCTAAAGCACAGGACACCAAATATCTTGGCTGCTGGATATGAATTAATTTGGAGCATCACCTCTGGCTTTCCCTGCAGGAAGAACTAAATCTTTTTTTGTTTGTTTAAATAGAGACAGGGTCTCCTCATGTTGCCCAGGCTGGTCTTGAACTCCTGGGCTCAAGGTATCCTCCCACCTCGGCCTCCCAAAGTGCTGGGATTACAGGTGTGAGCCACCGTGCCTGGCCAAGAACTAATTCCTAATGGAAATGTTCAGTTCTCCAAATCATTTAACACATATGTATTGACCCCCTTCCCCCAACCATGTGCCAGGCACTATGCGGGATGCGATAGCTATAGCAGTGAGCAAGAGATTTGGGGGGTGGGAGGGGAGAGTTCCCGCTTCTGGCAATATAGCTGGGTAGGTAACTAAAAATTATTCTGCTATAAAACCCTGGCTATACAACAATCACTTTTAATTACAAAGCTGAACTTGCAAGAAAGCAAGGAGGATCACCTGGGACCAAAAACGACAGCGGGAACTAGAAACCACAGTAGTAAATGAGATCAGGCCTTTCCAGTTGACCTAGAAAGTGGGGTAGTTTGTTGATCTTGGGCCCACCTGAAACAGGGAATTGGAACTGAGAACCAGTACAAAGCTGGGGCCCTCAGAGGGGGAGAACAGATTAGAAAAAACATTAGCCCACTGGCACATAGTGACAATAAAAACTCTGAAGTGGGAGGAAAACAGTATCTCCTCTAATAATGTGTGATCACATATTATTTCAGATTTGAATTGTACTACTACATGGTCTGAGGATCCCCAAGCCAAAAATTTAACACAAAAAGTAGTCCCAGGCTGGCAATAAACCTGCAACATCTGGCAGAAATACAAAACTGAAGAGATCTACCCTCAGCCACGGCACAAAGGATTCCTATACATAAAGTTCTGTTGGCCAGGCGCGGTGGCTCACGCTTGTAATCCCAGCACTTTGGGAGGCTGAGGCGGGCGGATCACGAGGTCAGGAATTCGAGACCAGCCTGGCCAACATAGTGAAACCCCGTCTCTAATAAAAATACAAAAAAATTAGCTGGGCGTGGTGGCGGGCGCCTGTAATCCCAGCTACTCCGGACGCTGAGGCAGGAGAATTGCTTGAACCCGGGAGGCGGAGGTTGCAGTGAGCCGAGATCGCACCATTGTACTCCAGCCTGGGCGACAGTGAGAGACTGTCTCAAAAATAAAAATAAAAATAAAGTTCTGTTGAAGATAAGCTCACAATCCAAAATATAAAAATGTATGCAAAACTAATCCATTACAAACAAGATGACAAGTTCAACAAATAGCAGGATAAGACCCTCCTGAAAAAAAGTCCCTATAAGATACAAGCATATTTCAAATGATTAAAGCCAAAAAGAAAGAATTAAAAACACAAGAAAAGAACATTACCAAACAAGAAATAGTAACAGGCAGATAAAACTTGTAGAAAAATAGTTATTGAAATAAAAAACTCAACAGATGGGTCACACAGAGAGGAGACCAAGTTAAAGAGGAAATTGATGAACTAGAGAACAGATCTGAGAAAATTACCATCAAAGTGCTTCCACAAGAGAAAACATGGAAATGAAAAATGAGAAAGAAGCTTGAGAAGAAAAGAATGGAGGAGAGGAAATATTTAAAGGGATAACTAAAAATTTTCTATATAAGACTGATTAAAGATACAAAATTTCGGCCAGGCGTGGTGGCTCATGCCTATAATCCCAGCACCTTGGGAGGCCAAGGTGGGCAGATCATGAGGTCAGGAGATCGAGACCATCCTGGCTAACACTGTGAAACCCCATCTCTACTAAAAATACAATTAGCTGGGCGTGGTGGCGGGCGCCTGTAGTCCCAGCTACTCGGGAGGCTGAGGCAGGAAAATCGCTTGAACCTGAGAGGCTGGGGTTGCAGTGAGCCGAGATCATGCCACTGCACTCCAGCCTGGGCGACAGAGTGAGACTGTCAAAAAAAAAAAAAAAAAAAAAAAAAAAAGATACAAAATTTCCAGATAATAAGAAGCCCACACCTAGGTACATTGTATGAAACTGCAGAATGACAAAGGCAAAAAGATTTTTAAATATGTTCCAGTTGGGAAGACAGACAATTAACAAGCAAAATTATAATTTCACTAGCAGTAATAAGCTCCATGAGGATAATAAAACACGATAATGAGACAAAGAGTTTTAGATAGGGTGGTCAGGAAAGGCCACTCTGAGTAGGTGACATCTGAGTAGAGCCCTGACTGCTGAAAAAGAGCCAGCTTAACCAGACCTGTGAGAACAGTGTTCCAGGAAGAAGAAATATCAAATCCACGCAAAAACACCGGGGCAGAAACAAGCTTGGTGTGCTCAAGGAAGAGAAAGAAGACTAGTGTAGCTGAGTACAGTGATCTCAGGGAAAGCAGTGTGAAAGGGGAGCTAAGAATTCAGCCGAGGTCAGATCTCATAGGCTTTGTATAACAATTAAAATAATCTCCAGGCTGGGTGCAGTGGCTCATGCCTGTAATCCCAGCACTTTGGGAGGCTGAGGCAGGTGGATCACCTGAGGTTACGAATTCGAGACCAGCCTGGCCAACATGGCGAAAACCCATCGCTATTAAAAATATTTTAAAAATTAGCCATGTGTGGTTGTGCGCACCTGTAGTCCCAGCTACTCAGGAGGCTGAGGCACAAGAATCACTTGAACCCAGGCGGTGGAGGTTGCAGCAAACCGAGATTGTGCCACTGCACTCCAGCCTGAGCAACAGAGCAAGACTCCGTCTCAGTAAAAAATAAATAATAAAATAAAATAAAATAATTTCCAAAGTACCACAGTTTATAAATTCATTGTTGGCTTTGGCTAGTCCCTCCCTTAGGTTATGGTGGAGACTTGAATAAATATAAAAATATTTTTGCAACTCTCATATTTATTCTTTACCTTGAGCCTTTATTTATCCCCCCCAGCCAGGTTGTGGCTGCTCTTGCAGAGTAAGCAACAAAACAAATTTTCCTTCCATTCTTGAACCAGGAATGGCTTTCTAGAAAGGAGACCAAAGTCTAGCACTGCATATCTACTAGGAAAAAGTTCTAAATGATTTTGGTAATGCTCTGTAGCTAAAGGATAACGCAGTTTTCATAAAGCAGACATTTGAAATGGCTAAATAAGACAGCAAACAACTTTAACTTAGAATCAGCTATTTTTGTTCTATCCTAGATAGAATCTTCAAGTTCTGAAAATGCAGCACTTTCAAGCCCAGGTCCTTAGAAACATATTTGTAGGTGGTAAGGAGGCAAAGCTTCATGTATTCACCTATATTTTTACCTATATTTTTACAATCAGAAAGTTAAGATCAGCCAGGCGTGGTGGCTCATGCCTGTAATCCCAGCACTTTGGGAGGCCGAAACAGGCGGATCACGAGATCAGGAGATCAAGACCATCCTGGCTAACACTGTGAAACCCCGTCTCTACTAAAAAATGCAAAAAATTAGCCGGGCGCGGTAGCTACTCGGGAGGCTGAGGCAGGAGAATGGCATGAACCCAGGAGGCAGAGGTTGCAGTGAGCCGAGATCGCGCCACTGCACTCCAGCCTGGGTGACAGAGTGAGACTGTCTCAAAAAAAAAAAAAGAAAGAAAGTTAAGATCACGTTCTCCCTGATAGTATTGGTTTTGTTTTTTTTTTTTCCTGAGGCAGGGTCTCTGTCACTCAGGCTAGACTACGGTGGCACGATCTCGGCTCACTGCAACCTCCACCTCCCAGGTTCCAGCGATTCTCCTGCCTCGGCCTCCCGAGTAGCTGGGACGTCAGGCGTGCACCACCACGCCCAGCTAATTTTTTGTATTATTAATAGAGACAGGCTGGTCTCTATTTGTCTCTATTTGTATTATTAATTGGCCAGGCTGGTCTCGCACTCCTGACCTCAGGTGATCCGCCCACCTCAGCCTCCCAAAGTGCTGGGATTACAGACGTGAGCCACCGTGCCTGACCACTATTGGTTTTTTAGACTGTTCAAAGACCTGAGGGAAATAAAGAGAACTGTTCAAGGGCACACATTTTCAAATTGGGCAGAAGGAGAGTACAGAAGGGCTGAGGATGAAGAAAGTAAGCCCAAGAAGGGGGATGATGCAGCAGGAGTCCTGGCCTATTGCTTCCCATGTGTTAGTCTAGTCTCCCCTCTCTTTTTTTTCCCTCCTCTTGAAACAGGGTCTCACTCTGTCACCAAGGCTAGAGTGTAGTGGCACGATCATAGCTCACTGCAGCCTCAACTTCCCAGGCTCAAGCAATCCTCCCACCTCAGCCTCCCAATTAGCTAGGACCACAGGCATACGCCACTACACCCAGCTAATTTTTTTTATTGGTTGTAAAGACAGGATCTCGCTACGTTGCTCAGGCTGGTCTCAAACTCTGGGCTCAAGTGATTCTCCTGCCTCAGCCTCCAACAGTGCTGGGATTTCAGTCGGGAGCCACTGTGCCCAGTCTAATCTCCCTTTCTTTGATGGTGGGGTTGTCATGTACTACTTTCGTAACCTTTCTAGTATATACCACACCTGACAATTATTCCATAAGCTTTGGCTAAAAGAGCTTACTCAATTCCATCCTTCCCCATAAAGGGCAAGCCACTGCTAAGAAGTTAACCAAGACTTTGTCTTGCATGCAATGGGACACTAGGAATGGATTTTTATGCTGTTTGGCTGAATTCAGTAGTTTTCCAAAAGAACAAATAGCCTGGGCTACATGGGTAGGTTCCCCTAACCAAGCCAGTAAATCTTCTGATAAGGTTCAGCCTCATCCCTCAGATCTGATAGTGTGGTTTACTCCTTAAGGGCTCTGGACTCCAGCTCCCTGGGCTCAAGAAGACCCAGTCCCCCATGCTTTAGCTATAGAGTACCCTAAAGAGTAAAGCCAAAGACTGGAGCTTGTGACCAATGTAAGAAAAGCCTAGGATCAAAAGAGATGGCTGCTGCTTCAAGATGAGCCCACAGTGTCATGGTCCCCAAAGGGGAGTCCCAGGGGTAGTAGTGGGGACAATAGGGGTCCACTGACTTCAACCCACAGGGCATCCTGGAACAATCTGGTCTGGTCCCTCCCAAAGACTAACACTAGTCAAGAATCTGAGGAAGGGCAACACAGTGAATCAGGACAATAAGGGCATCTTATAAATATAAGTGAATTTGCCCCCACATAACAATGAACATGCTTAGACAACAAATGCAACAAAATAGGGATGTGTTTCCCAAAAGTGTGGTCCATGGGCCCCAAATCATCTGAAATATTTGTCAAGAATGTAGATAGACTGAGACCCTCTAGGGGCAGGGACTGAAAATCCGCCTTTTAAAACATGCTCCCCTGGTTATGTTTATGTATATTCAAGCTTGAGAACCACTGCCCTGGATCTAAAAAGAACATACAATAAACAGTTCCTGCTCTCTAAACATGAAATAGACTCATATTCGTTTTCTAGAATCCCAAACATGTCCCAACACAGTTACCCACAAGAGTACCTACATAGAATCAAGGCACATTATTTATACTCTCTATGACTCATTCCATTAAAACATATAATAGATCATACACATAAATTTTAAAAAGAAGTGACATGTTAGCTACGCTCCCATCCACACCAGTACTGTTACTGCCAAAGCTGCACTGCAACTACATCCTCATTAAACAGCCCCCAAACAGAGCAGCCAGCAAAAAAATTAAAATCCATTTCCTGTGTTGCTATTAGGAACCTGAATAACAAATTCAGAAAAAGCTACTTGACCCTGGTAGGAAAATCCCACAGCAAAAATCGGAAGTTGCAACATATCCCATGGTTTTATTAAGGTCTACTTGTCAATGTCCCAGGGCATGCAGGCCTGTGGAGTCTGGCAGGCTACAGAGGCACTGGACCCTGGTTCATGGACCATTCTTTCACCCCTGGACACTTAGAAGGAAAAGCAGTCCCCAGGAATTCCTCATCACTGGCCTCTTCTGCTACAGAGTAAGTCCATTGAGAAGCATGGCTTCTTTAGCAAGGGCTGGTGCAGAGAGCTGAGGGCTGAAATAGCAGGTAGCATGCAGCGGAGCAGGTGAGTAGCAGGTGGCACTCAGGCAGAGCAGAGGGGCAGTTTAGCCTACTGTCATCCACTCACAGTTGGTGCCATGAAGTAGGTCCTTTTCTTCCCACAGTTGTATCACTGCCTCTCCCCTCTTAAAAGTGGGGATTGCACTAGTGGCCCTTAAGCCCCAGTGGACCCACTAATGAGTTCTATGCCTACATGGCACCGTTGTTTTTCAACTTTTAAAAAGTGGGCTGAGGCTGGGCGCAGTGGCTCACGCCTGTAATCCCAGCACTTTGGGAGGCCGAGCTGGGTGGATCATGAGATCAGGAGTTCGAGACCATCCTGGCTAACACGGTGAAACCCCATCCCTACTAAAAATACAAAAAATTAGCCAGGCGTGGTGGCAGGCGCCTGTAGTCCCAACATCTCGGGAGGCTGAGGCAGGAGAATGGCATGAACCTGGGAGGTGGAGCTTGCAGTGAGCCGAAATCGCACTACTGCACTCCAGCCTGGGTGGACAACAAGATCAAAACTCTGTCTCAAAAAAAAAAAAAAAAGTGGGCTGGTGCCTGGCGCAGTGGCTCACGCCTGTAATCCCAGCACTTTGGGAGGCTGTGGTGGGCAGATTACCTGAGATCAGGAGTTCAAGATCTGCCCGGCCACCATGGTGAAACCCTGTCTCTACAAAATACAAAATTTAGCCGGGCATGATGGCGGGTGCCTGTAATCCCAGCTACTTGGGAGGCTGAGGCGGAAGAATCACTTGAACCTGGAGGCGGAGGTTGCAGTGACCTGAGATCGTGCCATTGCACTGCAGCCTAGGTAACAGAGCAAGACTCTGTCCCCGCCCTAAAAAAAAAAAGAAAAAAAAGTGGGCTGGGTGCAGTGGGTCAGGCCTACAATCCCAGCACTTTGGGAGGCTGAAGTGGGAGGACTGCTTGAGCCCAGGAGTTTGAGACCAGCCTGGGCAAAAAAGCGTGACCTCATCTCTATTAAAAATTTAAAAAATTCGCCTGGTGCGGTGGCTCACGCCTGTAATCCCAGCACTTTGGGAGGCCAAGGTGGGCAGATCACGAGGTCAGGAGATCGAGACCATCCTGGCTAACACGGTGAAACCCGTCTCTACTAAAAATACAAAAAATTAGCTGGGCGTGGTGGCGGGTGCCTGTAGTCCCAGCTACTAGGGAGGCTGAGCCAGGAGAATGGCGTGAACCCGGGAGGCAGAGCTTGCAGTGAGCCGAGATCACGCCACTGCACTCCAGCCTGGGCGACAGAGCGAGACTCTGTCTCAAAAAAAAAAATTTAAAAAAAAATTTAAAAAATTAGCCATGCATGATGGCAGGCACCTGTAGTCTCAGCTACTTGGGAGGTTGAGGCAGGAGGATCACTTGAGCCCAGGAATTCCAGGTTGCAGTGAGCTGTTAACTGCACTCCAGCCTGGGCAACAGAGTGAGACCATGTCTCCAAAAAAAAAAAAAAAAAAAAAAAAAAGTGGAACTGACGGTCAACATTTTAAAATGAGAGAAATTCATACAAAAATCCAGATTTCCAGTTTCTCTAGAAAAATCAAGGACCACATTCACAAAGGGCCATAAGAGGCTGGGCAGAGATGTATATGGGCTCCAGCTTCTCCAGTCTACACAGTCTCATCCCCCGCCCCATCCCTACTGCCCAATAATCTCATTTGCTTGACTCAGTCATGTCACTGGCTGGCCCCTGCGGGCACCTGACTGTCACTTCCTGCTCTAAAGTTTAGTAGTAACCTTGAAGTTAAGGCAGGCTAAAGACACCTAAATACAAGCAGCAGACATCTGAATTCTCTACACTATGGCTCAAGCAGCATCTTAATTAAACACATGTCAAATAGGAACCTGGATAAAGAAGAGGGGCCCTTCTCCACTGCACGATGGGAACACCTGCAGATAATCTAGAAAAATCTCCTACCACAACAGCATGGGGAAGACAACCAGTTCTGCCCAGTGACTGTTGTGTATCAACCACTGACCTAGGTGTTTTTACCTACATTACCTTTTTATAGGAAACAGGTTCAGAGTGATCATACAGCTGGGAAAAATTTCCAGGACCTAAAACCCAAAATTTAGTAGAAAGAATTTAAGGCTTAGGGTTACCCTAAACTTTCATGCTAGATGCTGACAGGCACAAAAATGACAGATAAGATATGAAATTTGCCTTGGAGGGTACTTTGTAATAACTAAGCTGTTAGGTTTAAAAAACCTAACAAACTTGTTTGTTTCAATTCTTGTTGCTGCAAAGCTTCCTGAAATATTCAAGTTCATCTTGTTCCTTCATAAGTACAATCTAATCAATAGAATGTGTTCTTTATTTAATGATCTGTAATGTGGCAAAACCTTGGGGTAATCATTTCAAGCAGGGAAGATGCACAAACATGTAAATACGTGTATATAATTAATATACACAGTACACATTTACATAGAGTTCTCGAACTTTTTTTTTCTTGAGACAGTCTCACTCTGACTCCCAGGCTGGAGTGCAGTGGTGTGATCTCGGCTCACTGCAACCTCCAACTCCTGGGTTCAAGCAATTATCATGCCTCAGCCTCCTGAGTAGCTGAGACTACAGGCGCATGCCACCATGCCCAGCTAATTTTTGTGTTTTTGGTAGAGGTGGGGTTTCGCCATGTTGGCCAGGCTGATCTCGAACTCTTGACCTCAGGTGATCTACCCACCTTCGCCTCCCAAAGTGCTGGGATTACAGGTGTGAGCCACTGCACCCTGCCGTCTTGAGCTCTTCAAATCTCTTTTAAAAGTCAGCCTCTCATTTGAGCCTGCCAGCCAGCTGCCTGCAAGACACTCTGCGGTGAGACCCTTTTTAATGTGACCCTTTGTCCAGGGTAGAAGTAAACAGTTCCCCTGAACAGCTTAGAGAACTGTAAGCGGGCCAGGTGCAGTGGCTCACACCTGTAATCCCAGCACTTTCGGAGGCCGAGGCGGGCAGATCACAAGGTCAGGAGTTCGAGACCAGCCTGACCAACATGGTGAAACCCCATCTCTACTAAAAATACAAAAATTAGCCAGGAGTGGTGGCGGGCGCCTGTAATCCCAGCTACTCAGGAGGCTGAGGCAGAAGAATCGCTTGAACCTGGGAGGCGGAGGTTACAGTGAGCCGAGATAGCGCCACTGCACTACAGCTTGGGCAACAGAGCAAGACTCCGTCTCAAAAAAATAAAAAAGAACTGCATGGGGCTGGGTGCAGTGGCTCACGCCTGTAATCCCAGCACTTTGGGAGGTGAGACAGGAGGACTGCTTGAGCCCGGGAGTTGCCGGACCAGCCTAGGCAACATGGCAAGATTGTCTCTTCAAAATGTAAGAAATTAGCTGGGTATGGTCCCATGCACCTAAGGTGCTAGCTACTCGGGAGGCTGAGGTGGGATGATCGCTTGAGCCTGGGAAGTGGAGGCTGCAGTAAGTCATGATTATGCCACTGTGCTCCAACCTGGGTGACAGAGTAAGACTCTGTCTCAAAAGAAAAAAAAAAAAAAAGAACTGCAAGGGTCTCTGAAGAGGCGCTACTGCCCCCCTATCTTATAAAGAAATGACACTTAGACTAAGATTGAATACGACAGAATTGGGACTGTCAAAACCCTGATCTTCTGATTTTGATTCCTTATCCTTTCTGTAACTGGGCTCTAGCTCAACAGTCTTTACTGTATCTTGAAAATAGCTCTTAGTCAAATAGAATACCCACTTCTTTGCCTCAAAAGAAGAAAGAGGTATAGTTTTCAAAAGGATCTGAAATATTAAAGGTACAAGTTAATTTGTTGCTGATGTGCTTGAGAAGAGATTCGCCAGTTTCATTTGAGAAAGGCATATGCCACATCTCATTCCTCATTTTAAGCATAATTCTAAATTTAATCCCCCTTTTTTTTTTCCTCAGCAGTTCCATCCCACTGCAGCAGACCTGCTGGGAGCAAAGAAGATCATAATGGGACTTGCCTAGTGTGGTTGTCTGTCTTGGGACCAGCACCAGAGATGTATTGCCAGCAAAAAGTTAAACACTGCTCAAGGGAACTGTTTACTTCTGACTCTGACAAGGGGTCACATTAACAAGGGTCTCACTGCAAACAGGCACAGGATAAAAGAAGTCTTCAGAATCCAGAGGCTGTGTCTTCAAAAGACAAAAAACTTTAAAGAAACAAGAACTTGGCAGGTGGCTCACGCCTGTAATCCCAGCACTTTGGGAGGCCGAGGTGGGCAGATCACGAGATCAGGAGGTCGAGACCATCCTGGCTAACACGGTGAAACCCCGTCTCTACTAAAAATACAAAAAATTAGCCGGGTGTGGTAGCGGGCGCCTGTAGTCCCAGCTACTTGGGAGGCTGGGGCAGGAGAATGGCGTGAACCCAGGAGGCAGAGCTTGCAGTGAGCCAAGATTGTGCCACTGCACTCCAGCCTGGGCGACAGAGCAAGACTCTGTCTCAAAAAAAAAAAAAAAAAAAAAAAAGGAAACAAGAACTTTTGGAACTCTGAGAGCTTGGACTTTAAGGTTAAAATAGACTTCAGTGATGTAGAAAACCTTGGGGGAGTGGGGGTGTTAGTATGTTACTAATGATAGATTACAATAAACCCAACCCACAGCAATAGGTACCTGGCTTGAAATATGGGCTGCTGCTAAAATAACTATGCCTAATTTTTCTTTAAGTTGTATGTATAAAGTCATTTGGGTACCACTGAGATCCTCTCCTCCTGGGGGGTAGTAATTCAGGTTATTTGAGTAAGAGATGAAACGTCAGTTCCATCCGACTTTTCAGATGGACTTGGTCATATCCATATTTCAGATGGGCTTGGTCATATCTACTGGCCCACAAAAAATGACTCTGTACCTGTCATTGATAAGACAGAGTACCTAGTGATTAAAGGAACAACCAATGTGAAAATTCTAAATTTCTGGGCAGATAATGAACACACATTGCTTAGAAGGCAGCAGGAAAGCTCTACCTATTTCCCCTTTATTAAAACAATATGGTACTTCTTCCCTCAGTCCTGTGACTCCTGCTTCCCAAGCAGAGTGGACTACTATGAGTCTGTGGTTTCTCCCCCAAGGTTTCTCCACCTTAGCCCTACTGACATTTGGAGTCAGGTAATTATTTGTCATACGGGACTGAACTGTACATTGTAGGATGTTTAGCAACATCCCTGGCCTCTATTAACTAGATATGCCAGTAGCAACTTCCTACTCCCCTAGCTGTGACAGCTAACCATGTCTGGACACTGCCAAATGTCCCCTATGGGGGAAGGGCAAAACTGTCCCAGTTTAGAGCCCCTGTTTTAGCCAAACTGCAGCACAATATTTTGTACAGAACCGTGTTTTAGCCAGTCTTGTTCTCCGAGTGCCTCACAGACTCCCTGCCACCACCCCGCTCTAAATTCCCCGTGGGCAGGACTGATGTCAGTCTCACAAGCATACCTACCCTGGCCAAAAACCCTTCACAAAGTCCTGAACCTAGCGACCGCTGAGTCAAGTAACCATAGGAGCTGGTCATCCCTCGTGCCTCTTAGCTACATGGTACAAGCAGCAGCATGAAGGGGTCCTTCAAAGCCTAAGGCAAGGCTGTGGGGGTGTGATTTTCACATGACCAGTGCGAGAATGAACCGTGGCTCTCTGGCTGTGGCTCTCTCATCCTGGTTTACAGTAACCCAGCACAAGCCGAGCCTGGCCCATGAATCTGGAACCTTACACAGAGACGCAGGAATGACGGTATGTTCTATTTGTGCTGGCGGTCCGCCCCAGCCTGTCCTAACTTCCCATGGCACTCCAGAACCACACCCAGAGGGGTGGGAGATCACAGGTATTCACACCACTGCCTGCCTGGTGGGTAACCAGGGATTTCACACCCTCGATGGAAACCACAAGATCAATTGGACAGTATTTGAAACCACATCGAGACCGTGCATCACAGTTGGGAGATCCTTAAGTCTTGTGTGTTAAGCAAGAAAACCAAACAATAATAAATACTCTGGCCTCCTTGATGCAATGCCAGAGGAAACCGAAGTCTTATGTGCAACACAGTCCCGGCAAACCCTGAGCCACTTTCAGGAAAAGAAGTCAGTATGTCACACTCCAGCCATTCCCAAAGCCAAGTCTCCTTCCCCGCACTGCCCCTCCCCTCACAGGATTTTATCACCATTTCCAGCAACCAGCAATAGAAGCCTCTTGTGAGGTCTGGGGTTCAAGTTCAGGTGAGCTCTGCCCAGAGAAACAATGGCTACAGAGGGGCACAGAAATGGCTCAGGCAGGTCCATTCTCAGGGCTCTTTCAACCCACTGTTGCTACAAATTAGCAAGAAATAAGAGTCAAGAAGCCCTAGGGAGGAAGAGGTAAGAAACTAGTATCTTACTAGTGCTAAGGAATTAGGGCAGAAGAAGGGATTTCAAAGCATTTTTTTAAATAGCCCCAAAGTATTCTGTTTTCCTGGACTAAAATTTACCTCTTCATGGAAAAGGGGTGGGAGGGGGCGGGTCAAACTCATGGGCTATCACTGGAGGAAGTGACTGTTTTCTTTGGCTCCATCCTGGATAATGTTTCAAAATCATCAGGCACAGTCCTCTTTTCCACTAAGTTACTGTCCAGTACACTTTCTCTTTGCTCTGATAACAGAGATGCAATGAAAAACAAGCCACGTTCCTCAAAAAAAAAAAAAAAAAAAAAAAAAAAAGCAGCTTCTTTCAACAGAGATGGTTGGGGGTTCAAAAATTAACCTGAGGCCAGGCACAGTTGCTCACACCTGTAATCCCAGCACTTTGAGAGGCCGTGGCAGGTGCATCACCTGAGGTCAGGAGTTTCAGACCAACCTGGCCAACATGGTGAAACTCCATCTTTCCTAAAAATAGAAAAATTAGCTGGGCATGGTGGCAGGTGCTACCAGCTACTTGGGAGGCTGAGGCACAAGAATTCCTTGAACCTGGGAGGCAGAAGTTGTAGTAAGCCAAGATGGCGCCACTGCACTCCAGTCTGGGTGACAGAGCAAGAGCGAGACTCCATCCCTCCCCCCACCCCCCCCAAAAAAAATTAACCTGAAAGGGCTTGCGTAAGCACCACCTTTCTCACCTGTGGTGACAGTAGGGAAATGAGGTGTTCTGTGGAGCTGTCACAAGACTTTCACAAATCAGTTTAGATAAAGATTCTGGCTTCAACTTTTGGTAGCACAAACAAGTGTCACCTTGGTGTTTGCTACTATATACAGCTAGTTCCCTTCCAAGCAAGATCTTGCTTAATTTGTCCTCAACCTGGTGGAAAGAGGTTGGGCCCGAGGGTAACAGCAACTGGTAGTCAACATTCGGTCCTCTGCTGTGCACAGAGCAGGCAGGGAGGAGGAGGCCTGCAGTGGACTGTGGATATGGGTACCAAGCCAGAGCAACGGGCAGGGGCAGACAGACACCAAGAAGACCTGCACTCCAGGCCCCTCCTGCCACACATTAGCCCTGGGTTCTGGAACAGATAACTTCTCCCTGGGTATCAGTTTCCTTACAGCAAAAAGGAGATAAGACCTCCTCCCTCATGGGTGGCCGCTGTGGTGAAATAATAAATACCCCAAGTCAATGCTGGCTAACATTCAGCAGTTGAGGGGTTAAATTGGAAGCCGGCAATTCCCCCCCTTCCCTCTCCACAGTCATGGCTCCACCCTGCAGCTTTAGCTGGCTATCACACAGCCTTTCCACTGCTCTCCTTGTGAGACTCTAAAGCCACTTCCTATGCCCAGGGAGTAAGTACCATGCAACATTCTAGTTGCCTTGTCACATTCGGCATCAGCCCAGGGACCAGCTCACCCTTTCAAAAATACAAACAGCCCCTTGGGCCAGGAGTTGCCCCCTGTGCCTCTTTCCATGACAAATTCCAACCTGGAAAAGGGACCCTAAGAGGGCTTTGATGGGTATTATTCATTTCCAGTATCAGGGATCATCCCATCTCACTGGTGTGGACAACTTGGAGGACAATGGGTCTTTCCCACTGAGAAAGGCAATATTCCAAGGTGCAAGATGTAAAATTAGTGTCTTAATGGATCTAGCCTGCATTCCATCAACTAGAACTTACCACCCACTGGTCCTTCCACACACCTAGCACCTATAGTGCAACAACTGATACTACTGGATTGGACTGTGGGAAGGGCCACCTGCAGAAGGGTTGCCTCTTCACACCTCTGAACTGCGGCATTCTATTCTTTTCTAATGTCATTTGCTACCACCTGCAGAATGTCCTCATTACCTGTGCACTTATTCTACTTTCCCTACCTGACTGTAAACCCCTTGAGGGCAGGGATGGAGTTTATACCTCTTTGTATCCACAACATGCTTTGGGTAGAACAGGTGCACAGGACTTTTCAGATGCTGAGTGTTGCTCCTAAGAAACCTTCGGCATTACCCAATCAATATCTTCTGGATAAACATGAAATAGAATTCGTTCAAATCATGACTAAGAACATTCTGTTGCAATACTGTTCTCCGAAAATTAGTAATCCCTTTGTTAGGTACACATAATGGAATTTCTCTTAACCAGAAAACCTATTTTCTGATCTTGTCAGATAATAAAGGGATAGCATGCCTAATTGTTTGTTATATCTAAAATTTGGTATATAGTGCCATACCCAAAAAGTTCACCAGGTGACTATCTTCTTCTGAGCTCTGGCTCATCTAAGCACAAAAAGCATTTTGTTTAGTCAACACTGTAGCTTCCATGAGCTGTCTAACTGTCCCTTGCATGAAAGAACTAATACATCCTACAGTTTATCTGCCCTTTACAGACACTGAAATCATGCCATGCTCATTATTAGACAGAAGGGCCCTGAGGTCTTCCTCCTTCTTGGTATCCATAAAAGACACCCATACCTGGTGAACTAAGGTCCTTATCTTGCCCCAGGCAAATTCAATGCCAAGACTCAAGAGATGAATGACAGCTTCCCTTGTCATCTGCAGAAGAAAACAAAAACAACTCTCCCAACCTGATCTGTCCGGAATGCTCTTTCCCCAACTCACATGTCTGGTAAACTCTCCTCCTCATCCTTCAAGAGTCAGATCAGATATCGGCTTCTCAGGAAAGCCTCTCCTAGCCTGATTCAGATACCTGCCCCCACGCTCTGCTCTCCCAGTCCCTGGGCGTTCCTCTGTTGTAGTCTCAGCATGCTGGCTTGTAATTATTTCCATGCTGCCCAGCTCTGGAGGACAGTCTCTCAAAGTGTGGCCGGAAACAACCGGGATCAGAAACACCTGGGGAACTTCACAGAAATGCATATTCTGGGACCCTGGCCCAGACATAAAGAATCTACATTTTTTTTGGCCGGGCCTGATGGCTCATGTCTATAATCCCAGCACTTTGGGAGGCCGAGGCGAGCGGACCACTTGAGGTCAGGAGTTTGAGATCAGCCTGGCCAGCCATGGTGAAACCCCATCTCTATTAAAAATACCCAAAAAATTAGCTGGGCGTGGTGGCACATGCCTGTAGTCCCAGCTACCTGGGAGGCTGAGGCAGGAGAATGGCTTGAACCCAGGAGGCAGAGGTTGCAGTGAGCTGAGATCGCACCATTGCACTCCAGCCTGGGTGACAAGAACGAGACTCAACAAGAATGATTTTTTTTTTGAAATGGAGTCTCGCTCTTGTCGCCCATGCTGGAGTGCAATGGTGGGGCCTCTTGGCTCACTGCAACCTTCCCCTCCCGGGTTTAAGCGATTCTCCTGCCTCAGCCTCCTGAAAAGCTGGGATTAAGGGGTAAGCAGCATTTTATCTCCTACCTAGGCAGGCTAGAAAGAAACATGCCCCAAGGAGAACAATGCATTAATCATACTCTACTCTCAGACATTGAGCCGCACAGTCTAGGTAGTGAGAAAAATCCAGGATTTGGGAAAGACTCAAGTTAAAAAACAGCAACAAAAATCTTCAATTACCCTTTCTCTAGACAATTGAGCAATGCTGGGCAAATGGCTTAACTTCTCTAAGCCTCAGCATGCACCTCTGTACAAACAGAATAATCCTACCACATAAGACACAGGATTAAGGGGAAAAAATAATCATATGGATTAAGGGAAAAAAATAAATCAAAGTACATACATATGTACGATAAAGATGAATTTTATGTGTGTGTGTGTGCATTATGTGTCATTTTTTCTTAAACAGAATTATCACCAAGTGATCTTTAGAAGGCTACATGGCTCCAATAAAGAACATAGTTACACTGTCTGACAGAAAATACTAGAAATATACAAAATATGTAACCAAAACTACTCCAAGATTGTACAGGCAACATCTGAGTCACAGAAGCCTAGGGCAGGAAGGGCCTTCGGAGGTCTTCTAAATTCTGCCTTCCACCAGGCAACTGTTCAGACACAAGAGCTAAAGGTTCACCTGCTGTTGATCCTCTCAGATCCTTCCCAAAACAACCATCCCAACCCTTCACTCTCCTTGAAGAGTTTAATGCTACCCACTGCTTCATTCTCTCACTACATGTCCAAGTAACTGGACACAAGCCCTCGCCCTCTTGCCACCTCAGTATATAAGATTAACAGTGTCTCGGTAGAGTAAGAGGTGGCCTCCCAGCTGTACGTCACTGCACAATGGCAGTCACTGACTACAGATGCAAGAGCTCACTCCCCTGGCTGTGGGCTCCTGCCCAGCACACCTGGCTCCTGTCAAGGTATCAGTCCCTTCGCTTCTCGTTTCCTGCACCCCTGCAGTGTTGCATCCTTTGGGAATGAGTAGATCAAAGTAAGAGTTATGTCTACTCTCTACCAGCCAAGGTGCTAACGTTCACATACATTCTTTCGTGGAATCCCTGTGTGACCTCAGAGATGAGGTTCAGAACAGTTAAGGGCCTGCCCAAGACCCCAGGGAAGCTGGGATATGAACGCAGGTCTTTCCAGCTCCCAGCCCACTCTTTCCACTCTGTTAGGCAGTTTTCACCCTACCAGCCTGCTGACACAGCATGAGACGCTTCATCCAGCTTCATCCTATTTCCAACACTGCTTGAAATCCTCTCCAGGGCTCACTCTGCCCATAGGTTAAAAGGACAGCCTTTCTGGCCAGGCGCAGTGGCTCACGCCTGTAATCCTAGCACTTCGGGAGGCCGAGGTGGCCGGATTACCGGAGGTCAGGAGTTCGAGACCAGTCAGACCAACATGGCGAAACCCCGTCTCTACTAAAAATACAAAACTTAGCCGGGTATAGTGGCACATGCCTGTAATCCCAGCTACTCAGGAGGCTGAGGCAGGAGAATTGCTTGAACCCAGGAGACAGAAGTTGCAGTGAGCTAACGCCACTACACTCCAGCCTGGGCAACAGAGTGAGACTCCATCTCAAAAAAAAAAAAAAAAAAAAAAAAAGGACAGCCTTTCTTGTGGGGGCAGAAGGGATGTTCAGAGTGGTCACCTCTCTGCCCATCAGCTGTGTCAACGCAACACTCTGAAGATAACAAGAGCTGTAATGGAATGTTTGGGGCTTTTCAGAGGAGCTTCCTTTGAACAGAACTGTAGGCAACTCAAGGGAGAGTTGCCCACCTAGCACTTTTCTCAGAGTGAGGGCAACCAGTGGTCCCTAGCAGCTCCCCTCTAGGGCTTCTGCTGTGAGCTCATCTGTGGCTTTTCCTCACCCAGGAACAGGCAGCAGAGGGTGTGTGCTCCCTCCCCACCCCTTATGGCCAGCAGCTGCTGGTTACAGTTACACATTCCGATACAGACATGCCTCTCAGACGAAGAGGGGGTGGGGGTGTCCGACTCTCAGAAGCCGTGGAACAAATAGTTGGCAACAGCTGTGTTCTCAGCAGACAGCAGTTGGTGGCTTGCTACTGTTCTCTCATTCCACACTGCTTTACCGGCTGGAATGAATGCAGTGCTCCCACTTCAAAGGGCGGCTCACCGAGCAATCAAGTCTCTGCCACAGGGGTCTTTTTGAAAAACTGGTCAGTAAGGCCAAAATGGGGTCAATTCCACACCCCTTCCCCTGAGGCGTCAGGGACGTCCCTCAGCTGCACAGCCCCAGGCACATGCTTGAAAGGAAGAAAGCCTTTCCTTTAAAAGAAGAACGGAGCCCTCACCCCACCCCCAACACAGAGTCCCTTCAGAACCAGAGGACTGTGAGGAAATCTCCACTAACTAGCCAAATCAAAATGGAGAAGGAATAAAAGGGGTTTGGAGCAAGAATCGCACTCTGCCTCTCCCCTTCCCCAGCCCCATTCTTCAGCTGTTTCTCCGTGAAGTTTCCAAAGCAGTTTTACAGTGTCTGATGGAAAATCAGAACTGGTCAGCCCTAGAGAAACCTCGGGGACGTAGAGGGTTAAGAACACGGTGGCTCTGAAAGTAAGGAGCAACTAGCAAACAAGAAGGGAGACTGGAAAGTTCTGTGTGGGAGCTGGCCTGGTCTAACTGAGAGGCATTTGCTAAAATATTCCCTCCACCCAAAGCAGTAGTACAATAAACAAGCTCCCACCCCTTCTTCCCTTCCAAACCCGATCCGTGCAGAAACAATTACCTGTCTAAGACCCAAAAGGAAAGGCATCCTGCAAGAGCATCGTCCACACTAACGTTGGAACAAAGGGCTCTTAAAAGTTAAGGTCTTGGAATGAGCATTGCCCCTGGTGGGCCTGTGTATGCGGTGGTCCTGGTTCACCGGCCTTCTTTAGCAAAGCAGACAAAGTAAACAGAGTCCTGGGACCGAGCAGGCACACTGTCTCCTGCTCTCCTCGCTACTCCCCCTGCCTGGCTCTGGCCCACCCCCACCTTCTCGTGACATATCTCAGACGCAGCAAAGCCGAAGCTGTCTGCCAAGGGGGAAATGACATCAGTTCAGGCGCAGCAGGAAAAACTTCAGACAGCTGCGCTGGAATACTGAGGAGGATGTGCTGCAGACCCGCAATGCCCAGCCCTGGACCCACCTAGAGCCAGAGCCCACTGTGGGAGGATGGTGGGGGCTGCAGATGGGAGCAGGCTGCTGCAACCCCTTGGCTCTAAGCAGGCTGGGGGGTACATAAATCAAGTCTCTAAAGCTGAAAAGAGGAACACTGCTCTGAATAAGGACTGACTTTGTAGCTCCTAGAGTATTGTTCCTCCTCCCTGGGAAAGAAAATCAAGTCCAGTGTCTGTCAGTTTCACAGAAACTTTTCCACCCCCACCCCTGCCAGAGTCGGTGCTCAGTAAATAATAGGACATGAAGCCTGGCTGTCCCAACTTTCTCTAGGGAATGAGGCAATTCGCAGGGGGGGCTTGGAGAGGCACCTTTTCCCCAGCTAAGGTACGACACGCTACCTTGGACACTGACCTTTCGAGCCCTCGCTTCCACCGGAGAGTTTATATTTCATAAACAAACTGCGCAAGTACAGGTGCCAACATCTTTCCTCACTTGTCTTATAAAAGGTACAACAAGTCCCACCGCAGCCTCCAAGTTGCCAGAAAGGCAGATTATCTATATTTAAACCAACTCTTGGTTCGGAAAAGTTCACCGCCTTAGGTTTGTCGTGCTTTCTTCACTAAGTTCAGCTCAGGGAGAAAAGAGTTCTCTAACGCAAGCTTTGCACAAGCAAGGGCCCTGGGGATGGTGTCCTGCTCTGACTTTCCCTAGTCGGTGGTGTAAGCCAAATCCCTTCTGGCTACTCTCCCTGAAACAGGAGGTCACAGCAGCTCTCCCTGGGCCTGAATCCTCTACCAAAGACAACACTTGCACAGCACAAAAGGTCCATGTTTGGGTTTGGATTTCCAGAGATGACTCAAGGAGAACAATCTTCAGAGGAGCTTTATAAATCCAAAGTTACTTTTTTTTTTTTTTTGAGATAGGGTCTCACTCTGTTACCCAGGCTGGAGTACAGTGGTGTGATGATCTTGGCTCACTGCAACCTCTGCCTTCCGAGCTCAAGCGATCCTCCCACCTCAGCCTCCCAAGGAGCTGGTACCACAGGCATGTGCTACCATGCGCAGCTAATTTTTGTTTTTTTGTGTAGAGATGGGGTTTCGCCATGTTGCCCAGGCTGGTCTTGAACTCCTGGGCTCAAGTGATCTGCCCACCTTAGCCTCCTAAAGTGCTGGGATTACAAAAAGTTACTTTTCAATAACTTCCTCGGCTACAAATTAATTACACTGTCCAGGACTCAAAGCAAGTATATTTCATCTTTCCTTTCATTTTCTGCAACAATTTTCTTTCATGATACTTATCCAAGGCCTCCATGGTAGTGGCACTGTGCTGGGCATGATCCATGTAAGTCAGAAATGATTCTTGCAAATTAGTACCTATAACCCCCAACCTAGGACAATAAATTAGGAGCACATGACACGTACAGCACAGTGAGGTGCCAAAAGCACTGTTTGATCATTAGAATCCAGCCAGACACACAACGTGTTTACCGCAGGTCCCCACTGATGGTCAAGGTCACATTGACTTTCCTGACAAGAAAATGAATGTGCCAAACTGGCTGAGCCATTTCCTTGAGACTCACTGAAAGAATGGATCACAGCTTCATTGCTAGAGGAAAAGGTGGCTGATGTGTAAAAGAAGTGGCTCCTGCTGCTGCTGGTGTTTGGGGACTGGGAAGCCATTCTTCAGCACATACATATTCTCAAGACATGGTCAGTCTATCCCAGGCCTTGTCACCACTCTCACAACCAGGCCAAACTGCCATACAGACAAGGCTGGACATCAAGGCACAGCCGCCCAGGGAACAGCAATGAGGCTGCTTTCAACCCCTTCCTTTCACTTCCTCAGTTCCCTGGCAACCACTGAGAACCACAAAACATACGCAGCACTAACTTTGGCAATCAAACTGATGGAAACAGCATCCTCATCCCCTCATGGGCAATGTAATCTGCACTGATCTAACAAGACAGACTGGCACCTGAAATTCTCCAGAAAGAGTGCCATGGCATAAGTGTACCATTCATTCACTCACTCCACGCTCACTGAATGCCTACAGTGTCCAGGCATTGTTTTAGGCACTGGGGATGCCACTATGACCAAAACACACAATAAACCTTGCTCTAATGGGCTATGAAGTGTTCCATATTTTTCTTCCTTCCTTTTTTTTTTTTTTGTTTTGTTTTTTTAAGAGATAGGGTTTTGTTCTGTCACCCTAGGCTCAAGTGATCCTCCTGCCTCACCCTCCCAAAAAGCTGGCACTACAGGCACACGCCACCACGCCACCACACTCAGCTAAGTTTTTTTAATTTTTATTTTTTGTAGAGACAGGGTCTCACTATGCTGTCCAGGCTTGAACTCTTGTCCTCAAGTGATCCTCCTGCCTCAGCCTTTCAAAGTGTTAAGATTACAGGCATGAGCCACTAAGCTTGGCCCCATAATTCTAAATAATATTCATCAGTGATGATCTCAGAAGTGGAATTGCAACAAAATTACTAGAAATCCAAAAAAAAAACTTGTAAAAATACAACCTAAATGATCAAAATTGCATTATAGACTTCCTGATTTCCTAATGAATCATCCTTTTATGATGCTACCCAAGACAGTGTTTCTAATCAGCATTCGTCTATTTTTATCTTCTCACAGATTATAAATTCTTGTGTGCAAGGCAGCATTTAACCCAAGGCATTACACCTAGTACAATACAATATATTCTAAAAAAGTGACTGCTGACAACAGCTTCTTTCTATCAACTTCTTGCCTACAGCCCCTCACTAACGTTCACTAAGCGCTGATATCTGAGGGGTGAGGAGAAAAAGAGATTGAGTTGGCAAATTCAGGCACTCCCAGGAAAGTGAGTTCACTTTCTGCCATGTTATACAAATATTACTACAACCTAGTGACAAAGGAGTCAGCTTTGCCATTTGAAAAGCAAGATGATCATTAACAATTTCTGCTAGCCTGAAAAAATGGGTTCTCCTATGTACGTGATCCAGCCTCATACATGATGAGCCAAAGGTAGGGTAAATCCTTCTTCAAATGACTTTAGTCATCCGCCTGCCAATGCAGAATTAAATTCAATGCTGAATTCACCAACTTAAAAAAAAAAAAAAAAGGAAGTCATACTAAATTAGAATTAAGCAGGATTATGTTGTCAAAATGTTGCAGGTTGGCTGGGCACCATGGCTCACGCCTGTAATCCTAGTACTTTGGGAGGCTGAGGTGGGCAGATTGCTTGAGCCCAGGAGTTCAAAACCAGCTTGGGCAACATGGCAAAACCCCATCTCTACAGAAAATACAAAAATTAGCTGGGCATGGTGGCACATGCCTGTTGTCTCAGCTACTTGGGAAGCTGAGGTGGGAGGGACACTTGAGCCCAGGAGGGAGAGGTTGCAGTGAGCCAAGATCACACCACGGCACTCCAGCCTGAGCGATAGAACGAGACTGTCTCAAAAAAAAAAAAAGCATGGCTCATGCTTGTAATCCCAGCACTTTGGGAGGCCAAGGCAGGCAGATCACCTGAGGTCAGGAGTTCCAGACCAGCCTGATCGACATGGGGAAACCCCATCTCTACTAAAAATAGAAAAATTAGCTAAGCATGGTGACACATACCTGTAGTCCCAGCTACTTGGGAGACTGAAGCAGGAGAATCACTTGAACCTGGGAGATGGAGGCTGCAGTGAGCTGAGATCATGCCACTGCACTCCAGCCTGGGCGACAGAGCGAGACTGTCTCAAAAAAAAAAAAAAAAAAAGGCCGGGCGCAGTGGCTTACGCTTGTAATCCCAGCACTTTGGGAGGCAGAGGCGGGTGGATCACGAAGTCGGGAGATCAAGACCATCCTGGCTAACATGGTGAAACCCCGTCTCTACTAAAAATACAAAAAATTAACCAGCGTGGTGGCGGGCGCCTATAGTTCCAGCTACTTGGGAGCTGAGGCAGGAGAATGGAGTGAACCCGAGAGGCAGAGCTTGCAGTGAGCTGAGATTGTGCCACTGCACTCCAGCCTGGGTGACAGAGCGAGACTCCGTCTCAAAAAAAAAAAAAAATGTTGCAGATTAACAACTACTTATGGCCCCAAGCAGCATCTGAGATATCCTTCTACCGAGGCAGTCTCCTCCTCCGCAGTTCAGAGAACCCCCAGAGATAGTACTGCTGGAAATACTACCCTTTGGATTCAGATTAACTTTTTTTTTTTTTTCTTGAGACAGAGTCTCACTCTGTCAACCAGGCTGGAGTGTGGTGGCACGATCTTGGCTCACTGCAACCTCTGCCTCCCAGGTTCAAGCGATCCCCCTGCCTCAGACTCCCAAGTAGCTGGGACTACAAGCGTGCGCCACCACTCCCAGCTAATTTTTGTCTTTTTATTAGAGATGGGGTTTCACCATGTTGGCCAGGCTGGTCTCCAACTCCTGACCTCAACCAAAGTGCTGGGATTACAGGCATGAGCCACCATGTCTGGCCTCAGATTAACTTTTTAAATTTTTATTTAAAATTTTTTCTGTCGTTATAGATGAGGGCTTCCTATGTTGCCCAGGCTGGTCTCGAACGCTTCACCTCGCCTCCTTATGAGCCAGGACATCAGGACTGAGCCACCGTGCCTCCCTAAAATTTTATTTTAAATAGGGAGTCTTGCTATGTTACCCAAGCTGGTCTCGAATCCCTGGCCTCAAGCAATCTTCCCACCTCAGCATCCTCAAATGCTGACATCACAGGCACGAACCACTGTGCCTTACCGGATTAATTTAAGACATACTGCAAAAACATACATGCTCACAGCTACCTGAATTCATTCTTTTACTGTAGAAAATTTGTTTAAGTATCTTTTGGCAACATTTTTGTAGGCAGTCTATATATTTATAATCTTTAAATTCTGGGGTGGGGTAGGGGAGAGATAATCATTTGTTCAACCCTGACCATGAGCCAGACTCCATGCTAAGTATCTCACAGCCACAACAACCCTATGATGTGGCTATTACCATCCCTATTACTCAGTTACAGAAATGGAGGCAAATGGGGTTTATGTAACTTGCCCAAGGTCACACAGCTGGCTGTGAGACAGCAAGGATTTGAGTGAAGACTCTGGCTCCACAGGCTCTTTCCTTTATGAACACACAGGCGTCAGCTATTAGAATATCAGAAGTTACAAACAAGGAAAAAACAAACAGCAAAAACCAGAACTGAGGGTCAGGTGAATGTTAAGCAGACAGGCAGGTCCCTGGTCAGCGCTCTGGAACCCTGTTTATGAGACTGCCATGCACACTGGATATGATGGTGGTGTTCTGGAGTGTGAAGTCAGGGTCCTAGGGTCCTTCTGACCCACTTTGGAAAGCAAGGTTCTATGAGGTCAATGACTGGGAAAGCCCTAAAGTTCTCATCTGTTCCTAATGCACAACAGATCCACACACAAGGAATAGGCTGGAGACCTTCCTAGGACATGGCTCTTGGGAACCTGGTGAGCTGTTCCCACACCCTTGCCATCTGGTCAACTGAGGCTGACGGCGACTAGGGCTGAAGGTCTAGGGGTATCTTATTTTACAATCAAGGGATCTGAAGAAAGAGAGTTTGTCAGAACAGGACAGTAACTGCCAGGCTTCTAGGGTAGGAGATAATCTCCAGGCGTAAGGCCATTTTATTTCCAGGAGCTTTGAGCAGAGGCTGCTGGGCAGACACAGAATGTCTAAGATAAGAGATCTTTCTTATCTTTCTCCGGTTTAGGCACACACCCATTTAAATGCCTCAGAGTTCTAACTCAAGAAAGGAGAGAATGAATACTAACTCAAACCTCAAACCAACATGAGTGTCACAACAAAAGTTAAACTGAGACATCTTCATATCATGGGTGTGAGGCTAGGCATTAACAAAAGAATCCTGAAGTAATAATTTTGGGGAATGCAAGGGGATAAATCCCAAACCCAGAACTCTGCCAGGCAGAAACACTATAGGTTGCTTAACTGCTAGAAACCAAGAACACTAGCTTTATCTGTGTCCTGGGGCTGGACAAAGGCAGGCATGTAGCAGGCCTGCTGAGGCAAGAAAACACACACCTCTCCTGCTTCTGGGCAGGACAAGGCGTTTTACAAGTCACAGAGCTTATCTCTTCCACAAGGTATCTATTAAAACCCATGGTGCTTTCCTACTACTGAGTCTTTCAGGAAAGAGAGTTAGGTAAACGGTTCTTAACTGCAGTATGTAATCCTTTGCTAAACATCAAATCATGTATTTCAGAGAGGGAAGATTCCAACAGATGGTGACATCTCATATTTTACACAGTGACGTTAGGTAACTCGTTCAAGGACACACACCTAATAGGCAGTGCAGCCAGAATCTCAACCAGGTCTGTACGACTCCAAAATGGCTTGGACACATATGCAGATAGGATTTTGATATTAATTGTCACTTCCCCCTTACTTGTGACCTGATATTTACAGTTGCATCCAGCCCACCCAGGATGTGCTATGGGGATAACAAAGATGTACTATTGGATGAATCAGTCTTGCCCTGGAGGATTTATTTAGTTAGTTACACAGAAACAAACATACGCACTCTATGATAAACATGGTGAGGCGAGGGACAAACACAGTGACACAAGAGGAGCTCAAAGAAGAGATGCTGGATGATCCTCTCAGCTTCCAGTAAAAAAAAAAAAAGAAAACAAAGAAGGGATGCTGTTGAGGGACAGAATGGCCAAAGAAGGTTTTTGTTTTCAAAGAAAATTTTATCAAGAGCTGAACACAGTGGTTCCCCAACACTTCAGGAGGCTGATGTGGGATGATCACTTGAGGCCAGGATTTCAAGACCAGCCTGAGCAACATAGGGAGACCCTGTTTCTACAAAAATTAAGAAATTAGCCAGGCATGGCGGCGCACACCTTGTAGGTTCAGCTACTCAGTAGGCTGAGGCAGGAGGATCACTTGAGCCCAAGAAGTTGAGGTTGTAGTGAGCTGTGATTATACCACTGCACTCTAGCCTGGGTATCAGAGTGAGACCTTTTCTCTTGAAAAACAAACGAGGCCAAGCGCGATGGCTCAAGCCTGTAATCTCAGCACTTTGGGAGGCTGAGGCAGGTGGATCACGAGGTCAGGAGATCAAGACCATCCTGGCTAACACGGTGAAACCCCGTCTCTACTAAAAAATACAAAAAATTAGCCGGGCGTGGTGGCAGGCACCTGTAGTCCCAGCTACTGGGGAGGCTGAGGCAGGAGAATGGCATGAACCTGGGAGGTGGAGCTTTCAGTGAGCCGAGATCACACCACTGCACTCCAGCCTGGGGGACAGAGCGAGACTCTGTCTCAAAAAAAAAAAAAACTAATGCCAGGCGCAATGGCTCAAGCACTTTAGGAAGCCAAGGTGGGTGGAACATCTGAGATCAGGAGTTCAAGACCAGCCTGGCAAACATGGCAAAACCAGCCTCTACTAAAAATATAAAAATTAGCCGGGCATGGTGGCACATGCCTGTAAACTCAGCTACTTGGGAGGCTGAGGCAGGAGAACGAATCGCTTGAACCCAGGAGGCGGAGGTTGCAGTGAGCCGAGATCATGCCAATGCATGTCAGCCTGGGCAACAGAGCAAGAATTCGTCTCAAAAAGCAAACAAACTAAAAAACCCCAAAGAGATGGATACTGAAATAATACGTAGGGTTTCAGTAGATAAAATGAGCACACTACGCAGAGCAGAGCATGAATAAAAGTATAGAAACAAGGACGCATGGGGCATACGTCCAAAGGCAGAAAAAGATGACGCAAAGATTAGTTGGGGGTAGAATGTCAAGGCCCTACACATGTACACATCTAATGAGTGAGTATCTTTGACCAGCACAGTTTTTCTTTCTGATGATTACAGTAGCAGCATGAATATCAAATATAGGAATTTCTATTTTAGTGGAGTATTTTAGGCCCTCATTTTGCTTGTTTGATATTTACTACTAAAATATGGTCAATCTTGGAGTTGATTTTGTTTTATTGCAGAGGTTGGGGGAGGTGGAAGGAAGATACAGATGAGAACTTTGGGGCTTTCCCAGTCATTGACCTCAACCTCACAGAATCCTGCTCTCGGTCTCCAAAGTGGGCCAGAAAGAGTCCTAGGTTCCTGACTCCACCCCATGTCATTGGTGCAGCCTCAGTCTTTTATTTTTTTTGAGAGACAGGGTCTCATTATGTTGCCCTGGCTGGGGTGCAGTGGCTATTTACAGGGGCCATCATAATACACTGCAGCCTCAAAATCCTGGGCTCAAGTGAGCCTCCCACCTCAGGCTCCTGAGTAACTGGGACTACAGGCATGTGCCACTGCACCCAGCTTTAAACGGAAAGAAATAAAAGTAGCAGAAGCTGAAACTGGTTTGCAATAGCTTCCTAAGGTTTCTGCCTCTTGCCTCCCCACCCCCCAAACAAGAAAATCATTTTGTTGTTGACAATCACTGCAGAAATATTTATTACTTTCGTAGGCTGCACAACAATTCGCTGCTATCTCCAGAATGTGCAGGGGTCTCTGAAACTCAACACTGTCAGTGGGCCTTCACCAATAGTTAATGGGCTCTCACTGGATCTGCAACTTGAGCTTCATCAAGTACAAAGCAGCCTTGTTTGTTTTCATATCAAAATGCTAGGTTCGTGTTTTTCCTACCCTGGAAACAGTTTAACCCCAACCATACTGGCAAGTAGCCAAGAATTACATGAAAATCAGCAGGCTGCAGCTCATAGCTGTCTCCAGATACATTTCATGCCTCCTCACAATTGCTCTCCAAACCAAAGATCGGAATAAGAACAAAAGGAGGGATGTAGATCACACCAACTACATGAAACACACTCAGATGTAATTTGTTTTTTGCTTTTTTTTTTGAGACAGAGTCTCTCTCTGTCGCTCAGGCTGGAGTGCAGAGGCGCAATCTCGGTTCACTGCAACCTCCGCCTCCTGAGTTCAAGCAATTCTCCTGCTCAGCCTCCCAAGTAGCTAGGACTACAGGCTCGTGCTACCATGCCCAGCTAATTTTTGTATTTTCAATAGAGACATGGTTTCACCATGTTGGCCAGGCCGGCTTTTTGTTTTTGAGACAGGATCTTGCTCTGTCACCCAAGCTGGACTGCAGTGGTGCGATCATGGCTCACTGTAGCCTCCAACCTCGCAGGCACAAGCAATCCTCCCACCTCAGCCTCCCAAGTAGCTGAGACTACAGGCGTTTACCACAATGCCCAACTTATTTTTTTTCCTTTTTTTTTTGAGACAGAGTTTCGCTCTTGTTGCCCAGGCTGGAGTGCAATGGCGCGATCTCGGCTAACTGCAACCTCCGCCTCCCGGGTTCAAGAAATTCTCCTACCTCGGCCTCCTGAGTAGCTGAGATTACAGGCATGCGCACCATGCCCAGCTAATTTTTGTATTTTTAGTAGAGATGGGGTTTTTCCATGTTGGTCAGGCTGGTCTCAAACTCCCGACCTGAGGTGATCCGCCTGCCTCGGCCTCCCAAAGTGCTGGGATTACAGATGTGAGCCACTGCACCTGGCCCCAGCTAATTTTTTTTAATCTTTATAGAGGCAGGGTCTTCCTATGTTGCCAAGGCTGGTCTCGAACTCCTAGGTTCAAGTGATCCTCCTGCCTCGGCCAGATGTAATTTGGAAAGAGAACCATTAGGAAAATTAAGCTTCCAGGTCTCCACCAATCTGATTTCATCTTTCACTGTTATTTAAACTTTGGGTGAGATAAAGAGAGACATGGTCTATGTTAAGTGGGAATGTGGGTACAATGGTGGCTGACCCAAGAAAAAGGCTAACAGCAAGGTCATTTTATGACAGACATCTCAACTCTCTCTGAGTCCTTAGAAGCAGTTCTGGGTGCTCTAAGCATTCTCACTGTCCAGAAAGCAATCATCTTGGTTGTGCTTTTATAGGAAAATCCACTCACTTCTTACATGCAACTCATAAACTCAACAAAGCCATTTCACACTTTATGTTTTAGATATTTCTTCTCAGCCCTACCTTCTCCTCTAAAGTAAGCAACTTAGGGGTAAGATGTGAAACGTTCACTTCCATATCCCTCACAGGACCAAGCACAATGCCTTGCACAAAGCAGGCCCTCAAGAAAAGATCGTCACATGAATGAAGAGATAAAGACGTGACTAAAGAGAGGATCCTGGCTGGGTGTGGTGGCACATGCCTGTAATGCCAGCACTTTGGGAGGCCAAGGAGGGTGGATCACTTGAGCCCAGGAGTTCGAGACCAGTCTGGCAACATGGCAAAACTCCATCTCCACAAAAAAAATACAAAAATTAGTCGGGCGTGATGGCACATGACTGTAGTCCCAGTTGCTGGGGAGGGTGAGGTAGGAGGATCAACTGAGTGTCCAGGGAGGTTGAGGCTGCAGTGAGCTGTGATCACACCACTGCACTCCAGCCTGAGTGACAGAGCAAGATCCTGTCTGGAAAAAAAAAGGATCATAAAAATGAAGCTAAAATATAGCTGAATCCCTAAACATTAGTGCTGGTAACACCTGCCTGGTCATAGAAACCTGACGAACAGCTAAGAGGTCAGAAGAGCACCTGCATGTTCTCCAAGCTCATGAAGTCTGATGCGGCAAAGCCTCCGTGTGTCTCATTATCTGTACATCTCTCATTTCTCAGCTGAGGAATTTAAAGCACTTCAATCATCTCAAAAGCAAAATTCCCTTTCTCAAAGCAGAGCTGGGCCATGGTCTAACTCCCTAGTAATCGTTTTTGGATTTGGAGAAATAGAAGGAAGCTGCTCCTGGTTTTGTCTCTAGGTCATGAGATACCTCCATTAGCAACACCTGGAAGTTGTCTCTTTTGCATAAAGAATTGTGAAAGTTAATAAGGTCTGGCTGGAAGCACAGCTCATGGCACTGTGCCTTTCCTCATTTCCTGGATCTTACATAAATCAAATATTATGTCCTCTCTCCTTAGGCTATTTGGTAACCAAATCTACTCCAGGTCTAAGATTTCATGGTTAAAAACACCAGAAGAAAACATTAGGACAATTTATCCCTCCAATAAGTTGTAGAGGATGGGGAAGCTCCTGGAACAAATATGTCCACACCCCAAGTAAAATGATGACTAAAGGTGGTGAAACCAGAGAGGGCATCATACCAGATGCAGGGGACGCTGAACCCTTTGTCATATAACGCCCGCCCACAGCCAGGCCTGAAACCCTGCACTTCCAGGCCACAGAGAGTGAGGTGACACAGGATGACAGCAGCAAGTAAACCTACTTCAAAAACACCTTCATCCAGAGTCTAAATCATGAGGAAAGCACTGGACCAAAGCAGAAGAAATGGTCAGACGTGCCTAAAGCTTAGGGGGAAAGTACCTCTGAGAAAGCATCCATGCCCCATCACAGCACAGCCATTGGCCCTCCCAGAAAAGCTAATGTTGTTGTTCTTCTTTGAGAGACTCAAGAAACAAAGCTTTTCCAAGGCCTTGGACTGTGCTCAAAATTGCAGAAAAGGTGGACCTCACCAGTGAGAGGCACCATAAGTCATCATCCTTCTTCTTGCAGAGAACTCAGGGTTTTAAGGAAGCTCAGCAAACTTCAAGAAAATACAGAGAAGGCCGGGCGTGGTGGCTCACACCTGTAATCTCAGCATTTTGGGAGGCCGAGGCAGGCGGATCACCTGAGGTCAGGAGTTTGAGACCAACCTCGCCAACATGGTGAAACCATGTCTTTACCAAAAATACGAAAATTAGCCGGGCGTGGTGGCGCGCACCTATAGTCCCAGCTACTTGGGAGGCTGAGGCATGAGAATTGCTGGAATCTGGGAGGCGGAGGTTGCAGTGAGTCGAGATCGCGCCACTGCACTCCAGCCTGGATGACAGAGCGAGACTCTGTCTCAAAAAAACAGAAAGAAAATTCAACAAAATCAGAATTCAAGGTTGATAAACAACTTACCCATCCATTTTAGCTGCTCCTTCTATCAGCTGGAATACAGCTGGTAACAGGATATTGCTATCCCTACTTCCCAGATGAATATACTGGAGGTCTGAAAATGTAAAGTGACCTTGGATTGGACTAAGGGTTTCTGGCTGAAGGGACAGAGGTCTTCCCATGGGACTCCAGTGAAGAATGCCCAGGGGGAGACTTTCCTTTAAACTAAATTGTTCCAGGTCTCTTGCATTCCAGACCTGGCCATGCTAGCACCTAGTCTCATTACTCTGGGCGAATGACTTAATCTCTCTGAGCCTTCCTTACTTCTATCAGCAGTGCACAGAGACCCCTCCCAGGCCAGCCATTTCTGTGATAAGAGGCCCATGTAATCAAAGTCTACCATCTCGTTTGTGGAGTCACAATGTATAAGCTTACGGTTAAGCCTCGGAACAGTCACACAGTTGAGTCTGCTCAACCCCAAATCTCCTATATTTTGAGCAGCACAGACTCTCTAACTGAACATCTGTTCACAGTATCGTTATCTCTCCAGTGTCTTTCAGTCTCCAAATTCTTTTTTTTTTTTTTTTTTTGAGACAAAAGTTTCACTCTGTCACCCAGGCTGGAGTGCAATGGTGCGATGATCTCAGCTCACTGCAGCCTCTGCCTCCCGGTCTCAAGTGATCCTCCCACCTCAGCTTCCGAAGTAGCTGGGACAACAGGCATGAGCCACACCACCCAGCTAATTTTTGTATTTTTGTAGAGACAGGGTTTGACCATCTTGCCCAGGCTGGTCTCAAACTCCTGGGCTCAAGTGATCCTTCCACCTTGGCCACCCAAAGCACTGGGATTACAAGCGTGAGCCACTGCACCCAGCCTCAGTCTCTAAATTCTATGTTCCATTTCTCCCTCAGCAGCCTTGCTCACCTGCCCTGAAACCCCCAGTACTGTACCGGAAGGGTAGGCATAGTCAGCCAAACACAGGATAGGGACCAACAGCTTGCATCCCCGAAGAGCTGGAAGAGGAGAAGATACGCTGGCAGGGTCTCTTCATTTTTCCACGTTTCTCTGAACATTTATGCAATCTCAGATAAGAGTAGGATTTTCCCCAAAATTCTCTCTTCACTAAAAATTGAGGGCAAAAGTCGTTAAGTTAATCTTTCACTTTATCCACTAAGCAAAGGTTGGAAATGGATGTGTGTCAAAGAAAATGAAAGACCAAGTTTTGCAGAGTGGAAGAAAGGTTATGGTTAAAACGCCACTACTAGACCTGTTCAAGTAAGACTGAGAATGCTGGGATTGGAAGAGCACTTTTGATTCTCATGGGATTGAGGGTACTGTTGGGAGTAACATTTTTTCAAGTAGAGGAACTTCCTGAGGGCTAATTACTTAAGAAAACTGAAGAACTGTCATAATTAGCTGAATTTTGTAGTAATATTTTTATTCTTAGATCTTATTTAAATTCTCAAGTGCAAGATCCTATCCTACAACATTAAGGGATTATTGTCAAGTTTTCTGGGTATGCTATGGGATGACTAATGTTGAGGAACATTGTTATCTTTCAGAGATTCATTTTTTATTTATTTTTACTTCTTCATTTTTTGAGACAGGGTCACCCAGGCTGGAGTGGTGCGACCACTAAAAGATGGCCAGCTGTAGCGGCTCCTGTCTGTAATCTTAGCACTTTGGGAAGCTGAGGTGGGAAGAATGCTTGAGGCCAGGAGTTCTAGACCAACGTAAGCAACATAGGGAGACTCCGCCTCTATAAAAAAATTGTTTTAAAAATTAGCTAGATGTGGTGGCACACACTTGCAGTCCCAGCTACTGCAGAGGTTAAGGTAGGGGGATTGCTTGAGCTCAGGAGTTTGAGGCTACAGTGAGCTGTGATCACGCCACTGCACTCCAGCCTGGGCAACAGCAAGACACTGTCCCTAAAAAATTAAACATTAAAGGCCTGGCGCAGTGGCTCACACTTATAATCCCAGCACTTTCAGAGGCCGAGGTGGGTGGATCACCTGAAATCTGGAGTTCGAGACAAGCCTGGCCAACATGGTGAAACCCCGTCTCTACTAAAAATACAAAAAATTAGGCCGAGGTGGGTGTATCACAAGATCAGGAAATTGAGACCATCCTGGCTAACACAGTTAAACCCTGTCTCCACTAAAAATACAAAAAATTAGCTGGGCGTGGTGGAAGGTGCCTGTAATCCCAGCTACTCAGAAGGCTGAGGCAGGAGACTCACTTGAACCTGGGAGGCGGAGGTTGCAATGAGCCAAGATTGTACCATTGCACTCCAGCCTGGGCAACAAGAGTGAAACTCCGTCTCAAAAAAAGAAAAAATTAAACATAAAAAAATTTAAGGCTGAGTGTAGTGGCTCACGCCTGTAATCCCAGCACTTTGGGAGGCCGAGGCAGGCAGATTGCCTGAGGTCAGGAGTTCCAGACCAGCCTGGTCAACACAGGAAAACCCCATCTCTACTAAAAATACAAAAATTAGCCAGGCATGGTGGTAGGTGCCTGTAATCCCAGCTACTCGAGAGGCTGAGGCAGGAGAATCACTGGAACCCAGGAGGTAGAGGCTGCAGTGAGCCAAGATCGCGCCACTGCACTCCAGCCTGGGCAGCAGAGTGAGACTCCGTCTCAAAAAAAAGAAAAGAAAAGAAAGAAAAAAAAAAAAACAGCCTGGCCAACATGGTGAAACCCTGTCTCTACCAAAAAACACAAAAAATTAAAAAATAAAAAAAAATTAGCCAGGTGTGGTGGCACACACTTGTATTCCCAGCTACTAAGGAAGCTGAGGAAGGAGAATCACTTGAACTCGGGAGGCAGAGGTTGCAATGAGCTGAGATTGTGCCACTGCACTCCAGCCCAGATGACAGAGACTCCATCTCAAAAAAAAGTGGGGGCAAAACAGAATGGGAGAAAACATTTGCAATTTATATATTGGATAAAAGATTCATATAGATGTCCTAACTGTGTGACTGTTCAGAAGCTGAACTGTAAGCATATGCACTAAGACTCCCCAGACGAGCGGGGAGCCTTCTCTGACCACATGGGCCTCTTATCACAGAATGGCTGGCCTCAGAGCAGTCTCTGGGCAATGCTGATAGAAATAAGGAAGACTCGGCCAGGCGCGGTGGCTCACGCCTGTAATCCCAGCACTTTTGGAGGCTGAGGCAGGCGATCACCTGAGCTCAGGAGTTCGAGACTAGCCTGACCAACATAGAGAAACCCCGTCTCTACTAACAATACAAAATTAGCAGGGCGTGGTGGTGCATGCCCGTAATCCCAGCTACTCGGAAGGCTGAGGCAAGAGAATCGCTTGAACCCGGGAGGCGGAGGTTGAGTTGAGCCAAGATCGTGCCATTGCACTCCAGCCTGGGCTACAAGAGCAAAACTCCACCTCAAAAAAAAAGAAAGAAAGAAAGAAGAAAGAAAGAAAGAAAGAAAGAAAGAAAGAAAGAAAGAAAGAAAGAAAGAAAGAAAGAAAGAAAGAAAGAGAGAGAGAGAAAGAAAGAAGGAAAGAAAGAAAGAAAGAAACAAGGAAGGCTCAGAGAGGTTAAGTGGCCCAGGGTCACAAGACTAGGCGGGAACATAGCCAGGTCTGGAAATGCCAGAGCCCTGACCGAGCCCAGTTTAAAAGAAAATCTCACCCTGGGCATCACTCACTGGGAAGAGCTCTGGCCCCCGAGTTAGATAAGGGTAAATGGACAAAGGATTGAATAGAAATTTCTCCAAGGAAGATACACAAATGGCCAATAAGAACAGGAAAAAAATTTGATATTACTAGTCATTAGGGAAATGCAAATCAAAATCACAGCGAGAAACTACTTCACACCCACTAGCATGGCTGTAATTAAAAAGGCAGACCATAACAAGTGTTGGAGAAATTGGAACTCTCATACATTGCTGGTGGGGGTGTAAAATGGTGCAGCTGCTTCAGAAAAGTCTGGAAGTCTCTCAAAAAGTTAAACATAGCATTACCAAATAACCCAGCAATTCCACTACTAGGTATATACCCAAGATAATTAAAAACAAGTCCACATAAAAACTTGTACATCAAGCCAGGCAGAGTGGCATGTGCCTGTAGTTGCAGCTACTCAGGAGGCTGAGGCAGGAGGATTCACTTGAGCCTGGGAGTTGGAGGCTGTAGTGAGCTATGATCTTGCCTGTGAATAGCTTACTCCCCAGCCTGGGCAATATAGTAAGACCCCCATCTCTACAACAAACAAACAAAAAAACTTGTACACCAACGTTCACAGCAGCATTATTCATAATAGTCCCAAACTGGAAACAGCTCAAAAGTTCATCAATTGATGAATAAATAAAATGGAGTATATCTATAAAATGGAGTATTAATTTGTAGGCCAAAGAGTACCCAGGTGCCAAGGCAAGAGACTGAAGGCATAAACTGTTTCAGCATAATAAAGAAAACAGAATAAGAATAGTCATAATACAAATTAGATACAGAGATGATCATGGACAATTATCAATCATTATTATAAACATTATTAATCATTAGCTTTTAATGTTACTTTTTGTTGCATTACTAATATAAATAACCTAGGAATAACCGGCAGGTATAGGGTCAGGTGCTGAAGGGACATTGTGAGAAGTGACCTAGAAGGCAAGAGGTGAGCCTTCTGTCACGCCCGCATAAGGGCCACTTGAGGGCTCCTTGGTCAAGCGGTAACGCCAGTGTCTGGGAAGGCACCCGTTACTTAGCAGACCGCGAAAGGGAGTCTCCTTTCCTTGGAGGAGTCAGGGAACACTCTGCTCCACCAGCTTCTTGTGGAAGGCTGGATATTATCCAGGCCTGCCCACAGTCATCCGGAGTCCTAAACCCCTCCCTGCGGTGCTGTGCTTCAGTGGTCACGCTCCTTGTCCACTTTCATGCTCCTCCTGTACTCCTGGTTCCTCTTTGAAGTTCGTAGTAGATAGCGGTAGAAGAAATAGTGAAAGTCTTAAAGTCTTTGATCTTTTCTTTGTAAGTGCAGAGAAGAAAACGCTGACGTATGCTGCCTTCTCTCTCTGCTCTGGCTACCTAAAAGGAAGGGCCCCCTATCCTGTAAGCACGTGACCTGCTTCACCTTGTCAACCACTTAGAAGACTGACCCTCCTTACCCTGCCCCCTTGTCTTGTATGCAATAAATCTCAGCAAGCCCAGCTGCTCGGGGCCACTACCGGTCTCTGCATCTTGATGGTAGTGGTCCCCCAGGCCCAGCTGCTTTCTCTTTATCTCTTTGTCTTGTGTCTTTATTTATTACAATCTCTCGTCTCCGCACACAGGGAGAACACCCGCTAAGCCCCATAGGGCTGGACCTACATTAATTGACCATAAAAAGGTATGAAGTATTGATACGTGCTACAACATGGATGAACCTTGAAAACATGCTAAGTAAAGAAAACCAGTCATAAAAGACCACATGGTGTATGGTTCCATTCATATGAAATGTCCAGAATAGATAAATCCATAAAAACAGGAAGTAGATTAGTGGTTGCCAGGGACTGGAGGGAAGAAAATAAGGGGAATGAATGTTAATGGCTATAAGGCTTCTTTTTGGAGTGATGAAAATAGTCTAAAATTAAGATAGCGGTGATGGTGGCTCACCTTGTGGATATATTAAAAACCACTTAATTATACCCTTGAAAATGGTGAATGTTATGGTCTGTGAATTAGATCTTAATAAAACTGTTACTAAAAAAAAAAAGGGCTGCACATGGTGGCTCACGCCTGTAATCCCAGTACTTTGGGAGGCCGAGGCGGGTGGATCACATGAGGTGAGGAGTTCGAGACCAGTCTGGCCAACATGGGGAAACCCCGTCTCTACTAAAAATACAAAAATTAGCCAGGCGTGGTAGCGGGCGCCTGTAGTCCCAGCTACTCAGGAGGCTGAGGCAGGGGAATTGCCTGAACCTGGGAGGCGGAGGTTACAGTGAGCCGAGATCGTGCCATTGCACTTCAGCCTGGGTGACAGAGTGAGACTCTGTCTCAAAAAAAAAAAAAAAAAAGCGGGGGGAGGGCAGGTACAGTGGCTCATGCTGTAATCCCAGCACTTTGGGAGGCCGAGGCAGGAGGATCACTGGAGGTCAGGAGTTCAAGACCAGCTTGGTCAACATGGTGAAACCCAGTCTGTACTAAAAATACAAATATTAGCTGGGCATAATGGTGCACGCCTATAGTCCCAGCTACTAAGGAGGCTGAGGTGGGATGATCGCTAGAACTCAGGAGATCAGGCTGCCATGAACTATGATCGTGCCACTGCACTCCAGCCTGGGTGACACAGGGAGAGCTTGTATCAAAAAAAAAAAAAAAAAAGGGCTCAGAAACCATCTTCCCCTGAGAACAGGAAGTGCCAAATGGAGGTTGGGGACAGAAGTCAAGGATCCCCCTCACTGCAGCACAGTACTGTGTACGAGAGCAGACAGAGCCACATGTGGTCTAGCCCTGTGGTCAAGATGGGTGACGACCCCCATACTTGACAAACAGCGCCCATCCGCCTTGGCGGTGACCCCATCACTCTTCTCACTCAAGGGCACGATGATGTGCAAACAAGAATAATAGTATCGCTGGGTGCGGTGACTTGTGCCTGTAATCCCAGCTACTTGGGATGCTGAGGCAGAAGCACTTGAGGCCAGGAATTCAAGACCAGCCTGGGGAACATAGCAAGACCCTGTCTCTATAAAAAATTTAAAAATTGGGCTGGGCGTGGTGGCTCACATCTGTAATCCCAGCACTTTGGGAGGCTAAGATGGATGGATCATTGAGGACAGGAGTTTGAGACCAGCCTGACCAACATGGCAAAACCTTGTCTCTATTAAAAATACAAAAAAATTAGCTAGGTGTGGTGGCAAACGTTGGTAATCCCAGCTACTCATGGGGCTGAGGCCTGAGAATTGTTTAAACCCAGGAGGCAGAGACTGCAGTGAGTTGAGATTATGCCACTGCACTCCAGCCTGGGCAACAGATCGAGACTCTGTCTCAAAGATACAGAGACTCGCTCTGTTGCCCAGGCTGGTCTCGAACTCCTGGGCTCAAGCGATCTGCCCACCTCAGTCTCCCAAAGTACTGGGATTACAGGCGTGAGCCAGTGGACCCGGCCTGCAGATCCTATTGATGCGAATGTAAACTGATACAACCATACCGGAGAACAACGTGGCACTACCTACTCCAGCCTTTAAATGTGCATACCCTATAACCACACAATCCTCAGTTCCACTTTTAGGAATCTAGCACCATTGCAAAAAGAAATAAGTACAACAATGTTCAACGTAGCACTGTGTGAAATGGCAAAAACTCCATTAACAATGGAGAAGTGTTTAAATAAATCACGGTATAAAGCAACAGAGTACAGGTATTTTAAGAAATCAGAGGAGTATCTACAATATGGAAATTAGTCCACAGTATATTAAGGTTTAAAAAAAATGCATCTTGTGAAATGCTACATTACAAATGATCCCTTCCCCCCACCACCCCCCTGAGACAGAGTCTTGCTCTGTCACCCAGGCTGGAGTGTGGAGGCACGATCTTGGCTCACTGCAACCTCTGCTTCCCGGGTTCAAGTGATTCTCCTGCCTCAGCCTCTTCAGTAGCTAGGACTACAGCCATGTGCCACCATGCCTGGCTAATTTTTGTACTTTTAGTAGAGACGAGGTTTCACATGTTGGCCAGGCTGGTCTCGAACTCCTGACCTCGTGATCCACCCGCCTTGGCCTCCCAAAGTGCTGGGATTACAGGCATGAGCCACCACGCATGGCCACATTTTTGTTTTTAAAACAAATAAAGAACCCTACCCGTACCAAACAATGTTATGGTTCTCTATATATAGACTATATATAGATATATGGTCGTCTATATCTAGCCACTGCACTCTAGCCTGAGCCATAGGCCATCTTGGCTCGCTGCAAGCTCTGCCTCCCGGGTTCATGCCATTCTCCTGCCTCAGCCTCCCGAGTAGCTGGGACTACAGGCACCCACCACCACGCCCGGCTAATTTTTTGTATTTTTACTAGATACGGGGTTTCACCATGTTAGCCAGGATGGTCTCGATCTCCTGACCTCGTGATCCACCTGCCTTGGCCTCCCAAAGTGCTGGAATTACAGGCATGAGCCACCACGCCCGGCCAACATTTTAAAATCTATTATTTAACATTGTTATGAGCATGTGTTGTTTTTGTGTCATTTAAAAAGAATGTAGGCTGGGCATAGTGGCTCACACCTGTAATCCCAGCACTCTGGGAGGCCAAGACGGGCAGATCACTTGAGCTCAGGAGTTCAAGACCAGCCTGGCCAACATGGTGAAATCCCGATCTCTAATAAAAATACAAAAATTAGCCAGGCATAGTAGTGTGTGCCTGTAATCCCAGCTACTCAGGGAGCTGAGGCAGGAGAATCACTTGTACCCAGGAGGCGGAGGTTGCAGTAAGCCAAGATTGTACCACTGCACTCCAGCCTGGGCAATGGAGCAAAACTCCATCTCAAATAAAAAGTAATAGTCCTAGCTACTCAGGAGGCTAAGGCAGAAGGAACACTTGAGGCCAGGGATTCAAAGCTGCCGTGCACTATGACTATGCCTGTGAATCACCACTGTACTCCAACCTGGGCAACATAGCAAGACCCTACCTCTACAAAAAATAAAACAAGGCCAGGTGCGGTGGCTCACACCTGTAATCCCAGCACTTTGGGAAGCTGAGGCAGGTGGATCACAAGGTCAGGAGTTCAAGACCAGCCTGGCCAACATGGTGAAACCCGTCTCTAGTTAAAATACAAAAATTAGCTGGGCATGGTGGTGCGCACCTGTAATCCCAACTACTGGGGAGGCTGAGGCAGGAGAATGGCTTGAACCCAGGAGGCGGAGGTTGCAGTGAGCCAAGGTCGTGCCAATGCACTCCACCCTGGGCGACAGAGCGAGACTTCATCTCAAAAAAAAAGGTGAAAGGTATTTTAAAGCTGGGTGACAGACCAAGATTCCATCTCAAAAAATAAATAAATAAATAAATAAAAGAAAATTAGCTGGACACTGTAGTGTGTGCCTGTAGTCCTAGCTACTTGGGAGGCAGAGGCAGGAGAATCGCTTTAGCCCAGGAGTTCGAAGCTGCAGTGAGCTATGATTGTGCCACTGTACTCCAGCCTGGGCAGCATAGCGAGACCCTGACGCTAAAAAACAAAAACAAAAAATGTAAAAAGGGGCCTGCCGCAGTGTCTCATGCCTGTAAGCCCAGCACTTTGGGAGGTCAAGGCAGGTGGATTACGTCAGGAGTTCGAGACCAGCCTGGCCAACATAGTGAAACCCCATCTCTACTAAAATACAAAAATTAGCCAGGCATGGTGGCACATGCCTGTAGTCCCAGCCACTCGGGAGGCTGAGGCAGGAGAATCACTTGAACCTGGGAGGCGGAGGTTGCAGTGAGCTGAGATCGCACCGCTGCACTCCAGCTTGGGCAACAGAGCAAGACTTCATCTCCAAAAAAAAGGTGAAAGGTATTTTAAAGCTCAAAGAAAAGCAGCAATCAGCTCTAAGGAAGAAAAATGGAAAGTCAGCCATAGTGCCAAATCATACTGGGGTAGGTTTTATGCTCCTTACCCCCTCCCAAATGTAGCAAAGGGATTTGCAAAACTTAAAGACAAATTATCCAGAGAAAAAGAAAGGAGTAAGCAGGATGAACTCACACTATTCAATTCTGCATTTAAGTTCCAAAGAGTTACAATATTCCAACATCCTGGTGTAGAAAGCCAAATAGTAATTTCTTCTCCCAAATGAACTACTAAGAGAGAAAAATATTTAAATCTGATCAATAAACTAAGCTGTGGTTTTTTCCCTTGTTGTTTCTGTGTTTGATGAAACTGCCAGGTGGAATTTTAAATGAGGAAAATAGGAAATGGCAAACCAAAAAGTAACATGTAGAATTTTGAAAAATACGAATATTTTCTCCATGAATGCATGCCTCTGATCTGAAAGAATGTGTAATAAAAGTGTTACAACATAACATTTGTCTTGCTAGATATTTAAAAATCAAAACAGACATGTTTTTGTAACTCTCCATTCTAGGACCCACCCTTCCAAGCCACAGATATTCTTGTAACATCTTACATTTATTTTTACCTCTTCCAAAAATGTTTAAGTTAAATTATTTTAAACACCTGAGATCTTGAATCAAAACTTAGCTTTGGCACTGTGAAGACGACAGCACCAGGAGCAGAAGAAAAACAACTCCTCTGATTTCCCACAGAAGAAAGTGTGGAAAGGAGAAAACCAAAAGTAAATAAATCAGAGCTATGGGAATGTAACTGAGTAAGCAAGCATATCCCAAAAACCCAGACCATGCAAGACGGGTGATCTACAAGTCTGAGAGGATGACCTACTTAATCCCCAGATCAGGAAAGCTCAGAATTGTATCAACAAGCCTTAAAATTCAATAGGATGGGATTTGTTTCCCCCTTCTTGACCTCCCAGGTTGCAATGTTCTGGATTTACTTGTGTTTCTTTGTGGTTTCCACATAGCATGCAGTTTTCAGGCCAGACTTTGCTCCACCTAGTGGAACTGAAAAGGATGTTTCAAAAGGGAGGTGCCCACAGACCAGACCTCAGCCTGTCTACTGTATGCCACCAAGGAGAGAAGCCACCAAGACCCTCTGTTGCTGTAGCGTGTGCCTGTAGTCCTAGCTACTTGAGAGGCGGAGGCAGGATAATCCATCACTCAGTGGCTGCTCTTACTGGCTGTGCAGTTACAGTGGGATCAGCGGCCCCAGCGGTGTCCATGAATGGGGTAGTAGGAGCAAGGAACCAACCCAAGCCATTCTACCACCTGGAACCTGATGATCTCCCAAGTGTTAGTCCTAATAGCTGATGGCAGGAAAGCAAGAGGTCCTCTCAAGGGTATGGGTGGACAGGCATTCAAAAGACAGGTGAAGTTTTGAATCCAAAGCCATGCAAGATACCCATGACAACAACAAAGACCCGACGGCTCAAACATCCACAGATGAGCTGCCTCTTGGGGGCCTTAAAAGAGCACTCTCCTCAAGACACAGCCACCCTGAGGTCCAGGACACTTAGCTTCTCTTGTGACAGACCCTGAGAACACCTAATGATTTCCACAGGCTAAGCGTGCGTGAGAGCAAACCAACATTCCTGAGGCCAAAAATCAGAGTAGAGCCAGGACTTGGAATGGGGAAAGGAAAAAGTTCTAAGAACATGACTCAGTTCAGATTGGTTGCAGGACTATGGAGGACACAGAAAATAACTGACCATCAGGCTTTCACTGGGAGCAAAGCAAATCATGTTCTTAAAATAAAACCACAGAGCAGATCAAAGCAAGAGGAAAGAAAGTTCAAGATGGGGTAAATAAGGGAGGCTCACCTGCTTACTGAATCACAAATCAAAAAAACGTGTTTTCAAAATGTTTGATGTTGGCTGACAAGACAGAGCTGACTGACCACATACATCAACAAACCTGAAAGGCAGTGAGATTCGGCATATCAAAGCTTCAAGTCCCACCGAAAACTCGCTGTCCAAGGTTATTTCATACACTTCACAATGCTATGTTGTTCTTGCAAGAAGGCTGACCCCAAGCTCTGCAATAATGAACAGGACCTGGTAAGGCCACAGCAGGTCCCACTAAGCCAGGATTTCTCCACCTTGGCACCATTGACATTCTGGGCTGGAAAAGTCTTTGTCGTGGGGGGCTGTCCTGAGCATTCCAGGATGCTAAGCAGCATCCCTGGCCTCCACTCACTAGATACCAGTGGCACTCCCAAGCTGTGACAGTGACTAATGTCCTCTGGAAGGACAAAATTCTCCCCAAACCTAAATTCAGACATAGAACAGAATAAAGAAAGTCACTTGCAAAATCTCCAGATCTCAGTTCCTGAAGTTAGTCTGGGAGTTGACACTAACTTACAAACCATAATACACTCTGAGGACTGCCAATAGCAATAATGGTGATAATTATTATTATACTTATTAATCATTGAATATATTCCAAGAGCTTTACATATATTATGTCTTTTCACCTCATGACAACCCCATACTAGTACAATTCCCATTTTATAGATGAGGAAGCTGAGGCACAAAGAGGTTATGTAACTTGCTCAAGGACAGTATCAAATTTGGAACTCAGGTGGTCTGACCCCAGAGCTCATGACATGACCACTAGGTTTGACTGTACCAAATCCCTACTCTGGAAAGTTGTTAGATCAGTATCCTCCAATATGTAGTCACTATCTACATACAGCTATTTAGTTTAAATTATTTTAAGTAAATATCACATTGGCCAGGTGTGGTGGCTCACACCTGTAATCCCAACACTTTGAGAGGCCAAGGCGAGCAGATCGCTTGTGCCCAGGAGTTCAAGACCAGCCTGGCCAACGTGGTGAAACTCCATCTCTACAAAAAATACAAAAATTAACTGGGTGTGGGTGCGCACCTGTAGCTCCAGCTACTAGGAGGGCTGAGATACGAGGTTTGCTTGAGGTGGAGATTGCAGTGAGCTGAGATTGCACCACTGCACTTCAGCCTGGGCAACAGAGGGAGATCGTGTCTCAAAAAAAAAAAAAAGAAAAGAAAAAAGAAAACCTTGATTGGGCGCAGTGGCACACACCTGTAATCTCAGCACTTTGGGAGGCCAAGTTGGGCAGATCGCCTGAGGTCAGGAGTTCGAGAACAGCCTGGCCAACATGGCAAAACCCCATCTCTACTAAAAAATACAAAAGTTAGCTAGGCATGGTGGTGCATACCTGTAGTCCCAGCTACTCAGGAGGCTGAGACAGGAGAATCACTTGAACCCAGGAGGCAGAGGTTGCAGTGAGCCAAGATCACACCACTGCACTCCAGCCTGGGCGACAGAGTGAGACTCTGTCTCAAAAAAAGAAAGGAAAACCTTATGGTAAGTGAAATAAGCCACAAAAGACCACATAGTGTACCATTCACTTTATATGAAATGTCTAGAACAGGCAAATCCATAGGAATGGCAAGTAGATCAGTGGTCACTAAGGGATGGAAGAAAAGGGGCTAGGAAGGGAAGTGACTGCTAATGGCTATGGGGTTTCTTTCTGGGGTAAAGAAAATATGCTAAAATTGGGCCGGGCGTGGTGGCTCACACCTGTAATTCTAGAACTTTGGGAGGCTGAGGCGGGCGGATCACGAGGTCAGGAGATCGAGACCATCCTGGCTAACACAGTGAAACCCCGTCTGTACTAAAAATACAAAAAATTAGCCGGGTGTGGTGGTGGGCACCTGTAGTCCCAGCTACTCAGGAGGCTGAGGCAGGAGAAGCGCTTGAACTCTGGAGGCGGAGGTTGCACTCCAACCTGGGTGACGGAGCAAGACACCGTTTCAAAAGAAAAAAAAAAGAAAATATGCTAAAATTAGCACTGATAGTCACAAATTCTGTGACTATACTGAAACACCAATTTATGTATACTTTAAAAGGGTGAATTTTTTTGGCATGTAAATTACCTCAATAAAGTTTTTTTTTTCTTTTTTTGAGACAGGGTCTCACTCTATCGCCCAGACTGGAGTGCAGTGGCGTGATCTAGGCTCGCTGCAACCTCTGCCTATGGGGCTCAAGCGATTCTCCTGCCTCAGCCTCCTGAGTAGCTGGGATTACAGGTGCACGCTAATTTTTCTATTTTTGGTAGAGGTGAGGTTTCACCATGTTGGCCACGCTGGTCTAGAACTCCTGACCTCAAATGATCCACCCGCCTCGGCCTCCCAAAGTGCTGGGATTACAGGTGTGAACCACTGCGCCTGACCTGATTATATCTCAATAAAGTTGATATAAAAAATTAAATATGGGCAGCCAGGCGTGGTCGCTAACGCCTGTAATCCCAACACTTTGAGAGGCCAAGGCGGGCAGATCATCTGAGGTCAGGAGTTTGAGACCAGCCTGGCCAACATGGTGAAACCCCGTATCTACAAAAAAAAATACAAAAAAAATTACCCAGGCATGGTGGCAGTGCTTGTAATCCCAGCTATTTGGGAGGCTGAGGCATGAGAATCCCTTGAACCCGGGAGTCAGAGGTGGCAGTGAGCCAAGACTGCACCATTGCACTCCAGTCTGGGCAACAAGAATGAAACTCCATCTCAAAAAATAAATAAATAAATAAATAAATATGGAGGGCCAGGAACAGTGGCTCACGCCTGCAATCTCAGCACTTTGGGAGGCTGAGGCAGGAAAATCACTTGAGCCAAGGAGTTCAAGACCAGACTGGGCAATATAGTGAGACTTCCGCTCTATAAAAAAATTTTTTTAATTAACAAAAATTAGGCCAGGCATGGTGGCTCACGCCTGTAATCCAAACACTTTGGGAGGCCAAGGTGGAAGGATCACTTGAGCCCAAGGAGTTCTAGACCCACCTGGGCAACATGGTGAGACACCCATCTCTACTTAAAAAAAAATTTTTTTATTAGAAAGAAAAAAAATTAAATATAGGGCCAGGTGTGGTGGCATGCACCAACAATCCTAGCTCCTTGGGAGGCTGAGGCGGAAGGATCGCTTGAGCCCAGGAGTTCAAAGCTGCAGTGAGCTACGACTACACCACTGCATTCCAGCAACAGAAACCCTATGGGCAACAGAGCAAGATTCTGTCTCTAAAAAATAAAAATATGTAAATAAACAAATATGTTTCAAAATTAAATATGTTTCAAAATTCAGTTCCTCAGTTATCCTAGCCACATTTCAAATGCTCAGCAGCCACCTGGCTAAGTGGCTACTGAATTGGACGGCACAGAGAGAGATCATTTCCAGCATCACAGAAGGTTCTACTGGATGGTGCAGCCTTAGATGAATGGATGAAAGGCCTCCTGACCATGTGACAACAGCCTCTCTTTCGAGCCTCCCCCACTTCCACACTCCTCTACACATCCACATACAAAGCTTCTGCCACAGAGTACATGTCACCTCCAAACACACTCTCCATTTTCATTCTTCCACACTGGAATCCATTTTTCCCCTTCCTGGTCCATACTCTACCCATCCTTATCAACCTTTAAAGTCCTGAACAAATGCTTTTTCATTAATGAAGTCCTTCTTAGCACCCCATCTTCCTCTTGCCCTAGCAGAATCAGTTGCGCTGACAGTCCTTTGTTTGTACTTCCATTTCAGCAAAACCTCTGGATTACAATTCACTGTGTGCGCTATCTGTCCTTGCCACAAGATTTCCAGCTCCTGGGGAACAGGGATTCCATACTCATTTGATGGTTCCCAGGGCCTAGCAATAATAGCCTGCTGCAAAGAGTAGACATTTCAGTAAATGTCCATTCTTTGATGCCTACTGAATTCCACTGAAAGAGTTTGCAGAAACTCAAGGTGCTGATTTTACACTTTGGTACATCAAACGCACTAAGAAGGTGAGGTAAAAGGGATTAGAATCTGGAAGTCTCGAATCCCACTATTGTATAAGGAGGAATGATGGTGATGGCATTGAAATACCATTTGTAAGAAAGGAGAATGGAGTAGGGCTTCCAGACTGAAAACTGGGAATGGAGGTGAGTAAAGGTAAGGTGGGAACCAAAGGGTATACCATTGAGGGTGAGGTGGGAAAAAATAGCAGGAACTGAGGCACCCATCCAGCTCAAAGTTTTTTTTTGTTTGTTTGTTTGTTTTTTTTTTGAGACAGAGTCTCGCTCTGTTGCCCAGGCTGGAGAGTGCAGTGGCACGACCTCGGCTCACTGCAAGCTCTGCCTCCCAGGTTCACGCCATTCTCCTGCCTCAGCCTCCCGAGTAGCTGGGACTACAGGTGCCCACCACCATACCCGGCTAATTTTTTGTATTTTTAGTAGAGACGGGGTTTCACTGTGTCAGCCAGGATGGTCTCAATCTCCTGATCTCGTGATCCGCCTGCCTCGGCCTCCCAAAGTGCTGGGATTACAGGTGTGAGCCACCATGCCCGGCCCAGCTCAAAGTTTTAAGCCTGGCAAAGGAAAGGTAAGGACTGCATCTCTAGAGATTTGTCCCTAAACCACTGGCTGAGTTACCCTATTAAAAAAAGACATTTCTACCAAAACTTTCTTTTAAATAACATAGTCAAATATTCTGTTTAGGCTGGGCACAGTGGCTCATGCCTGTAATCCCAACACTCTGGGAGGCTGAGATGGGCAGATCGCTTGAGCCCAGGAGTTCGCAACCGGCCTGGGCAACATGGCGAAACCCCATCTCTACAGAAAAATACAAAAATTAGCAGGGCGTGGTGGCATGCACCTGTAGTCCCAGTTACTCAGGAGGCTGAGGTAGGAGGCTGAGGTGGGAGGCTCACTTGAGCCTGGGAGGTCGAGGCTGCAGTGATCCAAGATCACATCACACCACTGCACTCCAGCCTGGGCAACAGAGTGAGATCCTGTCTCAAAAACAAAACAAAAACAACAACAACAAAAACAAACATTCTGGTTAAATCTAAACAACCAAAAGAAACTCTATGTATCTCAATGATAATTTAACTGGAGGAAACAAACGCCAAGGCTGTCGGAGCCTTACTATTTGGAGCGTCTACTGTTTTCTCATTCTTTTTTTTTTTTTTTTTTTTTTTTGAGACAGAGTCTCGCTCTGTCACCAGGCTAGAGTGCAGTGGCATGATCTTGGCTCACCACAACCTCTACCTCCCACGTTCAAGCGATTCTTCTGCCTCAGCCTCCCGAGTAGCTGAGACTACAGGTGTGCCACCATGCCTGGCTAATTTTTGTATTTTTAGTAGAGACAGGGTTTCACCATGTTGGCCAGAATGGTCTTGATCTCCTGACCTTGTGATCTGCCTGCCTTGGCCTCCCAAAGTGCTGGGATTACAGGGGTGAGCCACCATGCCCAGCCTTTTTCATTCTTTATAGATTTAAGGATTCACGTCTGTGAGTTGTAATGTCATAACCTGTAGGAGAGTTAAGTCTAAGTTCCTAACCACAGAATGAACTAGCTGATGAACTTTCCAGGGCCTGCCTGCATAAACAAGAAATGGCTGTTTCAGTGCAGAGCTGGTAACAGGGAAAGCAAGTTGCCTAGTATCATTTATTTCTGATGGTAAATGTGTATGTAAAAAAAAGATTGTGCATGTAAAAAAAAAGATTGTATTGTAAGTAGATCAATTTTGTGGGAGAAATGCAATAAGGTACCAATACCATTATTCGATACAGAATGAGTATAGTAAGTCCTCCTGAATTCAAAGTTAGCTGGACTTCATTGTTGAATTAAGGACAGTGGGTACTTAAAGTATGCCCTGTGCCAAAATGGCCTTGGGATTTTTTTTTCCTTACTGATTTGTACAAGCAACCCCTTCCCCCACCCCCCAAAAAAAACCCAAAAAAATACACTGACTAAATTGCGGTGGATTCAGAGTTAATAATTATATAGTAACTTGCATTCCGAAGGTTAAAATTCAAAACAGAAATCTCACTATAGATATCTAGTACTCCCAGACAGAAAGAGACAGGAGTATAAGGTGGGGGATGGAATTGTATAGGGAGCGTCAGGAGTGAGGGTATGTGGGGGCTGGTTAGGAAGAGGGCCACTGCTCATTACGAAAACTTTCCCTTCTCTGCAGGAATTGTAACCGTGTAACAGCTGTTGGTCAGTGATAGCATTCATCCAAATGGAACAAAGTACAAAAGACACCTGTCCCCAAAATTAAGTATTAGAAGTGCCACAGATATAAGAAAGCAGCCTGTGGTTTGCAAACTGCAATTAGAATATAACATTAACAATCCCCTTCCACATGTTCACAACACCTCCCAGGCTCCACGACCTGGTAGGAACCTCCACTTTCCATCATCCCCGTTGCTGAAAAAGTGGATCTAGTTCCTATCTTTGACCAGCCCATCTCCAAAGGCTCTGACATTCCTAAACCAAACCTCTACCGATGTTATTTATTGGTTACTGGGGACAGCCTTTTCAAGATACTTACAGAAACAGACATGTGCAAAGGAAAAGTAAATTCTGTATTTACTATATTCCATATTTTGTTGTCAATACCTATACTTAACTTTACCGGTCCTGAGGGCTATAACTTTTCTAGTAAACAAAAAATATATATTTCTTCTGCCAGTTTATGATTTCCACTGGAAAAACAACCCCAACAAAGGCTAAAACAGAAGGGTCCCAACCTCGAAAAGGGAATACACTGGGCTAGAAAATGAGCTACATTCCTTTCACATGGTATTTCTAGTATACACAAAACATATCCTGAGGAAAAATTAGACACTTCAATGCATAAATAAATTGTGGTTTACAGATAACAGAATGTTACTTGGTCATAAACAGGAATGAAGTACTAGTACATGCTACGATGTGGATGGGCCTTATAAACATTACGCTAAGTGAAAGGAGCCAGGCACAAAGACCACATATTGTAGGATCCCGTTTATATAAAATATCCAGAATAGATAAATCCATAGAGACTGAAAGCAGACGGGTGGTTGCCAGGGGCTGGGGGAAAAGGGAGACAGAGAGTAACTGCTTAGTAGGGACGAGGTTTTCTATTGGGGTGATGAAAATGTTTTGGAACTAGATAGAGGTGGTAGTTGCACAACATTGTAAGTGTACTAAATGCCACTGAATTGTTCACTTTAAAATGGTTTTTGTCATGTGAATTTCAACTTATTTTTTAATCAGTATTTTAAAATAGAGGATAATGGGCAAAACAAGATGTATTTGTGAAAAGGCAGCCCTAAAACTCCTAGGGAAAAGATAAGTATTTTTGCTGGCACTCAGTTTCTGCTCTTGTTCACAACACAAGTTCAAGCGCTAAGTTGTATAGACTTTGCCACTACGCTATGCGTCTATGTGTGTATGCCTTTCTGAAAAAACGGGGAAAAGAACAGAAAGTGAAGAAAAAAGAATAATAAAGCTTTGCCAAATGCAAGGAAGGAGGGGTGATTGCCCCCACTGCACCCCACCCAACTTGGCACCAGGAGTAACGCTCCCATTAGGGTTTCGAAATGCCAGCTGGAGCTGGAATCAGCACAAGCAAGCTTCTCTGCCTGGATAAAGAGCAAGCCACCCAGCAAGAAAAGCTAGGGTGCTCCATTTGCTGCCCATATTGGCATCAGAACCACCCTCTGGTCAAAAGCCCTGAGCTGGCTCAGATCAGCATCCGTGACTTGCTCTCCCAGGCCAGCCAGCCTAACAGCAAGAGCTTGTTACAGCTCAAGTGTGCTCCTCCTCCTGAGGGGTTCCACTCTGTTTCATCCCACCTGCCTTCTGAGAGTCCTCCCTCCAACCAAGTGCGCCATGGCTTACAGATTTTAAAATGGGGCCAAGTCTCTCCCAGGAACATAGTAATTTTTTTTTTAAACGTACTAAGATGCCCTCGGAACTTTCCCCAGTCCATCCTGAAAGAAATATCCTCAGGATCCCCTCCCTCACAGGCCAACTCAATAGCCTGTGTACCCCTACACACACAGACGTACATACTGCATTACTGCCTGGGACACCTGCTCCACAGAGGGACACGAATAAGGCCCACATCCTCAGCTTGGCACCGCTATCCAGCCACAGTCACCCCAGCCCACCTAACCAACCTGCCGTCTCAAACGCCCTTCACTCGCTTGGCATCATGCCTCTGCCACCTCCTTGACACCAAAACTGTCACAGGTGTCCCTCAGCTAAATACCGACGCCCCTTTAGATCCTGTCCACGCCAGGCATAGACGCCCCTCTCGGGACCCCTCAACTCTTGGCAACAACACTCCTTCAGACCCCTCCAGCCAGGCCTCGACGACCCCCAGGACCCAACATGGCCCAGACGCCCCCTCCCCCTTACCTGCGGGGGTTCAGCCCTGGCTGACAGGGGGCTGGGCAGCGCCTGGAGGAGCAGGAGCGCCATGCCACCCAGGAGCCTTCTCCTCTCCATCCCCCTCCTGCTCCTGCTCCTCCGCCACGGCGCCGCCACCTCCCTCTCCTCCTCTACCCTCTTCTTCCTTCTTCCCTTCTTTTCCTGTTTGACGCTCCCCTCCCGCTTCCGGCTCTGCTCCACCCCGCCCCGCGCAAAACACCCTCCCAGACACGCGAGAGACTCTCCAGTTCCAGCGCTTCATTGGCCTTTGCCCTTTGTCCATTGATCAATCTAGCTGTCGATCAAATATAAGTCCCGCCTTCCCCTGAAGACGAAGCGATGCAGCCAATAAAAAGTAGGAGGAAGCCGGACCATCTTGAATGCTGCGAAGAAGTGTAAAATTCGTCCCAACCCTCAGAGAGTGGCGAAAGCAGCTTCATAAGGGGGCGGGGCCACCCAGGTGGATGGAAAAGTCTATTTCTGATGTAGCCATCTTGAGTGTGGCGGAAGTACTAGTTTTCCACATCAAAAAAAGAAAAAAGGTTTAATGTTTCTCAAGGGTGTTGGAAAATAAATTATTCCTGAAAGGTAACCAGGCGCTCCTGAAGAGGAAAACAATTGCAATGTAAAAATATTTTAATGTCTTTTGTCTTGAAGCACAGCACTATTACCAGGATGCCTCTCTTGGTCTCAACTGCCCAAATAGCAGCTTAGGTCCGTTTGAATTCCCTAGAAGATAGTACCTTAATCTGAGGCATAGTGCTTCGTCACCCCAAGTTCGACGGACAAAATTCTGGTTCTACTTCACAAATTGCTCTGAAATCCATCATCCATTGCTTCAATCCATGTTCTTCTAGCTAAATACAAATGGCTTCCCTGCTGCCCTGCAAGTTGACAATTCTTCCTCTCAAATTTCCGCCACACACTACAACCATACCACATTAAACCAAATATTACTATATCATGGCCTCTTCTTTTAAATACTTCATCTACCTACAGAATAGAGAGTCCAAACTTCCCAACACGGTCCTCTCTGTGACTTCGTCGCTGTCTACTTCTCTTTATCTCACCTCTCACCACTACATTTTCCCACACATTCCACTCACACTGACCATTGAAGAGATGCCCAGTAACTTCATTTACATATTACAGATACAGTTCCCTGCTTACAAACTCCTAGCCCCGTCTCCTTGCTGCTGCTTCTGGATTCTTGTAACACTTACATCTGCGTGCCTGGTTTGCAGTTTTTTGTACAGCATACCAGGTCTTTCTTCTTCTTCTTTTAAAGCCTATAATATCCTGTACAAGGCTCAACCAGAGCTTGATCAATGTTGGTAAAATAGCCAGGTGTGGTGGCTCATGCTTATAATCCTAGCCCTTTGGGAGGCTGAGGCAGGTAGATCCCTTGAGCTCAGGAGTTTGAAACCGGCCTGGGCAACATGGAGAGACCCTGTCTCTACAAAAATAAAAAAACTAAATTAGCCAAATTAGCCAAGCATGGTGGTGCACACTTGTAGTCCCAGCTACTTGGGAGGCTGAGGTGGGACAATCACCAGAGCTAGGGAGATTGAAGCTGCAGTGAGCCTTGATTGTGCCACTGTACTCCAGCCTGGGCAACAGAGTGAGACCCTGTCTCAAAAAAAAAAAAAAAGGCCAGGTGCGGTGGCTCCTGCCTGTAATCCCAGCACTTTGGGAGGCCGAGGTGGGCGGATCACAAGGTCAGGAGTTCGAGTCTGGCCAACACTGTGAAACCCCGTCTCTACTAAAAATACAAAAAATTAGCCAGGCGTGGTGGTGCATGCCTGTAGTCCCAGCTACTCAGGAGGCTGAAGCAGAAGAATCGCTTGAACCTGGGAGGCAGAGGTTGCAGTGAGCCAAGACTGTGCCACTGCACTCCACCCTAGGTGACAGAGTGAGACTCTGTCTCAAAAAAAAAGAAAAAAAAAAGTTGGTAAAATAAATGGACAAAGGAAGACCCATGGCAAATAACACAGTTGACTTTAGCAGTCAATTTCCTCTCAAAAACCTGTCAAAGTGTTTTACAGCCTGGCCCAGTCTAGCCCACATCTGAGCCCAGAGGGAGTTGTTCTTGGCTTAAGTGTTGGAAAAATGGGAAACAGGTAAGAGTTAAGTCAGTTTTCCCTCAGCTTAAGAAAGTCCATAGTTCTGCCTTTATCTTGATCCTGCTTTTCCAAGTACTATAAAAAGTGACACGTATTTTTGCCAATCTCTCGTTTCTTAGAAATTTATCCATTCCACAAGTCAAGCTCCTTAGAGGAGAAGTAAAAATTGAGTACTAGGGAAGGACCAAATTATTTTCATGGCACAAGGTCTCTAATTCCTGGCCTCAAAAAGTTGTAAGTCTTCCACATAAAGGCTAGGTTTCATCATCACTAAGAAACCCCAGGTGGGATGTAGTGGCTCACGCCTGTAATCCCAACACTTTGGGAGGCCAAGGCATGAGGATTGCTTGAGGTCAGGGGTTCAAGACCAACCTGGGAAACATAGTGAGGCCCTCTGTCTACAAAAAATTTAAAAATTAGCTGGGCATGGTGGCATGTACCTGTAGTCAGGAAACCTTTAGGATTCTGGTTCTAGCCAGGATTGAGGAAAAGACCTTGGATCAAAAGGAAGCTTCTATACCTCTTCTTCTTCCCTTCCTCCTCCTCTCCCAAGCAATGGAACCTTTTACCCATGCTATTCTAGCCGAACTCAGGAAAAAGAAGCTACTCGGGAGGCTAAGGCAGGAGGATCACTTGAGTCCAGGAGGCTGAGGAAGCAGTGAGTCATGATCATACCATTGCACTCCAGCCTGGGCAAGAAAGTGATACCCTCTTTCTCTCAATAAATAAGAAACCCCAATTCAGTCTGGCAAACACAGGGGATTTTGCCCCAACTTCCCTTTCTCCTTTTACCTGAAAGCTCAAGCTGAGCTATTGGATAGGACAGTCTGGATTAGCACTTCCCACACCAAGGCCTTTTAGTAACCTTAACTGCCTCTTATTCAACATCCCACAGCAGCCAACTCAAAGAAGAGAGATGTTACAAAATGAGACTGAGATGCAGTTTGAGTGACCACTTTTTAGAATGTCCCTGAACATTATAGCCACCACATACCTTCCAGACATTTCCAAAAGAGCAGTTGTCTATAAGAGAACAGGAAATCCAAGAGGCTTGAGGAGCTGAGAAGGAAGGGGAAACATTGTATGTTCTGAAAGAACATCAGTCAGGAGTTGTTTCCAAGCTCTACTGGCTCTGGTAATGTTTCCCTTTTCCTATTTGCTTTTGGAAATAAAGCCAGGTCTCCTGTCCTAAAGAAGCTAGCTCAAAGACAGACTTTTCTGTTCAGACACCAGCTAAAATCAAATTGCATATGCTACAACATGGATGAACCTTGAAAACATTATCCTAAGGAAAGAAACCAGACACAGAGGGCCACATACTGCATTACTCCGCTTACATGAAATGTTCAGAATACGCAAATCTCTAAAGACAGGAAGTGAATTGTGAGGCGCTGGCAGGTGGGGAGAATGTGGAGTGACTGCCAATGGGTATGGGGTTTCTTTTGGGGCTAAGAAAAATGTTCTGAGACCAGATGCAGTGGCTCATGCGTGTAATTCCAACACTTTGGAAGGCTGAGGGAGGAGGAACACTTGAGGCCATGAGTTCGAGACCAGCCTGGGGCAACATAGTGAGACCTCATCAAAAAAATCAAATTAGCCTGTGGTCCCAGCTACCCCAGAGGCTGAGGCAGGAGGATTACTTGAGCTCAGGAGGTTGAGGCTGCAATGAGCAGTGATTGCACTACTGCACTCCAACCAGGGTAACAGAGTGAGATCCTGTCTCAAAATAATTCTGGAATTAGTGGTGATGCTTGTACAACTTTGTGACTACATTAAAAACCACTGAATTGTACACTTTAAAAGGACTAAGTTTATGGTATGTGAGCTATATTTTAACTTTTTTAAACGGGGAGAAAAATCAAGTTGCAGTGAATTCCTTGGCCTCGGGGAGGAGGCCCTTTCCCCTTAGAGCAGTGCTCCTCCACATATGGTGCCGAGACCAACAGAATCAGCATCACCAGGCAATGACTAGAAATGCACGTTCTCAGGCTCCAGCCCAGAGTGACAGAATCTGGCAATGGATCCTGCAATCTGTGCCAGCTAATTCTGATGTGTTTTCTTTTTTTTTTTTGAGACGGAGTCGCCCAGGTTGGAGTGCAGTGGCGCAATCTCGGCTCACCACAACCTCCACCTCCCGGGTTCAAGTGATTCTCCAGTCTCAGCCCCCCGAGTAGCTGGGATTACAGGTGTGTGCCACCACACCCAGCAAATTTTTTGTATTTTTAGTAGAGATCGGGTTTCACCATGTTGATCAGGCTGGTCTCGAACTCCTGACCTCAGGTGATCCACCTGCCTCGGCCTCCCAAAGTGTGGGGATTACAGGCATGAGCCACTGCGCCCGGTTGATGCATGTGCTTAAGAACCACTGCTCCAGGGCAGGGGAAACTTTTTGTGTCAAGATCAGACAGTAAATATTTTAGGCTTTGTATGCCACATAGGTAGGGTCTCTGTCATTTCCTGTTGTTCCCTTTTACAACTCTTTCAAAATGTAAAAACATTCTTAGCTTCCAGTTGCACAAAAACAGGTGGCAGGTGGATTTGGCCCCTTGAGCCATAGCTTGCCAACTCTTGCTCTAGGGCAACACTGCTCCCATTCTGGGAGATCTGGAGCTTCCTGTGGAGACAGGTGGATTTCCCCCTTTAATGAGGGAAATAAACAACAGCCTCCAGGCATCAGACAAGTTCCCCTTATATAGTAGTTGTGATACCTTCTGACATGCCAAGGCCAAAGTAAGGCCACATCCTGCTTTCCATTCAGGCTTCATTAACTTAGTTTATAGTTTGTGTGTATGTGTGCCTGTGTGCTCTTTCAACAAATTTATTCAATTCACAGTGATATCTGTTGGATAGAGTCAGCAATCCTACCAGACAAAACTCATACACACATTGATTCCAGATGAGAAACAACAGTCCCCCAAGGAGCTTGAGAAATCACCTAGGGCAGCCAAGCTGGGGAAGGGAAGTGGCTGTGCTTTGCTGTGTGTCCTTTAAGGCTCTTTGGTCCTGGTTGATTTCCTCTTAGAAGGTTCCAAATAAAACTTCCCTTTCCTATTCAGTACACACCAGTCTTTCTTTGGTGTTTAACCTAATGGGCGGAGGAAGGGAGGCAGCCAGGAAATTATACCCATTAAAGTGTGTGGTTAATGCCTATATATATCATTTTTACTCACAGTTAGTGGACTTATCTTTTAAAACAGAGATATGTGGCAGTGGGGTAAGAGAACTTCCCTTATTATAGAGAAGATTCCAAGAATAGATTCAGACATGATTTGAAGAACCATGTAACTCTGCTGCCTTGCACGGTCCCCTTTTTAGCACTAATAACTCCTAAGTGTCTGATAATTTCAAGGTTAGCAGCACTCCCAAAGAAGCTGTCCGGGCTGGGTGTGGTGGCTTATGCCTGTAATCCCAGCAATTTCGGAGGCCGAGGCGGGCGGATCACCTGAGGTCAGGAGTTCAAGACCAGTCTGGCCAGCATGGTGAAACCCCGTCTCTACTAAAATACAAAAATTAGCCGGGCGTGGTGGCAGGTGCCCTGTAATCCCAGCTACTTGAGAGGCTGAGGCAGGAGAATCGCTTGAATCCAGGAGGCAGAATTTGCAGTGAGCCGAGATCGCGCCACTGCATTCCAGCCTGGGCGACAGAGCAAGACTCCATCTTGAAAAAAAAAAAAAAGAAGCTGCCTGACCAGGGGGCAACGAGGAGGAGGATGTGGAAGGGTGATGAGCCCCAAGGAGACAGAGTCCTTTCCCCCTTCTTTTTCCTGAGTTCAGCTAGAATTACATGGGTAAAAGTTTCCATTGCTCGGGAGAGGAGGAAGCGAAGAAGAAAGAGGTATAGAAGCTTCCTTTTGATCCAAGGTCTTTTCCTCAACCCTGGCTGGAACCAGAATCCTAAAGGTTTCCTAACTTTTCCAAATGATGTGCTTGGATGTCTCCTCCCTGAGAGGGCCTCAGCTTCTGGTCTCCAGGGGACAGGGGTTGAGGAAGCAGCTAGAAGACATTGGCCTTTGCTACCCTTTTTCACTTTTTTCCCCTGAGGTCCAATCAACCAGTACCAGGGTGTAAGTATGAGGCATTCATTGTCCCACCCCCCAATCTACCCTGGCCTTCAGGCCTTGTTGGCAAAGGGGAAGGAGGACACAAGTGTGCACGTAGCTAAGGAGGAGCTGGTGAATATGGGAATAGACTGGTCCTTGCTGAAGTGGGGCATTTAGAGACCCTTATTGAAGTAGACATAAGGCTCAAGTTCTCCATACTTGGCCTTGATAGTGTCTTGGAGCTTCGGTTCCAGATAGGAAACTGGCAATTCACTGAAAAGAGAGGAGAAGGGGATTATGAGCATGCCACCAGGAACAAGCAGTAAGTTACCCTCAGATGAATATCACCTCCAAGAAGCCCTCCTGATTTTTCCATCTAGGATTATTATTGGCCTCTGTATACCACAATGTTGCTTTACCATTACTCAGGCCTGACTTCATTCTCCTTGGGCTATGGTTCTTCGTTTCAACTTCCATCTTCTCCACAAGATTACAAACACAGTGCTTGGGACACAAGAGATGTCTAGCAGATGACCATGGAACTAGTATTGAACTAGAGTACTGAGGAAGGGGAGACTGGAATTGTCTGGGTATATATTCAAGCTACACTTGTCTCCTGGGGTCAGTCACCCTCCACCCCCTAGTCTGATGTATCCCTTCCCTTTTCCATCATCCCTTCTCCCTGCTTCCTCCTTCTTGGACACACAAAGGAAATAGAGGGGTTTCGGTTGTCAGCCCTCTGCCTGTCCCTTTATTTATTTATTTATTTACTTATTTATTGAGATGGAGTTTCACTCTTGTTGCCCAGGCTGGAGTGCAGTGGTGCAATCTCGGCTCACTGCAACCTCCACTTCCCAGGTTCAAGCAATTCTCCTGCTTCAGCCTCCCAAGTAGCTGGGATTACAGGCATGCACCACCACACCCGGATAATTTTGTATTTTTAGTAGAGACGGGGTTTCTCCATGTTGGTCAGGCTGGTCTTGAACTCTCGACCTCAGGTGATCTGCCCACCTCGGCCTCCCAAAGTGCTGGGATTACAGGCGTGAGCCACCACGACCAGCCCCCTTATTTAATGTTAACGACCAACGGGGAACGGTGGCTCACGCCTGTAATCCCAATACTTTGGGAGGCTGAGGCGGGCAGATCACCTGAGGTCAGGATTTCAAGACCAACCATGGCCAACATGGTGAAACCCCGTCTCTACTAAAAATACAAAATGAGGCCAGGCGTGGTGGCTCACGCCTGTAGTGCCAGCACTTTGGGAGGCTGAGGCGGGCGGATCACAAGGTGAGGAGATTGAGACCATCCTGGCCAACATGGTGAAACCCCGTCTCTACTAAAAATACAAAAATTAGCTGTGCGTGGTGGCACGTGCCTATAATCCCAGCTACTCGTGAGGCTGAGGCAGGAGAATCGTTCAGGGAGTTGGAGGTTGCAGTGAGCCGAGACTGCACCTCTGCACTCCAGCCTGGCGATGGAGTGAAACTCCATCTCAAAAAAAAAAAAAAAAAAAAAAGAGCTGGGCATGGTGGCAGGCACCTGTAATCCCAGCTACTCTGGAGGCTGAGGCAGGAGAATCACTTGAACTGGGAGGCGGAGGCTGTGTTGAGCCGAGATCGTGCCACTGCACTCCAGCCTAGACAACAAGAGTGAAACTCCATCTCAAAAAAAAAAAAAAAAAAAAAAAAGTTAAAAACCAGATCCAGCCAGAGGAGAGCTTCCTAATAACCCAGCTGGCAGGGAGAGAAAGTCTCTTGTTGCTCCCCCACCTTCTCTTCAAGGCAGTGCTTGCTCCACTGGGAGGGAGCAACCTTATTCCTGTCCCTGGCTTCTCCTGCCCCTCGCAGATCTGTTTTCGTTTGCCAGAATTCACCAGGGTTAAGAGGCCCAGCCTTTAGGCTGATGGACACTTGTCCTCAGACAGGTGCTGCCCTTCCTGCCCCTTCCCTGTCTCCTTCTGGGCAGCAGGCAGATCAGGGAGCGCGCTGGCAGCGTGGTCAATTAAACCAAGTAAGGAATGAACAGCAGATACCATTTCTGTGGGAAAAGCCCACACGCCACTGGCACCATGAAGATGAGGCTGCAAGAAAGGAGAAACCAAAGCATCAGGGGACATCTCCCCACAGGCCCGCCCATCCCCCATCCCCAAGGGAAAGGAGCAATGCCCAGGCACCTGGCCTGCCTTCCCAGCTGGCACCATATCCTCTCCCTCCAACCCTTCTCCTGTTCCCGCAGTGCGAGGATACTCACTCTGGCAGGGGGATAAAACCAGTACCCTCCTGACCCCCATCACTCATTCCCACCCTTACTGCATTGTTCAAGCAGAGGAAGAAGACAATGAAGTAAACAGGGACTGTGAGCAGCGGGCCTAAGGAGCACAGGCACTGCTGGCATCGAGCGAAAGGAGCGACGAGGAGGGAGAGGAGAAACTTGGAGGGGGAGGAGCAACATGGAGGGGGAAGAGCGACATGGAGGGGAGGAGCATCATGGAGGGAGAGGAGGGACATGGAGGGGGAGGAGCGACATGGAGGGACAGGAGCAACTTGGAGGAACAGCATGGAGGGTGCAGAGCGACTTGGAGAGGGAGGAATGACTTGGAGGTTGAGGAGCAACTTGGATGGGGAGGAGCGACTTGAAGGGGGAGGAGTGACTTGGAGGGAAGGAACTACTTGGAGTAGGAAGAACGACTTGGACAGGGAGGAGCAACATGGAGAGGGAGGAAGGACATGGAGGGGAGGAGCAACATGGAGAGGGAGGAAGGACATGGAGGGGAGGAGCGATGAGGAGGGAGAGGAGCAACTTGGAGGGGGAGGATTGACTTGTATGGGGAGGAGTGACCAGGATGGGGAGGGGCACTATGGAGTGGGGGAGGGGCACTATGGAGGGGGAGGAGTGAGTCTGTGGATTCTGAGACCTGCTTCTTTATTGGTTGAACACCTGGGCTGTCAGAGCACAGTGAAAGGCAGTTTCTCCAGCTTCACTGTGCATATAACTTCAGGAGCTTATTAAAATGCCAGGTGCCAACTGAGGGGGTCTGGGGAAGGACTTCAGAGTCTTTACTTCTAACAAGTTATCAGAGGATGCCAACAATGCTGGCATGGACCAGGGTTTGGGAGGCAAGGTCTTACAGGACGCGGCACTCTGACAGACCTGGGTTGGTATCCCAGTTTTACCACTTACTAGCTGTGCCATCTTGGACAAGTTACCTCAGAGACACAGAGGGAGGACAACCTACTTTTTAGGGCTACTGCAGACCACTTTGCAGTGCCTACTTTGCAGGGTTACTGTGAGGATTCAATGAGATATGTATGTAAAGCACCCAGCCCATGGTAACTACTCAATTAGCAGAAGTTGGTATAGCATAATGTTAGACTGTTGATCAAATCTCAGCTCCAGCAGTTACCAGCTATATACCCTTGGGCAAGTTTCTTACTCTGTCTAAGTCTCAGTTTCTTCATTTGTAAAAGGAGATGATAATAATATGTAGATTTCTAAGGCTGGGAGAATTAAGTGAAATTATAGATATGAAACACTGGGTTCAGTGGGGACACAGAGAAAATATACAGTCAATGTTAGCTGTTAGTGATGCTGTCATTAGTCTCGTGGCCCTGAAATGCATGGTGAACGCTAGGACATCTCCAGTTAATGGCAGATACACCTAAGAACCCTGACGTGACTGGTGGCATTTCCCTCCTGTGTGAGTCTGGGACACATGACAGTCCCAGCCAAAGCTATGTCTCCTCGTTCTTATCTCTTCTGTAAAACTGCTCCAGACAGCCAGGCGCAGTGGCTCATGCCTATAATCCCAGCAACTTGGGAGGCCGAGGCAGGTGGATCACTTGAGGTCAGGAGTTCGAGACCAGCCTGGCCAACATGATGAAATACAAAAATTAGCAAGGCATCGTGGTGCGTGCCTGTAATCCCAGCTACTCAGGAGGCTGAGGCAGGAGCATTGCTTGAACCTGGGAGGTGGAGGTTGCAGCGAGCTGAGGCTGCGCCATTGCACTCCAGACTGGGCGACAGAGCGAGACTCCATCTCAAAAAAAAAAAGCAAAAAACAAAAAAATTGCTCCAGACTTAAGGTCAAAGGAGAGACCCTGGGATGGGAGGGCACCTCAGCACTGGACTTCCTACATGGACACGTGCATAAAGTCTAGCCAGCCTGATGCCCTCACAAAAGATGGGGTGAGAGCTTTCCAGATGGACCACAGGTATTCTGAGCTTGACCACTTTTAAAGTCAGGTAAAGGAGTACACGTTCTCCAACACGGGCTAGACAAGACGACACATCTTGAGTGCTTCAGCCACGCAGAACCCAAATCATCAAAATATGATACTTACAAGCACCCGCTCAGCATGACCTGCAACGGGGCATGCAGGACCTTGACTTTCTGTATAAAAACAAACAAAAGACAGATCCACATGGTACTTCTATGCCTTAAGGTGAACCCCAACCCTGCTCTGCCATGGATCAGCCAGCTAGAAAAGCCCACAGGTGGCTGGGCGCAGTGGCTCATGCCTGTAATCCCAGCACTTTGGGAGACCGAGATGGGCAGATCACAAGGTCAGGAGATCGAGACCATCCTGGCTAACACAGTGAAAACCCGTCTCTACTAAAAATACAAAAAAATAGCCGGGCGTGGTGGCAGGCACCTGTAGTCCCAGCTGCTCGGGAGGCTGAGGCAGGAGAATGGCATGAACCCGGGAAGCGGAGCTTGCAGTGAGCCAAGATCGCGCCACTGCACTCCAGCCTGGGCGACAGAGCGAGACTCCATCTCAAAAGAAAAAAGAAAAACCCACAGGCAAGGACCCCCTGGCCCTTAAAGAAGGCCTTGTTCTCTGCAGACCAGGTAAGGAAACTGGCCATGGTATATCTAAACAGGAGGTCAGTGGAGACTGGTGTGGGCTTGAGTGAGATGACAGCATGGTAGCTAAAGGGAAGGATGGGTGGGGGAGGGCAGGTCAGGCGTCCCCAGGGACAGATGTGGCTGGAGGCACTCTGGGCAGGGAAAATGCCAAAGCAAACCCTACATACCTGCATGAAGTGCAATTTCTCAAGCCTTTCCATGATGACTGGCAGCAAGACTGGAAGAGACCAGGGAGAAGCTGAGGGGAGGGCTGGGAGGCTCTCCCCAGGACTCCTTCTGAAGTCAGACCAGGAACCAAGTGGTTCCCTCTCCTTCAGCAGAAGCTCCAGAAAATACTTACCACTAGGCAGAACAGAAGAGCAAGTAGGCATGACCACCCCCAAACTTTCTCCCCAAAGTCCTGGCAGAACAGTGCTTCCCAAGCTTCTCAACCTGCACACTTGCAATATCAGGAAAACATGTGCTGCTAGGTCCAAAGCTACCTTCTCAAAACTCAAAAATGTATTTGTACGTTCGTGCAAACAAATTTTGCAATACACCCCCTGCTGGAAGCAAACCAAAGCAGGGAATTTATTTTCTCTATCACTCTCCCTAGCACCCCACACTGTGTCTAACATTAAACACAAGGGCTTGACAAGTATTAATAAAATGAAAATAACTTTCTACCCCAAACCTTGGATGAACTGATGTTCTAGGAACTAGTGTGGTTCTTCTAGGCTTACAGCAATCAAGCAAAGCAGTTTGAGAAGCATGGCTGTAGAAGGTGGGCCCCACCTCCCACCCAAAAGCTGAGTGTGGCTGAGACCTCCACCCTGCGTCACAGGCTTCCCCAGGATGGAAGGGCTTCCCCATCTTACTCATCCCAGGAGCTGCCATGGTGATCCGAGAAATAACTACTTGGGTGATGCCTATGGCCGCAGCTCTCTGAGGGCAGAAAATAGTAAGTTGTCAGAAATGATGTATCCAGTGTACATGTGCTGCACCAGGGGGCTGGGTCAGCATCATGGCCAAGTCTGAGATGGTAAAGGGGAAGGGAAGGACCCTCCAGTTGCTGAGTGACCTCACTTTATCCCCTCCCACCTAGCCAGGTTTTTATGGACCAGAAATGATGGAGAAAAGAGAGAAGGGGCCTGTTCTGAACAGAGAAACATGGGGAAAATTTGATAGGGAGTGAGGATGGAGCCAGAAAAGGCTTCTCAATCCTATATTGGTGCCTACTCTGACCACTAAGGAGGGGACAGGGTATGAGAGGGAATTCCCTCCTCCCACCCCAAAGGGAGGCCTCTGCTCACCCGGGAATGACCAATCTCATTTTCATTCCTGTCCTTCACGCAGATTCCCTTTATGAGCTCCCTAAACACAGACAGGAGTTACTGGACTTGGGAAAGGGGTGATGGAAGCCTGCCAGCCACATGACATGCCAGGGGACCAAGGCCAGGCCACTTAAGCTCCAGGAAGCCACCTCCTGTAGCCTGGGCCTTTGACCTTCCTTCTGCACTCCAATAAGCAGTATCTTAGGAGTGATCTAGGGCAGTGGCTGAGAGCGGTGGCCCTGGGCCCGAACTGTCTGGGTTGAGTCCTGAAACTGCAGGGGATGTGTGTGACCTTGAGCACAGTCTTTAACCCTCCCAAAGCCTCAGTTTTGCTTATCTGCAAAATGGGGATCATCCTGGCACCCACTTTACAGGACCTGGTAAGGATTAAATGAGATAATGGCTGTGAAATACTTGGTCCAGCACCTGACACACAGTATGATCACTCCACCACAAACAGTAGCTACTCTAGCTATTCCTTTTTTTTTTTTTTTTTTGAGACAATCACACTCTGTCACCCAGGCTGGAGTGTAGTGGCATGATCTTGGCTTACTGCAACCTCCATCTCCTGGGTTCAAGCGATTCTCCTGCCTCAACCTCCCCAGTAGCTAGAATTACAGGCATGCGCCACCATGCCCGGCTAATTTTTGTTTTTGTTTTTTGGTTTTTTTTTTGTGATGGAGTCTCGCTCTGTCACCCAGGCTGGAGTGCAGTGGTGCGATCTTGGCTCACTACAAGCTCCGCCTCCTGGGTTCACAACATTCTCCTGCCTCAGCCTCCCAAGTTGCTGGGACTACAGGCACCCGCCACCATACCTGGCTAATTTTTTGTATTTTTTAGTAGAGACGGGGTTTCACCGTGTTAGCCAGGATGGTCTCGATCTCCTGACCTCGTGATCCGCCCACCTCAGCCTCCCAAAGTGCTGGGATTGCAGGCATGAGCTACCGCGCCTGGCCCTAATTTTTGTATTTTTGGTAGAGATGGGGTTTTGCCATGTTGGCCAGGCTGGTCTCAAACTCTTGGCCTCAGGTGATCCTCCTGCCTCAGCGTCCCAAAGTGCTGGGATTACAGGCGTGAGCCACCGCACCCAGCCCACCCCAGCTGTTCTTCTCAGGCCAGTTCTTGACAGCACTCAACTCAAGCCCCGGTAGGTGGCAGGGACTCATTCTCCTGTTAGGAAAGGGCCACTGGATAGGGAAGGAAAGATGAATGGAGTAGCATGTGTGCACAACTATTCTGGTAGTGCTTCTTCTACAAAGACTAGTGTGAACATTTTCCATTTGTTGGTAGTCCCAAGAAAATGTGGCTTGTAGATATTGATGATGATGACAATGGTAGAAATAACAGTGAACACTTATGTAGCATCTCTTATGTTCCAGGTGCTATTTTGAGTGCTTTACATATATTACGTCATTAAAACCTCATAACAGAGATTTCTCTAGTCAAGAAATAAGAACTGTGAGACACAATGAGTTTCTCCTTTACCTTTTCTCCTGAAAAGCTTAGAGTTGGGTGCCTGGAAAACTTCTGTCTACTCCTCTGGCTTCTTTCAAAGCTTCTGGGTTCTGTGCTATCTTTAGACACCTCAGCCTGCTACATTTCATTCTGTATGCCATCCCCAGGGCTTGGGAAGTAGGAGGAGTTCACAATTTTAACACAGGTCCAAAAGGACATGATCCAGTGTAAAACTCCACAGGTCCACCCTGTCTTTCCCATCCCACATCACCCAGGAGAGGACTCCCACGGGACTCAACACACGGCCTAACCCAAAGTCACCCACCACTCCCCGGGCCATCACCATGGGAGCTGCCAATCCCAGGGCCCTTCAGAGGCTCAGCCCAGCAGCCCTCCCCATGCCCACCGCAGTCCCCAGAAGCCGCCCACTGCTTTGGTTTCTTGCCCCTTTTCTGCTAATCTTGTGGTTTGTAGGGAGAAAAAGGGGCCTTTACTCACTGCTGTCGCATCATGGGGATATTGACACAGTTAGCCGCAGCCACAGCGGCAAAGGGCACCCAGCGGCCCACCAAGGGCGGCGCTTTCTGTTGGGGGAAGAGAACAGTAGGAGTTGTTCAGAAGCGCTGGAAGATGGGAGGGGAGGGGGCTGAACGACTAGAATACAAAAAAGAAAACTAGGCCTTGCTACCGCCACACATCCAGACACCCAGTCTGGGAACCCCAAACTCCCTCAAAGGCCCAAGAAGAACCAATCTGGGGACAGCCCTGGTGTATTTCTCATCACTTGGCCAGCCGGGCTCTGGCCATTCCCAACTCACCCAGCCTGGGGAACTGTCCCTGGGGAAAGGACGTTTTCCCTAGGACTCTGCTGCCCCCGCGTGGCCACCATGCTGCAGCGGCCCCAGACCATACCTTTGTCAACATGTTCATGCCCACAGCCGTGGCCACAGCAGTGGTTGTGGCTGTGAAGTAGGAAAGGGCCATCTGCCTGGGGGAGGAGAGAGATGCTTGGGAGTGGGGCCCCTGCCGGCTGAGGGCCAAACCACGGGCTTGAGGGAGAAAGTCGGCTGGCGAGGCTTCGTGCGTGAAAACCGCACAGGATCTGTCCCCAGCCTTATCTTCTGACCCTCTCCCCCTCACTCACAGTGCCCCAGCCCCCTTGGACTTCTTTCAGTACTGTGAACATGCCAAGTTCCTCCCTGCCTCGGAGCCTCTGCACACGGCTGCTCCCTATGCGCGGAGGTGTTCCCTGGGCTCTTGGGTCATTCATCCCTCATCCTTCAGGACAGTTGAAATGTCGTCTTCACAGATGGGACTGCTCTAAGTGGCCTAACTACACAGACACCGCTCTGCTGTTCTCTGCCTTGCAACCCTGGTTTTCTGGGTGGTTTTTTTTGTTTGTTTTGAGACTGATCTTAGGCAATCTGCCTGCCTCAGCCTCCCAAAGCGCTAGGATTACAGGTGTGAACCACCGTGCCTGGCCCAACCACATGTCTTAACAATGTATCCCAGCATCTAGAACCATGCACATCCCCAGCACATAAGACACACTCAAGAAGAAATATTTAGAGAATGAATGAATAAACACATTTGGAATTGGTCTAGGAAGAAGATCCACCCCTACTCAGCTTGAGAAAATATTTCCAAACCCTGGGAAAGGGTGACTTGGTCACCTGCTCAGTGCAGGTGCTACCCAGGAAGGACTGACAGCCCAGAACCCTTTAGAAAAGCTGTTCGTGGGGAGACACGAGGACAGCCTGGGGTTCAGGTCTCCTACCTGACTGATGTGGGGGAAGCCGCATTCCTGTTGGTGTAGTTGACTAAGGCATTGAAGGACTGGTTCACCCACTGCCAGAAGATCACCGCCGGCATCGTCCTACCAGTGAGGAAGGCCAGGAGAGGCAGAGAGAAGTCAGATGGCAGGGAGTCCTGAGGGTATGCCAGTCAAAGCACATGATCTGCAGGTCCCCACACTGTTCCCATACTAGTTTTTTATTTTTTATTTTTTTGAGACCAAGTCTCACTCTGTCACCCAGGCTGGAGTGCAGTGGTACGATCTCAGCTCACTGCAACCTCCGCCTCCCAGGTTCAAGCAATTCTCCTGTCTCAGCCTCCCAAGTGGCTGGGACTACAGGCACACACCACCACGCCTGGCTAATTTTTGTATTTTTAGTAGAGACGGGGTTTCACCATATTGGTCAGGCTGGTCTTGAACTCTTGACCTCAGGTAATCCACCCGCCTTGGCTTCCCAAAGTGCTGGGATTACAGGCATGAGCCACCGCGCCCAGCTTGTTCCCATACTGTTTTATGCACCTGGGCTTCTGCGCAGGCTGGCCCCTCTGCCTCAAATATCTCCCCCTCCTCCTTCCATACATGGCCAACCCTGCCCTGTTGAGAGGGATCACTTCCTCCATGGAGCCTTCCCGACCCTTCCCCTGCCCCTCCTGAGACAGAGTAAGTCACTCCATGCTCCTGCTCCCACAACCCCATGTTCTTCCTCCAACCTACCACTTACCAAGCTGTACTGTAACTGTTTACTTCTTGGTCTCCTCAACAAAACTGGGAGCTCCTTGACGGGAGGTTACTGAAGCCTTCACATTCCCAACACCCGGCCCAAAGCCCAGCTCAATAGCTGAACCAATCAATGCGTGGGGTGGGGGACGCAGGGGAGGAAGGAAGAGGTAGGAAGAAGAGTCACATATCCAGCAGCTACAGAGGCAGTCTATTCTCTCCCCAACCAAGCCAAGAAAGGGACTTCCTATTGTTTTGTTTGGGTGTTACATAATTAAAATCATTGTGGAATAAGTACTTTTTAAAGAGGGAATTGGGGTAGCTTATTTGTTGAGGGTTCTACACAGGACTGCCTCAGTTAAAATCCAGGCACCCATATTTCCTGCCTGTTTAAACCTGGACAAGTTCTTCAGCTTCTCTAGAACTCTAGTTCTTCATCTATAAAATGGAAATAATAGTACCTATAGTGTAGGGTTGTTGAGAGGGTTAAATGAAGCAATACGTGCAAAGAATGTAGCATAGTGCCTGGTATCTGGTAAGTGACCAATCAAGAGAACTATTATTATTATCATAGTATGGCTCCCTGACCAGCAGATCCAGGCAGCTGTACCTCCCACGGCCCTGCCCCCAGGTCCCACCTGTAGAACTGGAGCATGAAGCCCGTGATGATCATGCCGCCAGGGAGCTGGAAAGACATGCGCCCGATGACATTCATCTTCTCCCCAGTGTCGGGGTGGAAGGCCGAGTCATACAGCTTCTTGGCATACAGCAGCTGCTCCACTTGGGTGCCTGGGGGCACAACCCCCATCCTGCCACCCAAGGACAGCAGGCAGTCACCATCCTGCCTGATCAATGTCTCCCAGTCTCCCCACTCTCACTTCTTCCAGCCCCCAGCCCTGAGATTTCTGCCTATTCCTTCACCTTCGGTTTCCACCTCCTCCCAAGAGGACCCCATCAATGTTACCCTACTACTTCCAGCCCCTTCCCCGACCCCTCACCTGCTCTTCTCCACCATCACCTTGGCCCAGTCCAGCTCCCGCTCAGATACAAAGACAGTGCGGGGGTCCGTGATGTTTAGGAAGTGCTTCACTCTCCCCAGGAAGGTGCGCTGGTCCCAACGGGGGGCATCGATGTTAAAGCCAGACAGGTCAGCCTCCATCTTGCTCACACATAAAACTGTGGACCTAAGAGACAAAGGAAGAAGATGACTGTCCCCTAAATCAAAGCCCACCACAGAGGACCTGAGCACGTCCCACTGTTGCAGACTGCCTGCTCTCACCAGCTACTGGGCATCGTCTGACTCAGCTTGGGAGGGCCCAAGTGAATGGTCATCAGATTGAGCAACTGGGCACCAACATGTGTTTCCTGAGGGCCTGCTGGTGGCCAGCTCTGTGCTTGACCATACAGCAGGAGGGACTGGAAAAGGGGACAATACAGTGCCTGTGCTTGGGGAGCTCTGGGAACAAAAGCCCACCCATTAAATAGTATAATACCCCCAGGTGTTTCTGGCAGGGGAGATGGGAAAAGTAGCCATTTTGAAAAACAGCCGGCTGGGTGCAGTGACTCATGCCTGTAATCCCAGTACTTTGGGAGGCCGAGGCAGGGGGATCATGAGGTCAGGAGTTTGAGACCAGCCTGGCCAACATGGTGAAACCCCATCTCTACTAAAAATACAAAAATGAGCCGGGCGCAGTGCCAGGCACCTGTAATCCCAGCTACTCAGGAGGCTGAGGCAGAAGAATTGCTTGAACCCAGGAGGCAGAGGTTGCAGTGAGCTGAGATCACACCACTGCACTCCAGCCTGAGCCTGGGTGACAGAGCAAGACTCCATCTTGGGGGGAAAAACAAAACAAAACAAACAAACAAAAAAACACCCAAAGCCCTTTGTACTTCTTTTTTTTATTTAATTTTACTTTTTTTTTGAGACAGGGTCTCATTCTCTCACCCAGGCTGGGATGCAGTGGTGTGATCATGGTTCAATGCAACTATTACCTCCCAGGTCAGCCTCCTGAGTAACTGGGACTACAGGCACATACCACCACCCTGGCTAATTTTTGTATTTTTTGTAGAGATGGCACCTCGCTATGTTGCCCAGGCTGGTTTCAAACTCCTAGGTTCAAGCAATCCTTCTGCCTCGGCCTCCCAAAGTGCTGGGATTACAGGTGTGAGCTGCCGCATCTGGCCTATTTTATTATTTAGAGACAGAGTCTCATTATTTTATCCAGGCTGGAGTGAATGGTAATTGACAGGCATGATTATAGCTCACTGCAACCTCAAACTCCTGGGCTCAAGCAATCCTCCAACCTCAGCCTCCCAAGTAGCTGGGACTACAGGCATGCACTATCATGCCCAGCCCTTTTATTCTTCTTAACAAGGTCTACCCTTGAGGGAAACTATTTTACCAGAGCCTAACCATCTTGGGTTGTACCAGAACTTAAGTGACTTGGGGAAAGAGAACTCCAGCCACCTCTTGCCTTCCTGCCTCACCTAAAGAGGACAAGGGGAGGCTGAGAAGCTCTTGTGAAGGTTCAGGGGCACAGGCTCCCCAGAAGACTGAGACCTCATCACAGGACTGTAGATCCTCCACTCCCTCACCTCACCACTGCACCAGCAGGGCTCCTGTATCATTACAAGGATTATAACAAAAAGAGTAACAAGTCTTAGGCCCTATTTAAGAAGCCTCTAGAGACCCATAGACAGCAAGGGAGATAAGAACAAGGACACCAGAAGAAAATTTAGCCTTTTATACCTATAGCTACAGCAAACAGTAAACATAGCCTAGATAAACAAAACCTCACCCCTCAGTTCCTCTCACAGGGTACATCATGTGCAGCTTTCAGTGAAAAATTACAAGGCATACTAAAAAGAAAAAAAAAAAAAACGCAGTTTGAAGAAACAGGCCAAGCATCAGAACCAGATTTAGATATGAGATTTTAGAATTATCAGACCAGGAATTTTAAATAACTATGGTTAAAATTAATTAATTAATTAATTAATTACAACGATGGTTAATATTCTAAGGACTCTGAAGGGAAAAGTGGACAACAGACAAGAACAGACAAATAACATAAGCAGTGATGGAAAATCTTTTTTTTTTTGAGATGGAGTCTTGCTCTGCCACCAGGCTGGAGTACAATGGCACGATCTCGGCTCACTTCAACCTCTGCCTCCTGTGTTCAAGTGGTTCTCCTGCCTCAGCCTCCCAAGTAGCTGAGACTACAGGCGTGCACTACCATGCCCAGCTATTTTTTGTATTTTTAGTAGAGACGGGGTTTCACCATGTTAGCCAGGATGGTCTCGATCTCCTGACCTCGTGATCCGCCCACCTCGGCCTCCCAAAGTGCTGGGATTACAGGCATGAGCCACCACGTCCAGCCGGAAACTCTTAAGAAAGAATCAAAAGGAAATGTTGGAAATCAAAAATACTATAACAAAGATGAAGAAAGTCTTGGATGGACTCATCAGTAGACTGGACATGGCCAGGGAAAGAATCAGTGAGCCTGAACATGTGTCAGTAGAAATTGTCCAAATGCAAAAGGCCCATCCATGGCAGACTGGATAAAGAAAATGTGGTATATGTACACCATGGAATACTATGCAGCCACAAAAAAGAACGAGATCACGTCCTTTGCAGGGACATGGATGAAGATGGAGGCCATTATCCTTAGCAAACTAATGCAGGAACAGAAAACCAAATATCACATTTATAAGTAAGAAAACCAAATATCTCACTTAAAAGTGGGAGCTAAATGATAAGAACACATGGACACAAAAACGGGAGCAACAGACCCCACTGGGGCTCACTTGAGGGTGAAGGGTGGGAGGAGGGAGAGGATCAGAAAAAATAACTAATGGGTACTAAACTTAGTAGCTGGGTGATGAAACAATCTGTACAACCCCAGTGACACAAGTTTACCTATGTAACAAACCTGCACGTGTACCCCTGAATCTAAAGTAAAAGTTAAAACAAAAAAAAGAAACAAATAATATTAATGCAATTATACTAATACAACGGCTTGGACTCAGATCCTCCATACACAAATTCTGTCTCTCATTGAGAAACACTGAGTCTGTGGTGGTAGGGATGGTGTGGGAATGTTGGTCTTCCTAGATCATTGGAATTACTATTTGGGGATGCATACCATCTGATTCTGTTAGTCGTTACCCATTTCCACCTATCCCATATCTTACAGAAGAATCATCTCAAGTACTAACTGCTTTATATCCCTTAAAACATTTCTAGTTGGGGCCAGGCGCAGTGGCTCACACCTGTAATCCCAACACTTTGGGAGGCCGAGGCGGTTGGATCACCTGAGGTCGGGAGTTTGAGACCAGCCTGACCAATATGGTGAAACCCCATCTCTACTAAAAATACAAAAATTAGCCGGGCGCAGTGGCAGGTGCCCGTTATCTCAGCAATTCGGGAGGCTGAGGCAGGAGAATCGCTTGTACCTGGGCAGCAGAGGTTGCAGTGAGCCGAGATCACGCCACTGCACTCAAGCCTGGGTGACAGAGTGAGACTCTGTCAAAAAAAAAAACAAAACTTTCTAGTTGGCCAGGCATGGTAGCTCACATCTGTAATCTCAGCACTTTGGAGGCCAAGGCCGGTGGACCCCCTGAGGTCAAAAGTTTGAGACCAGCCTGGCCAACATGGTGAAACCTCATTTTGTATTTTTTTTTCTACCAAAAAATAGAAAAATTAGCCAGGTGTGGTGGTGCACACCTGCAGTCCCAGCTACTGGGGAGGCTGATGTGGGAGGAATGCTTGAGCCCAGGAGGCGGAGGCTGCAGTGAGCCAAGATCAAGCCACTGCACTCCAGCCTGGGTGACAGAGTAAGACCCTGTCTCAAAAAAAAAAAAAAAAAAAAAAATGGACTTTCTTGGACAAACAAAACAGGAAATTTGTCACTGGCAGACCTGACTTACAAGATGTTAAAAGAAGTTCTTCTGGTCAGGTGGGATGGTTCACACCTATAATCCCAGCACTTTGGCAGGCCAAGGCAGGAGCATCGCTTGAGCCCAGGAGTTTGAGACCAGTCTGGGCAACATAGTGAGACCCTGTCTCTACAAAAATTAAAAAAGAAAAAAACATAGCCAGGCGTGGTTGCATGTGCCTGTGGTCCCAGCTACTTGGGAGGCTGAGGTGCGGGGACTGCTTGAGTCTGGGAGGCTAAGGCTAAGCCTGCAGTGAACTGTGATCGTGCCACTGCACTCCAGCCTGCACGACAGAGTGAGACCCTGTCTGGGAAAAAACACTAACAAACAAACAAATAAAAATCTTTATTTCTCTCATTCTGAATTGTTAACAGTTAACAAACAGATACGTTTGTTTAAAATAGTAGCAACAATGTATTTGGTGATTACAGTTTATGGATCAGAGAAATCCATGACAGCAGTAATATCAAGGACAGGAGGGGAGAATTGGGAGGACTCCATTCTAAGGTACTTGCACACTCCATGCAGTGGTATAGTGTTATTTGAAAGTGGATTTGGATTAGTCATAAATGTACATTGCAAACTCCTGGGCAACCACTAAAAAGGTTTTCAAAAGAAGTATAATTGATATGCTAAGAGAGGAGAGAAAATGGAGTCATACAAAAAAAGCTGACGCTTTTAAATGTTTGCCTGAAAGCTTCAGGAAGTCATTGAAAGACTTTAAGAAGAAGAGTGACAAGATCAGATATGTAGTTTACTAAGAACAAACTGGGTAGTCATGAGAATAAACAGGATGTGGATGGACCTCACGGGATGCAGGGAGACCAGCTGGACGAGAACCCCAGTAATCCAGGCAAGAAGAGGTAGGGCTCAAATGAACCCACGTGCACTCAGAGGAGAGACCAACAGGAGAGAATCTTTCAAAGAAGCGGAATGTTAGGGTCTGCTAAGCAATAGGTATAAGAGGAACATTTCATCAGTCAAGGTTCAACCAGAGAAGCAGAATCAGTAGATTACAGACAGACAGACAGACAGGTAGATACCAAAACATAACATGGGGCAACATGGAGTTCCTCTAACTCCTGAGCTCAAGCAATCTGCCTGCCTTGGCCTCCCAAAGTGCCAGGATTACAGGTGTGTGCCACTGCACCTGGCTATGACACATACATATACATATTTTATATATTTCTAAAATATATTTGTATACTATAATATATATTATATTTTATAAATATATAAATTATATATCTATATAAATATATAATTTTTTAAATTTATAGATATAGCAACATATATTTATAATATATAAATTTATATATAAATTTATTTATATAGACATGAATTATGTTTAAATATAACATATAAAAATAATATATAAACATAATTCATATAGCTATACAAAATCATATATAAATATATAACTTTATATATTATAAATATATATTGATCTATCTATATACATTTTATAATTTTTTTTTCCTTTTTTAGGCAGGGTCTCAGCTGGTTGCCCAGGGTAGAGTGGAGTGGTGCAATCATAGCTCACTGTAATCTCAAACTCCTGGGCTCAGGGAATCCTCCCATGTCATCCTCCCTAAGTGCTGGGATTACAGGCATGTACCACTCCTGGCCTAAATATATATAATGCTGACGTAATATAATATTGATAAAATATAGAAATTGATTTATCACAAGGAATTAGCTAATTGGCTCACATAACTGTGGCTGTTGGCTAGGCAATCCTGAAGTCAGCAGGGCAGGCGGCCAGCAACAGACCATCCCAGGGGAGAGGGAGCAACGCGGGTAATGGCTCAGAGTCCAGAACCTCAGAGGGGGTTCAGGGGTGTTCTAGCCCTCCTTTAAAGGGCTTCCACCTGATTAGGTCAGGCCACCCAGGATAATCTCCCTTTTGATTAACTTAAAGCCAAACAATTGAGGGATTTAATTAGGTCTGCAAAATCCCCTCACAGCAGCACCTAGATTACTGTTTGTCTGAAGAGCTGGAAGATGGTGTGTGTGTGCTCCTGGGTAGCCACTATAACTGGAATATACCAGAGAGGGAATCCCGGGAGTCTTGCTTAGCTTAGCCAAGTTGACACATGACAAATATCCAGAGTGATACCTAGGGTTTCTGACTTGGGCGATAGGTGCTAACAGAGAGAGCACAGAAAAATTGGCTTTGAGGGAGAAAATATTAATAGTAAGCTTGATTTCTGCATGTTGAGTTTCAAATACCATGGGATTTTTTTTTTTTTTTTTGAGACAGGGTCTTGCTCTGTTGCCCAGGTGGGAGTACAGTGGTATGATCATGGCTCACTATTCCAGCCTCCACCTCCCAGGCTCAAACGATCCTCTGACCTTAGCCTCTCAAGTAGCTGGGACCACAGGCATGTGCCAACATGCCCGGCTAATTTTTGTATTTTTTGTAGAGACAGGGTCTCCCTATGTTGCTAGGCTGGTCTCAACTCCTGAGCTCAAGGGATCTACCTGCCTCAGCCTCCCAAAGTGCTGGGATTACAGGAGTGAGCTACCAGCCCCGGTCCTGCCATGGGTTTTTTTTTTTTTTTTTTTTTTGAGAGGGAGTCTTGCTCTGTCACCCAGACTGGAGTGCAGTGGTGCGATCTCGGCTCACTGCAACGTCCATCTCCTGGGTTCAAGCAATTCTCCTGCCTCAGCCTCCTGAGTAGCTGGGATTACAGGTGCGTGCCACCACACCCAGCTAATTGTTTGTATTTTTAGTAGAGACGCGGTTTCACCGTGTTAGCCAGGATGGTCTGGATCTCCTGACCTCGTGACCCATTACCCGCGTCGGCCTCCCCAAGTGTTGGGATTACAGGCGTGAGCCACCAAGCCCGGCCGGGATTTTCTTAAATGCAATAGGCCTCTTCCTGTCTCAGGTCCTTTCCAAACACAATACTCAAAAGCTAGTCTTTCCTCTCTTCACTAAATAGTACCTATTTGTCCTTTTATTTTTTTGTACAAATAATTTTCAGATTTACTTCTATAGCTTCTACTACTAGGTCATTTTGTTTTTTTCTTGGAAATAGCGCCTTAGCTAAGTTAAATAATTCACCTGTGAAGTGAGGTGGTATGTTCATTTTGCTCACGACTGTCACCCCAGTGCCTAGCACAATATTCAAGTATTTGCTGAATAAGAAGTTCATCAGCCTGTGGGTATTCAGGCTTGAAAGAAAACAGAGGTCAGAGCTAGAAGGAAAAAACTGAGTCAGCAGCATCGAGGTGATTTACGATAAAGTTTTCCAGCGAGAACACACAGAATGGGAAGAGGAGAGAGCTGAGGACAAACCCTGAAAAATCAGGACATTTAAGAAGCCAAGGCCGGGCACAGTGGCTCACACCTGTAATTCCAGCACTTTGGGAGGCCGAGGCGGGTGGATCACCTGAGGTCAGGGGTTTGAGACCAGGCTGGCCAAGATGGTGAAACCCCACCTCTAATAAAAAAAAAATACAAAAATTAGCCGGGCGTGGTGGCAGGCACCTATCATCCTAGCTATTCGGGAGGCTGAGGCACAAGAATTGATTGAACCCAGGAGGCGGAGGTTGCAGTGAGCCGAGATTGTGCCACTGTACTCCAGCCTGGGCAACAGAGTGAGACTCTGTCTCAAAAAAAAAGAAGCTGAGGCCGGGCATGGTGGCTCATGCCTGTAACCCCAGTGCTTTGGAAGGCTGAGGCGGGCGGATCACGAGGTCAGGAGTTTGAGACCAGCCTGGCTAACATGGTGAAACCCTGTCTCTACTAAAAATACAAAAAATTAGCCGGGCGTGGTGGCAGGCGCCTGTAATCCCAGCTACTTGGGAGGCTGAGGCAGGAGAATCACTTGAACCCGGGAGGTGGAGGTTGCAGCGAGCCGAGATGGCGCCACTGCACTCCATCTTGGCAACATAGCAAGACCCTGTCTCAAAAAAATAAAAAATAAAAAAGAAGCCGAGAAAAGGAAGCCCCCAAAGATGGGAAGAACCACCAGAAAGAAGAGAGAAAGGAGGTGGAGACAGGCACAGGCCTGTAATCCCAGCACTTTGGGAGGCCAGGAGTTCAAGTTCAAGAAAGGAGGCAGAAGGGACAGTGTTGGGGAAGGAAGAGCAGTGGTCAATTTTTAGATTTTTCGTTAAGGCGGAAGAGACATCAGAAAGCTGATATGCTGGAGGTACGCCATTTCCTAAGAGGAAAGACCAGGGACAAGAGGAGAGGCTCAACATGGAGTATCCACAGCGCCCTGGCCTGGCCCCGATGCTTCTCTGAAGCGGCAATCTCCAGAGAAGTCAGAAGGCAGACAGAAAGAGTCCACTGCCAAAACAGACTTCCCCTCTCCCCTGCCACCTGGCCTCCTGCAGGCTGCTTCAAAGACCAAAGGCATTTATCTCAGTCCCAGCTGAAGCAAGAGTGGGAGGAGGGGAAAGAGTTCACTTTCCCAGGCTCTACATGAACCTAAAAGGAGTCAGCTTGGCTGGCTGAACACACGCTGCCTTGGCTTACAGAGCCCCAGGCTCATACACGCTGGAGACAGCCTGACTGAGCAAAATGCTATGCCTCCCCCTCAGCACACACATACACACAGAGCCAGACCTTCTCTGACATCTCTGTTCACCTTAACGCAACATTGCAAAGTCCTCTGCTTCTCAGAATGGAGGGACTATCATCAAGGGGTAATCTAAACATTTGCTAATTATGCAAGAGCCTTTGCCTTCTTAACTGAAGTCAGGATAGAAACTGCAGAGTCCCTGTCTTAAATAAAACATAAAGCCAAAACAAAAACAAAACAAAAAAAACACTAAAGGATCTGTCTGGAACATTTCTCCCCACACACCCATTGTCCCCCAATGGGCACTCTTCCCCGACTCCTTCAGGACAAACTCAAATCCTTCTGTGATATATACTCCTACAGCATCCTGTCCTTTGCAGCATGCTGGGCGTTTGTGATTGTCACCTTCTTGTCATTGACTGTGATTTGTGTAAAGTCTGCCTCCCCTGACAGACTGTAAGGCTCACAAGCATCGGGATCATGTCTGTGATGTTTACTGCTACATGTTTCACATGCCCTCGAAGAATATTTACTGCTTACCTGAAATGCATTCCAACTTCTTCTTGGGTCTCTTGGCATCAAGGATGTCACCTCTTTTAAGTCAAACTTAGAACCTGCCTAGGTTACAGAATTAAGAGCATGCTTTCTTTCATGAAGTTGCAAAACTGTCTACCTTGCCTGTACTAAGTCATACTGGTCTCTAAATTTTCTTCTACAGTTACTGTCCCTCCTCCCACACAAGCCACATCTAGTCTTCCCTAAAAAGGTCATCATCATGTCCAGGGTAGCCCCACTTCTGTATGGTCCCACTACTAGGAACAAAGTAGGAGTAAAAATCAGACCAGCGATTTAATGATATCTCCCTCCTAGGATTAGAGAATGTCACAGCTTGAGGCCGGGCACAGTGGCTCACGCCTGTAATCCCAGCACTTTAGGAGGCCGAGGCAGACGGATCACGAGGTCAGATCGAGACCATCCTGGCTAACCCTGTGAAACTCTGTCTCTACTAAAAATACAAAAAATTAGCCAGGCGTGGTGGCACGCACCTGTAATCCTAGCTACTCAGGAAGCTGAGGAAGGAGGATCGCTTGAACCCGGGAGGCGGAGGTTGTAGTGAGCCGAGATCGCACCACTGCACTCCAGTCTGGGTGACAGAGCAAGACTCCGTCTCCACAAAAAAAAAAAAAGAAAAAAAAAAAGAGAGAGAATGTCACAGCCTGAAGACATGTGATCTAAGATCTCAGTTTACAGAAGAGGAAACTGAAGCCTAGAAAGGTGCACATGGATTGGGCCACCACAGTGGGCATTTTTGATACACTTGGCCCTGCACTAAGCGCTTGCAGCAGATATAAACACGAACAATCAACAGATCCAGTCCTCAAAGATTGGACAACAGCTAAGGCCTTACTTCCCCAAGGTCCTCTATCCACTATAGCCTACTTGCCAACTCCGAGGCCTGGCACGGTGGCTCACACCTGTAATCCCAACACTTTGAGAGCCCAAAGCAGGCAGATCACCTGAGGTTGAGAGTTCAAGACCAGCCTGACCAACATGGAGAAACCCCCGTCTCTACTAAAAATACAAAATTAGCCAGGCGTGGTGGTGCATACCTGTAATCCCAGCTACTTGGGAGGCTAAGGCAGGAGAATCGTTTGAACCCGAGAGGTGGAGGTTGTGATGAGCCGAGATCGCACCATTGCACTCCAGCCTGGGCAATAAGAGTGAAACTCCATCTCAAAAAAAAAAAAAAAAAAAAAAAAAAAGGAAAGAAAGGGAAACAAAGAGAAAAAAAAAGAAATAGACTACTGCCACCTCTGACGTAATGCTCATCCTTCCCAGAAAGAGCAGATTTTCTCTGGCAAATGGTATCAGAGATCAGAAAACAAGCTTCCAAATTCCTTCTGAGGTATCCTCTTACAAGCAGAAGTGCACAAGATTACTGTTTGTAGCCCCAGGTAGGTAGAAAAACGAAACATCATCGCTGGTACTCACATCAGAGGAAGATCAAGGTAGCCAAAGACCCCAGAAGGTCAGACACAAAGACCACTGAGACAGGCAAGGATTAGGGTCAAGGCTGCCTAGAGCAAGCTGGAAAATGAGGGTAATAATTACAAGAGCAGGCCCAGGTATAGGCTTATGGGTACTCGTCTGACTCCAAGGCAAGTGGGCTGTTAGGCACCAGACAACTTAGAAAGAGCAACCTCCCTTGCCTTTTTCACAAAAGGGCCAACAGTCTGGAGATGAGTAGATTATAGGGGTTTGTGCTCCTATATCACCTCCATTCATCACCTCCTTAGTCAAGGCTCTGAACTGCTTTTCTCTCCAAGGATCTGAAGCAGGTATGCAAGCAGCAGATGTTGATTTTTGTTTTCATTTTTTTTTTTTTTTTTTGAGGCAAGGTCTTGCTCTTTCACCCAGGCTGGAGTACAGTGATGTGATAATAGCTCCTGGGCTCAAGCAATCCTCCAGCCTCAACCTCCCGAGTAGCTAGGACTACAAGTGCGCCACGGAACCTGGCTAATTAAATTTTTTTTTTTTTTTTTGTAGAGGCAGGGTCCTACTGTGTTGCCTGGGCTGGTCTCCAACTCCTGGGCTCAAGCCTTCCTCCCCTTCCGCCTCTCAAAGTGCTGGGATTATAGGCATGAGCCACTGCGCCTGGCCGCAATTACCAATTTCTAGGGGTTGTGAAAATGAAATTTGGTATGAAATGTATTTCATTAGGAAGGATGTAATTTCTATACGGGCTGATTTTGTCCACTGCTGTGTCTCCAGCGTCTAGAACAGGGCCTAGCACGTTTGTGTAAACTCTTCTTATAGTCCTCTGCATCGGGAAAGGGATGGGAGGTAGCACTTCCCAACCCACCCCAGTGTCCCACTTGCTCTTCCTTGGCTAAAAATGCAGGCTCATTTTTGCCTCCTCCAGGACTACAGATGGTACGCGGTCCTGTCCAAAGCAGCTTAGCAAAACCGGCCAGAGGCTGGGCACAGTGGCTCACCACTTTGGAACACCTGTAGTCCCAGCACTTTGGGAGGCCTAGGTGGGCGGATCGCTTGACCCCAGGAGTTCGAGCCCAGCCTGGGCAACATGGCGAAACTCCGTCTCTACAAAAACAAAATACAAAAAATTATCCAGGCGTGGTGGCGCCCGCCTGCAATCCCAGCTACTCGAGAGTCTGAGGCGGGAGAATCGCTTAAGCCTGTGAGGCGAAGGCTGCAGTGAGCCGAGATCGCGCCACCGCACTCCGGCCCGGGCGACAGAGCGACACCCTGTGTCAAAACAAAAACCGGGCCGATCCCCAAAACGCCTTTCACCTGTGCTTTCAGCTCACCTCAGGGCTCAGGGCCAGCCCCCAGGCTGCTTCTTGCCCTCCGACAGACGGCCTCCCCCCATCGGTACTCCCCCATCCCGGACAGCTCGTAACGCCCCAGCCGCTCGGCCTGGCACTCCTAGGCAATGGGGGTCAGAGCAGAGGGGCCCATCTGCAGCCCCAGGGCGCTCTTCGCGCCACGTGGCTTCTGCAGGTGGAAGTCCAGCCCGCGCTGCAGCCCCGCCTGGGCAGTCAGGACAGCAATCTCAGCACCCACCCGAGATGTGGGGATTGGAGGTAGACAGGGCGAGCGCCATTGTCCCAAGGCCCCTTACCTGGTCCCGGGACAAATGCCACCAGTTACAGCCCGCCTTGAAAACCGGCCCGGGTGAGAGGAGGACCTGGGCTGGGGAACTGCCCCCACGCCCGCCCCACGCCCCTCCTTTTCGACCAATCCCAGGCCGGGAGGCTCCCGCCAGCCACGTGGGCAGGCTTTCTCCACTCCCTGGTCCAGGCCAGCCGGCGGCGGCCTCTGCAGCTCCCGTAGCCCGCCCACTGCGTGGGCGGGCGCCTTAGCGCACTTGCGCACTCTGGGGAAAGCGGAGCTGCACCCCGCCCCGTATTGCTGCTCTGCTCCTCAGCTGTGCGTGCGAGGGACGTCGGGGGCGGCGCCGCAGCAGTTGCCCCTGGTAACGGGGGAGGCAGCAGGAGGAGGAGGAGGAGGAGGGACTCGGCGGGAGGATGGTGAGTGTGGGGGCCTGGGCCCCTTTGGAGCCGGCAGGTTATCCCCCTCCCGTCCCCAGGCCCAGGGCGGAGCACTGCGCTTAAAGCCAAGGAGGGAATGGGACGTCGCTCAGACTGCTATCTGGGTTCTGGACTGATTTCGGGGGTCGGCGGGGAGACCCGAGGGTGGGCCCTGGAGGGAGGCCTGGGCCTGGAGAGGAAGGCAGGGCTTGCAGCGGGTCCGAGGCTTGGGGAAGGGGCTGGCAGAGTGCGCGGCTGGCCGGGTGCGGAGCCCGGGCTCCATCATTACTCTGGGGACAGGGGTGAGGGCGGATCCCAGGAACTGCGGAGAGCAGCTTTCGCTAGCAGGCTTAGACTTCCCGGGCAATCGGTCTCGCGGCTTTGCAGTAAAGTGGGGTTCGTCTGGAGCCCGGCCAGAAGCGGAGAGAAGGCCGGCACCATTGGCTCTGAGGTCGCCCTGGCGGTAGCAGGGGAGATGGTAGCCTAGCTCTCCTCCTTCTCGCGCTGTGCGGGCCCCTGGGGGGTAGGGGAGTAAGTCCCACGACACAAAGGGGTGCCGCTTGGAAGGGATGCCTGGTGGATTTTACGCCGTCTTGGTGTCTGCGTGGCGGGTGCGCTTCCTCAGTCCCGAATTATTTAGTTATTTGCTGAGAGTTTTGCAGGATCTGATTGTTGGTGATGACCGATTTTTCATTCAATACTTAATCCATGTTGATGAAGACATATTAGCTGCTCCGTCTCTAGAATTTCCTTCGAAACCTTTTGCAATCTCCTCTTGCGTGTGACCATACCAGGACCAAAAGATCTTAATCCTAGCTTGAGGTCTCCAAACTGAAAAGAACGAGAAGTTAAAAATGGAGATCGAACTTCAATCTGGGGCAAGGCTTTTCTCTGTCAGTCCCAATTAAAGCTTTCCCAAATTCTAAATTATGGTTGTGACAGATCTGACCGTTGACACTCTGTTTCTTGTTAATGTCTGTACAGTTAGTTGGAGGGAGTTAAAATGGAATTGAGTAATTTTAGAGCTATCAAAGAAAAATTGATTTTGAACACTTAAAGCAGGTTAGTTGGCTGCAAAGAGCCTGTCATCAAACTTATAGTCACTGCTCCACCTCTCTTCCTAGTTCCTTTCTTGACTTTTAGAAATGTTGAGCCATTTCTGTTGATTTAAGAAGTAAAAAAAAAAAAAAAAAAAAAAAACTAGATGCCCAGGAAAAAAAAAATAGATGTATGTTTGGTCAGATTATCCAGTGAGTAGATTTAGAAAGGAAAAAAAAAATCTCAATTGATTTTACATTGTCAGATTGTTAAAGAAGTAGGGTTATTTGATCTGAAGTTGCCAATCACATTTCACACTTGCTACACTTGCAGTTTTTTTTTAACCTCAGGCTAAACAGATTTTTACAACTGTTTCTTTTTCTTAATCATTTATACGTGAGCTGTCCTTTTAAAGTTAAAGTTTTTCTCAACAAATGAGTACAAACATAAATATTTACCCAGAAAATAGCTAGAATTGGAATGAAAAGGGCATGCCGAACCAACAGAGATTGAGATTCGTCATTATGGATGAGAAGTGCATGAGAGTTGGCTAACTTTTCCCAGTTTGTTTATCAATTAAGTGTACTGTGTAATTCCATGATTGTTTAATTTATAATTACAGGCCACAGTAAATTAACCACTGCCCATGTTTCCAGGTGCAAATTGGCACTGTATACAACAAATTTACAGTGTATATACAACACTGTTGTATACAACTGTTGTGTTCAGTGATGAAAACAGATTTTGTTTTTCTTTTTTCCTTTTTCCTAAGATGAACACTAAGAAATTAAGACAAATTATTCCGGATTCTTTATCTGGTTTCCCAAAAACATTTTTTTTCTATCTCCAAAAGCGTGAGCTGTTCTTAAAACTTGAAGTGAAACACTGAATTTAGTCAGTCGTGTGACTTAAGTGTATCCCATCTGGTATCCCATGAGCCCCCATGGTTAACTGTACAACTGAAGCGTGAACCCCAAGTTTTTTTTGGTTTTTGTTTTAAACTTCAGCTGTGACAAATACATATTTTTTTTCAAATTTGGGTAACTGTGGCAAAAACCCAAATATGGGTTTCTCTGAACATTTAGAGTCAGCTATTTTACCCCTGCTTTACAGTGCCAGGTTCTTGATGAATTACTAAAATACTAAAATGACAGTAATTTTAGCACGTAACTAACCACTTATATTTAACATATGATTCCTTCATTCAGTAATTATTTATGGAGCACTTTCTACATATATGGAGCTTGTGGTCGTTCTCAAGCATGTTCAACATTTGAAGATTGTTCCCAACAGTTACTTATGTTTTCTGGTTAGAAAATGGCCCGTGAAAAATTATTTTAAAAAAATAAACAAAACACGAGGGTAGTCTTTTCAGTGGCTGTTATGTGTCATGCTTTACATACATGACCTCATTTCATCCTCATAGCATCATCTCTTGAGATGTAAGTATTGTTCCTGTTTTCTTCTTTTTTTTTTTCTTTTTTTGAGACGGAGTCTTGCTCTGTCACCCAGACTGGAGTGCAGTGGCGCGATCTCCGTTCACTGCAAGCTCCGCCTCCCGGGTTCACGCCATTCTCCTGCCTTAGCCTCCGCAGCAGTTGGGACTATGGGCGCCCGCCACCACGCCCGGCTAATTTTGTGTGTGTGTGTTTTTAGTAGAGACGGGGTTTCACCATGTTAGCCAGGATGGTCTGTATCTCCTGACCTCGTGATCCGCCCGCCTCGGCCTCCCAAAGTGCCGGGATTACAGGCGTGAGCCACCGCGCCCGGCCCGTTCCTATTTTCTAGCTGAAACTGTGTGCAGTGTTATGTATATACATATATATATATAAAAACACACACACACATACATATATATATACAGATACATATACATACATATATATACACACACACACACACACACACACACACACAGAAGCTGAATACAAGTCTGTGAAATTCTAAAGCCCATAACATTCATTTCATTAGGACTCTGGTGAAGTGGGAACCCACTCTTCCTGAGGAGATGCTCAGACTTTGTTCCTTAGGAAACATTGTTTGTATTTATTTAGGAGAGGGTGATGAGAAAGAAGACACAGTTTGGATTAAGTTCTCAATTTTGAGCTTTAAGCTGATAGGAGTTCAGTTGAAAGACGTAAAAACAAATGGAAGTCAGTTATATTTAAGCTAGTTATGGGGACCGTATGTACTTGACGGTTGGCTTCGTAATTTCAGAATTCAAATTTTAGCTGGTCCTCACAACCACATATATTTTCCATATACCAACGCATTCCTTCTCCCTCCACCACTCTGGTTTCTTTGAATGACCTAGTTTGTATTGTTTTAGGTCAGGGCACCATGCCTCTGCCAATAGTTTAAGCTGATTTCGAGGCAGATAAAACGTCTGTAGTCCATAGCACATCTATTCATGATTTGACTGTAGAAAAGTTTGTTTAAATGTTTTGTGGTTGAGTCAGACCACTTCTGCCCACCAGGGTGTAGATAACTTGTATACACACATGCTGGTAACACACAATATACTTTTAACTGAAGTTCATGTTTCTTAAATTGTTTTATTTAATGTCACAGAAATATAAATCCTACATAGAGATCATGCCCGTTTTGCTCACTGTTGTACTTGGGGCACATTAAGGGTGTTTAATGATAATTGCGTGAATGGATATTTTGGCCAAAAAATGCACTTTAAAAATTACTGTCATTGTATTTATACTGCAAAACTCAGCCCTATGATAAATTTAACTTCTAATCGCTGTCTCCCTTCATTTGACAGTTAAAATAAAATATGGGCATATATGTATAGATGCACAGAATAGACTTATTCTGGTCTCTTTCATCCAGCCTCTTAAATCAGCTTACTTTGTACCTTTCAGGCAGAACCCTGATCTCTATAAATATCCTCTTCCCTATTTAGCAAACCCTGATAATCCTGTGATCCCATCCTCAGTAGTTGGATTAATATGATGCTGTATTATATTTGCACTTGTCTTCCCTAGACTATGCTTGAAATGCCATTTATCATTTTGCTGGAAGAAAACATTAGCTGAACTTTGCATTTCTCTGTAATTTCACTCAAAGGTGAAGTATCTGAAGTTATTATTTCCTAATAAGGAAAATTACTCATTAGAAATGTAGAAGCACTGTATTCTACACCATTAGGTTAATAAAGTTTATCTATAGTTAGAATTTTTTTTTTTTTTTTTTTGAAACAGTCTAGCTCTGTGGCCCAGGCTGGAGTACACTGGTGTGATCTCGGCTCACTGCAACCTCCACCTCGCAGGTTCAAGCGATTCTCCTGCCTCAGCCTCCCAAGTAGCTGGGAATATAGGTGCCCACCACCATGCCTGGCCAATTTTTTGTATTTTTAGTAGAGGCGGGGTTTCACCATGTTGGCCAGGTTGGTCTCAAACTCCTGGCCTCAAATGATCTGCCAGCCTCAGCCTCCCAAAGTGCTGGGATTACAGGCGTGAGCCACTGCACTCAGCCTTATAGTTAGAATGATTTCTTTTTCTTTCTTATCTGTGCTTTGCTCCTCTCCTTTTAAGGTGAATAAACATTACGTTTGTCTCTTTTTTTTTTTTTTTTTTTTTTTTGAGACAGAGTCTTGCTCTGTCACCTAGCCCGTAATGCAGTGGCCCGACCATAGTTCACTGCAGCCTCAAACTCTTGGGCTCAAGCCATCCTTCTGTCTCAGCCTCCTGAGTAGCTGGAACCGCAGGTGCACACCACCACACCTGGATAATTTTTTTTTTTTTTTTTTTTTGGCAGGGATATGTGTCTCGTGTTTGTTGCCCAGGCTGATCTTGAATTCCTGGCCTTGAGCTATCCTCCTGCCTCAGCCTTCCAAAGCACTGGTATTACAGGTGTGAACCACTGTGCCTGGCCTTGTTTTTCTCTTAATTCTTTAATATCAAATGTAATGAGTGTGTAGCAAGTCTCTGCCTGAAAAAAAAACAGTATTTTTAGTAATTTCTTTAAAAGAGACACATGAGGAAAAACCCAAAACATTAATTTTAAACTTTGAAAATATTTTATAGGCCGGGTGCAGTGGCTCACTCTTGTAATCCCAGCACTTTGGGAGGCCGTCACGGGCAGATTGCCTAAGGCCAGGAGTTTGAGACTAGCTTGGGCAACATAGTGAAACCCTGTCTCTACTAAAAATACACAAAATTAGCTGGGTGTGGTTGTACACATCTATAGTCCCAGCTACTCCGGAGGCTGAGGTGGAAGGATCACCTGAGCCTGGGAGGCTGAAGCTGTAGTGAACCATGATTTCACCACTGTACTCCAGCCTGGCATTAGGAGTGAGACCTTGTCTCAAAAAAAAAAAAAAAAAAAAAAAAAAAAATATATATATATATATATATATATATATGTATGTATATATGGTTTTATTTTTTGTTTTTGTTTTGAGATGGAGTTTCACTTTTGTTGTCCAGGCTGGAGTGCAGAGGCATGATCTTGGCTCACTGCAACCTCTACCTCCTGGGTTTAAGCAATTCTCCTGCCTCAGCTTCCCAAGTAGCTGGGATTACAGGCATGTGCCACCATACCCGGCTAATTTTGTATTTTTAGTAGATACGGGATTTCGCCATGTTGGCCAGGCTGGTCTCGAACTCCTGACCTCAAGTGATCCACCCACCTCGGCTTCCCAAAGTGCTGGAATTACAGGTGTGAGCCACCACACCCGGCCAAAAAAAATTTTTTTTAAAATAGGAAACAGATCTTCCTTCATAATTTCTGCACTAAGCAGAAAATGCATGAGAAGAACTTTGCCTATATGTCATTTAATGTACTAATTTGATAAATTCCAGATGTTTTATAATTTATTTTAAGAGGTAATGAGACCTCTTCTTTTCACTTACAATCAGGAACTCAGGATGAGTAGTAAAATGGGTTTTCCTCTTAGCCTTTTTATGTCACCAGTCCCCTAAGGATCTCAGAATTTTAATTTTTACTTTTCTGAAAGGTGATATTATAAATGAGTGATTGCAATATAGCTAATAGAAACCAGGGAGACTTCTTGTAAATATAGTTTTAAGAAGGAATGCTGTCAAAGTATTCAAGACCAGATGAGATAAAAACAGCAAAAAAAAAATCTTGCCTTTGGGTGGATCGCTTGAGCTTAGGAGTTCAAGACCAGCCTGGGCAACATGGCAAAACCCCATCTCTACAAAAAATACAAAACTTAGTGGGGCGTGGTGGTGTGAGCCGGTAGTCCCAGCTACTGGAGAGGCTGAGGTGGGAGGATCGCTTGAGCCCAGGGAGTCGAAGCTGCAGTTAGCCGTGTTCACGCCACTACATTCCAGCCTAGGCCACAGAGGAAGACCCTGTCCCCCCAAAAAAAAGAAAAAGGAAAAAAAAGTCTGGCCTTTTAAAAAGCCAGACTTTTGTTTGTTTCCAATCTATTCAATCTCTGTCCCCCAAATCTTTTGGCATAGAATTTGTCTGGCTTAGACTAAACCTTCCATCTTACTGCTGGAAAAAATTGAGGCATAGAAAGGTTAATGTGGTCCTTAGCAAGTCAGTACAGATACAGTACTAGAAGTGGTAAACAAAGAGTCTCTGAGGCAGAAAGGAATTCTTAATAATTATGCATATTTGCATATGATTGTCCAAAGATGCAGTTGTTGAGAATTATTTCTCAGAAGTATCCTTTGATCTTAGTGAACAAACTGGTTTGAATTATTGCCTGGTACAATGTGAATAACAAATACAACCATTTTGCATAATTCTAAGACTCAGTTTGAAGGAATTTCTTCTTGGGCTGGGAGATTAAATTATATGCCCTTTAAACTCTGGGATTCTTTGACTCTTCTTCTAGCCATGTGTCGTTAGAACAAGATCATCAGCTATAGCACAGAACAAATAACTTTCCTATAAAGATGTTCTTATGTTCTTAACTAAAAATCAACATGGTTTATTTCTTTTTTCTTTGTTTTCTTTTTCTTTTTTCTTTTTTTTTTCTTTTTGAGACAGAGTCTCACTCTGTCACCCAGGCTGGAGTGCAGTGGTACAAATACAGCTTACTGCAATCTCGACCTCCCAGGCTCTAGCAATTCTCTCACCTCAGCTTCCTGAGTAGCTGGGACCACAGGCCTGCGCCACCATGCCTGGCTTATTTGTTTTTTATTTTTTGTAGGGACAGGGTCTCACTATGTTGCCAGGGCTGGTCTTGAACTCCTGGGCTCAAGCAGCCCTCCTGCCTTGGCCTCCCAAAGTGCTGGGATTATAGGTGTGAGCCACCATGCCCAGCAACATGCTTTATATTTCTATCCATAAAAAATAATAAATAATGGCCAGGAGAGGTGGCTCATGGCCTGTAATCCCAGCACTTTGGGAAGCCAAGGTGGGCTGATCGCTGGAGGCCAGGAGTTCGAGACCCCATCTCTACTAAAAATATAAAAATTAGCTAGGCATGGTGGCACATGCCTGTAATACCAGCTACTCTGGAGGCTGAGGCACAAGAATTGCTTGAACCTGGGAGACAGAGGTTGTAGTTGAGCCGAGATCGCACCACTGCACTCCAGCCTGGGTGACAGAGGGAAATATTAGATTAACAGTAAAAAATTCCTTGGTTAATTTTGGTGGGTTTTTGTTTTGTTTTGTTTTGTTTTGCTTCATGGATGCCTTTTGTGATTTCTTAACTTCTCTGTTGTACCAAATTTTTCATCTAAAAAACACAGATTATCTATACCATGCACCTATCCTGTAGGGTCTTGTGAAAGATGATAGTAGAACATTTTGAATGAAGAAGTCTTGAAGATGTGCTGAAATACATAAAATCTTTTTTTTTGAGACGGAGTCTTGCTCTGTCACCCAGGCTGGAGTGCAGTGTGCAATATCGGCTCACTGCAACCTCCACCTCCCAGGTTCAAGCGATTCTCCTGCCTCAGCATTTCTAGTAGGTGGGACTACAAAGCGCCTGCCACCACGCCCGACTAATTTTTTATATTTTTTGTAGAGACAGGGTTTCACCGTGTTAGCCAGGATGGTCTCGATCTCCTGACCTCGTGATCCGCCCACCTCGGCCTCCCAAAGTGCTGGGATTACAGACGTGAGCCACCGTGCCCGGCGATAAAATCTTTTTTAAAAATTTTTTCCTTTTAATTTTTGTGGGTCCATGGTGTTATATATTTATAGGGTACATGAGATGTTTTGATACAGGCATGCAATGTGAAATGATGAAATAGATAAAATCATTAACAGGAAGCCCAACTATAATTTTATATAGCCTTTTTATATATTTTTGTATAACACCTTAAAATCGTGTGTTAACTTGGGTGTGTCATCCTATTTAATTCCACAAGTGTTATCTAGTGTCTGTTTGATAAGTGCCAGCCATTATGGGACAAGTATAGCCCTTACCACGAGAAACTTTAGTAAAGGAGAAAAATACAAACATCAGTTACCTAGTTTGATATGATGAATGTTCTGCTCTAAGTGTATGTAAAGGGCTTTAGGAACACAGATGGGGTAGAGTTCACACTCCCAGGAGATTTGGGGTGACTGCTAAGCTAGATTGATTGGAGGAGCAGAAATAAGCCCTGCTACTTATTAAGTTGCTGAATTTACTGTAGCACTTCTACCGAAACTTGGAAAGAGGAAGCAAATGGAATAAGTGGCATTAGAATGAAAAATAATAACATAAGCTCTCCATAACCAATAACTTTTTTCAAGGAGAAATTATTCTCATATCCAGTTAATATCACAGTCAGTGCCCCCAGAGTAATCTGTCTCCTTTGTGGTTGTTCAAGGGCTTGCTCTCAATTTTGCGCAAGTTGAAAAGTGCACCAGACCAGGAGGTGAGAATACTTCTCCTGGGCTTGGATAATGCTGGCAAGACCACTCTTCTGAAGCAGCTTGCATCTGAAGACATCAGCCACATCACACCTACACAGGTGAGCACTGCCTTGGCTCCAGATGCCGTGTGACACAGGAAGACGATAATAGCAATGTGAAAGACAAAATGGGAAATACAGTTTCGTCCACTTCCAAGTTTTGTCTCTGAGAAAAGTCTATACAATCTAAAGATAACCAGATTTCAAAAATATGTAAGAGATTCCATTCTCATGAGGTATTTAGAGTAGTCAGATTCATAGAGACAGAATGCAGAATGGTGGTTACTGGAGCTGGGGAGGGGGAATGGGGAGTTATTGTTTAACGGGTACAGTGAGTCAGTTTTGCAAGATGGAAAGAGTTCTGTGGGTAACGGCCCACAGTGTGAATGTATTTAATGCCATGGAACTGTACACTTTAAAATGGCTGAAATGGTACGTTTTATGTTATAACGTTAAAATGTGTACGCAGACACACTTCACAGTACCCACTTCATCAGGCCACCCCACTGCAGCATCTGCATCCCGCTGGGCTTCAGCCTCCACACAGCACCTTTCAGCACATGCACCCCTCTTCCGTCTGTGCCCCTCCTTCCCCACCCACACATGTCCTCAGCAGCTGCATATTGTACGTGTTATGTTACAACTTAAAATATATATATACATATATACACATGTGTGTTTGTGTGTATATAGACAAATCCAGCAGATCTGAGTACCTATATTCTTTTTATTTTTATTTTATTTCTTTAAATTATTTATTTTTTGAGACACAGTCTTGCTTTGTCACACAGGCTGAAGTGTGGTAGTGCAATCTTGGCTCACTGCAACCTCCGCCTCCCAGGTTCAAGCGATTCTTGGACCTCAGCCTCCCTAGTAGCTGGGATTACAGGCGCACACCGCCATGGCCCGCTAATTTTTGTATTTTTTTGTAGAGCCAGGGTTTTGCCATGTTGGCCAGGCTGGTCTCAAACTCCTGACCTCAATGATCCACCCACCCCAGCCTCCCAAAGTGCTGGGATTACAGGTGTGAGCCACCACACCCAGCCTATTCTTTTTTAAAAAATAGCTTTATCTTCTCTTATTATGAAAGTAGTGCATGTAGAAAACACAGAGAAAGTATAAAGGAGAAAACTCTGAGAAAAATCATGGTTAATATTTTACCGTATACTTTTCAGACTTAATAAATACAAATATGTATCAATTTTTAAAAGAAAAAAAAATTACCTGCCTTTTTTTTTTTTTTTTTTTTTTTTTTGGAGACAGAGTCTCATTCTGTTTCCCAGGCTGGAATGCAGCAGTGCAATCTCAGCTCACTGCAACCTCCGCCTCCTGGGTTCAAGTGATTCTCCTGCCTCAGCCTCCCAAGTAGCTGGGACTACAGGTGCACGCCACCACGCCTGGCTAATTTGTTGTATTTTAGTAGAGACAGGGTTCCACCGTCGTTGCCCAGGCTGGTCTCGAACTCCTGAGCTCAGGCAGTCCACCTGCCTCGGCCTCCCAAAGTGCTAGGATTACAGGCGTGAACCACCTTGCCCGGCCAATTACCTGCCTTTTTAAATCCAGTCTCATCAACCTTCCTCTTTCCTGAAAAGGGCAAGCAAGCAAAGCATAAAGGATAAGGGAATGATAGTGCTCACAGCGTGGAGGTTTAAAGATGAGTCCTGGGCCGGGCGCGGTGGCTCATGCCCATAATCCCAGCACTTTGGGAGGCCGAGGTGGGCAGATCACAAGGTCAGGAAATCGAGACCATCCTGGCTAACATGGTGAAACCCCATCTCTACTAAAAAATACAAAAAATTGGCTGGGCGTGGCAGTGGGCACCTGTAGTCCCAGCTACTTGGGAGGCTGAGGCAGGAGAATGGCGTGAACCCAGGAGGTGGAGCTTGCAGTGAGCCGAGATCATGCCACTGCACTCCAGCCTGGGTGACAGAGCGAGACTCCATCTCAAAAAAAAAAAAAAAAGACAAGTCCTGGGCACCATGGCTCATGCCTGTAATCCCAGCACTTTGGGAGGCCGAGGTGGGTGGATCATGAGGTCAGGACATGGAGACCGTCCTGGCCAACATGGTGAAATCCTGTCTCTACTAAAAGTACAAAAATTAGCTGGATGTGGTGGTGTGCACCTGTTATCCCAGCTACTCAGGAGACTGAGGCAGGAGAATGGCTTGAACTTGGGAGGCGGAGATTACAGTGAGCTGAGATTGTGCCATTGCACTCCAGCCTGGCGACAGAGTGAGACTCCGTCTCAAAAAAAAAAAAAAAAAAAAAGACAAGACCTGATTGGAAAAACTGTAGTGGGTTTCTTAGAACTCATTCCCTGTAGGAAATCCTAAGAATGCCTGACCTTTGGCTAAGCCAACAGGGAGAGCTTGTTGGTCTTAGTCACTTTAAAGTGTTTGAGCATTAAAGGTTAGAGGTTTTAGCAAAACCAGAGTTATTTTCCATCACTGTACCGTGATAAGAACCTGGTGTCAGGTTTGAATGGCTGTGCTGGCGTGCATGCATACTTCACGGCCCATGAGTCTTACTGATTCACAACTCTTTATGGAAAAGTCATTTCAACTGCTACCAAATGAACAGTTTTACAGCTTCTGAACAAATTGAATGTATAGCCCAAGCAAATTACAGTAATCTAGCCTAGAAGGGCTGAAAACACATATTAGTGTGTCAAGATTTCTGCCAGAAAAAGAAGCACTAGTTTTTGTGTGCATGCGCTTGTGGGGGTTTTTTGTTTTTGTTTTTGTTTTTTTAGTATTAGCAATAAACTGTCTCTCTCAAGAACACTAACGTGAAGACTTCCACACTGCAAACACAGAAATAAACTCAAAGTTAGGAACCCAAAGTTCTCATTCTAACCTTCAGGCTTTGTTTGATGTGTTATAGGTGACTCTGATATTATATTGTGTCAAGGTTTCATATTCTTTAAAAACAAACTTTTATTATGTTTTTTGTTTTATATTAGAAAAAGTAATAAATGCTCATTGTAGTAAATTTAGGAAGTATAAATAAATACAATTGAGAAACTAAAAGTCACCTATAATGCCCAGTCAGACATACCACTGTTCACATTTAGGAATGTATCAAGTTTTTTTCTATGCATATATATGATGGGTATATTTAAAATAAAAAATAAAAATGGCTCATAGAGGATATACTAGCTTGTATCATCTATATCTAGATACAGATTTTTTTTAGAGACGGGGTTTCACTCTGTCGGCCAGGCTGGAGTACAGTGGCACCATCTATAGCTCACTGCAGCTTCAAATTCCTGGGTTCAAGCAATCTTCCCACCTCAGGCTCCTGAGTAGTTAGGACTGCAGGCATGTGCCACCACACCCAGCTAATTTTTTTTTTTTTTTTTGGTAGAGATGGGGTCTCACTACATTGCCCAGGCTGGCCTTGAACTCCTGGGCTCAAGCAGTCCTCCCGCCTCAGTCTCCCAAAATTGGGATTATGGGTGTGAGCCACTGAACCTGTCTCCTCTTGTTCACTTAATAATAGATCATGAACATCTTTCTATGTTATTATATATGTAAATACTTATGTAATATACATCTCTAAATGTTTTTGCCCATTCATCATTATTATTTCCTCAGAATAAATTCCTAGATTTGTTGGGTCTCATGACTTATAGCTGTTTAAGCCCATTGATACATATGGTCAAATTCCAAGATTTACTGTTACTTGTATTCCAAGATTTACTGTTATTTATTTTCTGCTTTATTCCAGAAAGGATTCAGTATTACTGAGTTTGACATTTAATATCATTGTTGAGTGTGGAATTTTTAAATACACTAAAGTAGTTTTGCCAGTGAGTCACAATGAAACTTTTTTCAATAAGCTTAAGCCATTTCCCTTTAGAATTCTCGAACTTCTAATGTATTCAGTCATTGGCGTGTTAGAGAAGTGAGAGTCAGCAGGATCCCCAGTTATCCTCCAGAGACTGTGTATCCTCAGTGGAAATTGGGTGGCAATGTTCCTGTCCTATTGCACTGTGCCTTCTCCTTCTGTGCCAGGCAGCAGTGTTGACAGGCTACCACATGAAACAAATGTTTGTGGAGGCATCTCCAAACCTATCTAACTCCAGTTATTCTGGATGAAATGTCTCTTCTGTGGTAGCAAGCTGTTGATTGGGTTTTTCAAATCCTGGTTTCCCTATGTAATTTTTGCAAGAAGACTTTAAAAAAAAATTCTTGTTCATGAAATACATTCTCTGGGAACCCCAAAGGGCTCGTTAATTTGTTTCTTTCCACACTGACCCCCACCTGGCAATTCTGCCTGTCCCTGATTTGCTCACCTTCCTCCAAGTTTCACCTCAAGTAACTGTCTTAAAAATGAAGACTTCCAGCCCGGTGCAGTGGCTCACACCTGTAATCCCAGCACTTTGGGAGGCTGAGGCCGGCAGATCACCTGAGGTCGGGAGTTCAAGACCAGCCTGACCAACATGGAGAAACCCCATCTCTACTAAAAATACAAAATTAGCCAGGCATGGTGGCGCATGCCTGTAATCCCAGCTACTCGGGAGGCTGAGGCAGGATAATCGCTTGAATCCGGGAGGTGGAGGTTGCGGTGAGCCGAGAGCACAACTCTGCAAAAAAAAAAAAAAAGAGAGAGAGACTTCCGGCTGGGCACAGTGGTGCATGCCTGTAATCCCAGTGCTTTGGAAGGCCAAGGTGGGCGGATCACGAGGTCAGCAGTTTGAGACCAGCCTGACCAATATGGTGAAACCCTGTCTCTACTAAAAATACAAAAAATTAGCCGGGTGTGGTGGCAGGCGCCTGTAATTCCAGCTACTCGGGAGGCTGAGGCAGGAGAATCACTCGAACTTGGGAGGCGGAGGTTGCAGTGAGCCAAGACCATGCCACTGCACTCCAGTCTGGGCAACAGAGCGAGACTCTGTCTCAAAAAAAAATGAAGACTTCCTTTTCAAGTTCAAGTTCATCATAGTTCCCTATGAAAGCACTTTTTTTTTTTTTTTTTTTTTTGAGATGGAGTCTCACTCTGTCGCCCAGGCCAGAGTGCAGTGGCATGATCTCAGCTCACTGCAACCTCTGCCTCCGGGGTTCAAGTGATTCTCTTGCCTCGGCATCCTGAGTAGCTGGGACTCCAGGCATGCGCCAACACGCCTGGCTAATTTTTGTATTTTTAGTAGAGACGGTGTTTCACCATATTGACCAGGCTGATCTCGAACTCCTGACCTCCTGATCCATCCGCCTCGGCCTCCCAGAGTGCTGGGATTACAGGCGTGAGCTACGCACCCAGCCTGAAAGCACAATGTTAACTGACCACTTGTTTGTTTCCATCAGTGTCTGCAACTGAGGGCTCCACCTCCCTACTGGGCTGATATATTCGAGTTACAAACCCAGCCTCCCCCATAGCATCCTCAGTTCTGCTCTTTTTCCTGATTAATCCCTGTAGGAAATTTATTTTGAGCTGCTCTTGAAGAATCTAATCCTCTAGATTTGTAGCTTTTGCCTCTTTAAATTTAGCTTGTGTTCTTTTCTGTTGAGTCTTCAGCTTTTTTTTTTGTTGTTAGTTACGTGAAATGTCCTGTTAAATTTTACCATCCTGAAGATTCATGGGCATGTGATGTGTGTTGGTTAATTAGAGCTATTCTCATTTGGAGTTATCCTCAGTAATTATATATGTATATATGTTCATTGTAGAAAAACATTGTGTTAGCCTGACATTATTAACACTGACTCCACAACCTGGATGAAACAAGCATGTATAAATGTTTCTTTATTCTCTGTCACAACAAATCATTTTCAGCATTACCAGTATCACATATGGCAGAGTACTTTAGAATTAATAAAAAACATAGCTATTAAATGTAACTTTGTCAGAATTATGATCCCAAAGTTTAATAAAACTTGATGTTTTTGTCCCTGTTTCAGGGTTTCAACATCAAAAGTGTACAATCACAAGGTTTTAAACTGAATGTATGGGACATTGGTGGACAGAGGAAAATCAGACCATACTGGAAGAATTATTTTGAAAATACCGATATTCTTGTAAGTACTCCTTCTGACGCACTAATTCATAGTATTTTCTGCCATGTGTTAGAAACATGGACACTGTAACATTCTTTCTTGTCAGTAATTCCACCACCATAACATTAATCACTGTGAATTTAGCAGGGATAGCAGAAGGCTACAGATTATAAAGGAAAAACATCTTTGTATAACTTGTATAAGATGTTTTGCTGTCGCTCAGTAACAGTGTTGTACCCACACCCATCTTGGCAAAATAAAGTGTTATTAATTGCCATAGTGATTTGAATAGCAGAAGGGAAGTCAGAAGATCATGCCACTGACTGTCACCCCTAGGAAGACAACGAATCAAGTGTATTGTAAAGAGAGCAAGCAAAATAGTGAAAGTACTGGAAACCATGATGTATAAGGAGTGGTTGAAAGACCTGAGAATGTTCTTCCTGGAAAAGAGAACACTGGGAACTGTCTAGGCTGCTTCAAGAATTATCTTAAGTCAGAGGGATTGAATAGTTCTAGAGGGCTGAGCCAAGAGCAAGATGGGGAATGTTAGGTGGTAGAATGTAATTCAGATTAAGGAAGAAGTTTCCTATAATTACAATCGTCCAGTAGTAGGAGAAGCTGCCTCGTGCATTGGGAATACCCTGACTCAGGGAGCGTTCATTCAAGTGGAGGCCGAGATTTTAGCTCCCAGCTCGCTGTCACTTCCTTTAGGACCACCACGGTTTCAGAACTCTTGGAGATTTCACTGTCCACTTACATGATTTCCACAAAACCTCAGCCTCTCAGCTCCTTCACCAGCCCTCCTTCAGTGGTCTTGTCATCTACTCTACCTCAGCCACATACTTGCATAATCATACCCTAAAACTAGGGGGGCTCATGAACTTAGATGGGAGAAAAATTGCATGTCACTTTTACTAACCTCTAACCAAAAGTTTGCGTTTACATCAATTATGATGAAAGGCAATAAACTGCAATAATAGCAGCCATATCTATGTCTTTATTACGAATAGAAATCATCTAGACCAGGTGTGGTGGCTCATGCCTGTAATCTCAGCAGTTTGGGGTGGCTGAGGTGGGAGGATCGCTTGAGCCCAGGAGGCGGAGGTTGCAGTGAGCCCAGATTGAGATTGGGCCACCACACTCCAGCCTGGAAGACAGAGTGATACTCTGTCTCAAGACAAGAAAAAAAAAAAGAAATCATCTTGCATCTCAAACAGCTTCACCTTCTGCTGTTGTTTCCTAAGTGTCTCTCTCCTCTGGATCATTCCCATCAACATAAACATATCCTGTAGCTTCTCTTGCTTAATGAAGAAAAAATAAGCCCCAGAAAACTCCTCCTGACCATGCATCTCCCTCCAATACTGTCCCATTCCTCAGCCTCCCTTTATAGCAAAACTCCTTGAAAGAGTTTGTTATGTTCTCTGTCTTTGCTTTATCTCCTCCCAGTTACTCTTGAGCCTTCTTTTCAGGCTCACTGATAATTCCACATTGCTAAAAGTAGGGTTCAGTTTTCAGTACTCATCTCACTTGACCTATCAGGCCATTTAACATTGGTCATGCTCTCTTTGAAACATTGTCTTTTCTTGGCTTCCAAGACACCATTCTTTCTTGGTTTTCCTCCTCACTGGCTACTCCTCCTAAATCTCCATTGCTATTTTTTTTAATCTCCCAACCTCCAAATGTTAGAGAGCCCCGGAGTCCTTGTGTTTTTCTTCTCTGAGTCACTGCTTAGGTGACCTCGTCTAATTTGAAGGATTTAATGACCACTTAGATGCTTATGAATCTCAAACTATCATCTCTAGCCTGGAATTCTCCCCTGAACTTGAGTTTCATATACAGTCATGTGCCACATAATGACACTTGGGTCAGTGACTGACCTCATAAATGATAGTGGTCCCTTAAGATTATAATAGAGCTGCCGGGTGCAGCGGCTCACGCCTGTAATCCCAGCACTTTGGGAGGCCAAGGCAGGTGGATCACGAGGTCAGGAATTCAAGACTAGCCTGGCCAAGATGGTGAAACTGCGTCTCTACTAAAAATATGAAAATTAGCTGGGCATGGTGGTGGATGCCTGTAATCCCAGCTACTCAGGAGGCTGAGGAAGAGAATTGCTTGAACCCAGGAGGTGGAGATTGCGGTGAGCCAAGATTGCGCCACGGCACTCCAGCCTGGGCAACACAGCGAGACTCTCTTTCTCAAAAAAAAAAAAAAAAATTATAATAAAGCTGAAAAATTTATATTACCTAGTGACATAGCTGTCATAACACATTACCTTTTATATGTTTAGATCCATAAATACTTACCATTGTTTTACAGTTGCCTGCAGTATTTGATACAGTAACTTCGTGTACAGGTTTGTAGCCTGGGGCAATAGGCTATGCCATACAGCCTAGGTGTGTAGTAGACCATCTAGGTGTGTGTAAGTACACTGTATGATGTTGGCACCATGTCAGAATTGCCTAATAATGCATTTCTCAGAACATGCCCCTGTCATTAAGCAACACATGACTATATAAGCCAGCTGCCTATTTGACATCTCCACTTCAGGGGCTGGTAAGTCCCTCAGCCTCAACATGTCTAAAACCAAATTCCTGTTTTCATCCTGTTCTACTCAACCCTACTCTTCCGACAGTCTTCTCAGTAAATGGTAGTCCCATTCCTCCAGAAACAATGCAATCATCCTTGGCTCCCTCTCCTCACTCCCCTCATCTGATCTATCAGCAGATTCTTTGTACCTATTGCCATCAGACATATTTTTATTTATTAGCTTTCTCTTGCACTGTAAGGTAAGCTCCGTGAGGACAGGAATTTTTGCATTTTAAAAAACTGTTGGCCGGGTGCGGTGGCTCACGCCTGTAATCCCAGCACTTTGGGAGGCTGAGGCAGGTGGATCACAAGGTCAGGAGTTCAAGACCAGCCTGGCCAAGATGGTGAAACCCCATCTCTACTAAAAATACAAAAAATTAGCCAGGCGTGGTGGCGGGCGCCTGTAATCCCAGCTATTTGGGAGGCTGAGGCAGAGAATTGCTTGAATCAGGGAGGTGCAGGTTGCAGTGAGCCAAGATTGCGCCACTGCACTCCAGCCTTGGCGACAGACCAAGACTCCGTCTCAAAAAAAAAAAAAAAAAACTGTTGGCCAGGCTCGGTGGCTAACGCCTGTAATCCCAGCACTTTGGGAGGCCGAGGTGGGTGGATCACGAGGTCAGGAAATCGAGACCATCCTGGCTAACACGGTGAAACTCCGTCTCTACTAAAAAATACAAAAAAATAGCCAGGAATGGTGGCGGGCGCCTGTAGTCCTAGCTACTCGGGAGGCTGAGGCAGGAGAATGGCATGAACCTGGAAGGCGGAGCTTGCAGTGAGCCAAGATTGCGCCACTGCACTCCAGCCTGGGTGACAGAGTGAGACTCTATCTGAATAAAAAATAAAATAAGGCCGGGCATGGTGGTCACTCCAGCCTGGGCAACAAGAGTGAGACTCTCTCTAAGATAAGATGAGATAAGATAAGGTGAGGTAAGATAAAATTCTTTTAATTCAGAAAAAAAACAAAAAAATAAAAATAATTAAAAATATTTTAAATCGGGCCTGGTGCGATGGCTCATTCCTGTAATCCCAGCACTTTGGGAGGCCGAGGCAAGTGGATCACTTAAGGTCAGGAGTTCGAGACCAGCCTGACCAACATGGAGAAACCCCGTCTCTACTAAAAATACAAAATTAGCTGTGCGTGGCGGCACATGCCCGTAAGCTACTCAGGTGGAAAATCGCTTAAACCCGGAAGGTGGAGGTTGCGGTGAGCCAAGATCATGGCATTGCATTCCAGCCAGGGCAACAAGAGTCTCAAAACAAAAAACAAGTCTCAAAAACAAAAAAAAAAATTTAAATCAACAAGGAAACACTTAGAACTAATAAGTGATCATACCAAGGCTGCAGGATATAAGGTTAATATGTACAAGTCAGTTGTTTTCCTTTATATCAGCAGTGAACAATTGAAATTTGAAATTAATAGCAAAATACCATTTAGCACCCCCAAAATGAAATACTTAGGCATAAATCTAACAAAATACATTCAGGACCTACTTGAAGAAACCTGCAAAACTAATAAAGAAGATCTAGGTAAATAAAGAGACAGTCCGTGCTCATGGATAGGAAAACTCAGTATTATTAAGATGTCAGTTATGCCCAACTTGATTTATAGATTTAATAGAATCCCAATCAAAATCACAGCAAGTTACTTTGGGGATATTGACAAACTGATTCTAATGTTTATATGGAAAAGCAAAAGATTTAGATGGCTAACATAGTACTGAAAAGGAACAAGTTAGAGGACTGACACTACCTGACATCAAGATTCACTGTAAAGCAAGTAAACAAGACAGCATAGGCCGGGCGCAGTGGCTCACGCCCGCACTCCCAACACTTTGGGAGGCTGAGGCAGGCAGATCACCTGAGGTCAGGAGTTCAAGAGCAGCCTGGCCAATGGGGTGAAACCCCATCTGTATTAAAAATACAAAAATTAGCCGGGTGTAGTGGCAGGCACCTGTAATCCCAGCTGCTCAGGAGGCTAAGACAGGAGAATCGCTTGAACCCAGGAGGCAGAGGTTGCAGTGAGCCGAGATTGCACCATTGCACTCCAGCCTGGGCAACAAGTGTGAAACTCCGTTTCAAAAAAAAAAGAAGACAGCATACATTAGAGAAAGAGTAGACAAATTGATCAACAGAACAGAATAGAGAGCCCCAAAATAGGCTTACATGAATATGGCCCACTCTCTCTGACAAAAGAACATGACAGTTCAAGGGAGGAAGGATAATCTTTTCAGCAAGTGGTGCTGGAATAATGGGACATCGACATGCAAAAAAAAAAAAAAAAAAAAAAGAATCTAGACCCATCCTTACCCCTTAACTTAAAATGTTAAAATAGATTCTTTTTTCCTTCGACCTAGAGCCCTTGACAAAATGGATCTTAAACCTAAATGTAAAACCCAAACACTATAAAACTCCTAGAAGACAACATAGGAGAACATCTAGGTGACCTTGAGTTTGGTGATGAGGTTTTAGATACACAAAAAGCATAATCCATGAAAGAAATAAATTGGACTTAAATGAATTTAAAACTTCTGGAAGCAGCCGGGCACGGTGGCTCATGCCTGTAATCCCAGCACTTTGGGAGGCCAAGGCGGGAGGATCACGAGGTCAGGAGATCGAGACCATCCTGGCTAACACGGTGAAACCCCATCTCTACAAAAAATACAAAAAAAATTAGCCGGGCGCGGTGGCAGGCGCCTGTAGTCCCAGCTACTCAGGAGGCTGAGGCAGGAGAATGGCGTGAACGTGGGAGGCAGAGCTTGCAGTGAGCCGAGATCACACCACTGCACTCCAGCCTGGGCGACAGAGCAAGAATCCATCTCAAAAAAAATAAATAAAAATAAAACTTCTGGAAGCTGGATTTGGTGGCTCATGTCTGTAATCTCAGCCCTTTGGGAGGCCGAGGTGGGAGGATGCTTTGAGTCCAGAAGTTCAAGACCAGCCTGCACAATATACTGTGACCCTGTCTCTACAAAAAATAAAAAAAAATTAGCCAGTCATGGTGATGTGGACCTGTAGTCCCAGCTACTCAGGAGACTGAGGTGGAAGGATCACTTGAGCCCAGGAGGTTGAGTCTGCAGTGAGCCGTGATCACTACTGCACTCCAGTCTGGGTGACAGAGTGAGACTCTATCTCAAAAAAATAAATAAAATAAAACTTCTGCTCTGCAAAAGAGACTGCTAAGAGAATAAAAAGACAAACCACAGACTGGGAGAAAATATTTGCAAAACACATATATGTTAAAGTAGTTATATCTAAAATATACAAATAACTCAAAACTCAAGAATAAGCAAACAACTTGGTTTTACAAATGGGCAAAAGATCTGAACAGACACCTCATCAAAGAAACAGATAAGCATATAAAAAATGTTCAGTATTATATGTCATTATGGATTTACAAATTAAAACAGCAATAATATGGTACTACATATTAATACCTACTAGACTGGCTAAAATAAAAAAAAAACTGACAATACCAAATGCTGATACAGATGTAGAGCAATGGGACTCCTCTTCATTGCTGGTGGAAATACAAAATAGTACACCCACTTTGGAAGACAGTTGGTAGTTTCTTACAAAGCTAAACATAGTCTTAGCATACAGTCCAGCAGTACTCCAAGATATATACCCAGTTAGTTGGAAATTGATATTCCACACAAAATTCTGCATAGGAATGTTTATGGCATCCTAATTGCCAAAACCTGGAAGCATCCAAGATGTCCTTCAATAGGTTAATAGATAAACAAACTGTGGTACACCCGTATAGTAGAATATTGTTCAATGATAAAAATACATGAGCTATCAAGTCATGAAAAGACACAGAGGGGCCGGGTGCGGTGGCTCATGCCTGTAATCCCAGCAGTTTGGGAGGCCAAGGCGGGCAGATCACGAGGTCAGGAGATCGAGACCATCCTGGCTAACACGGTGAAACCCTGTCTCTACTAAAAAATACAAAAAATTAGCTGGGCGTGCCGGCGGGTGCCTGTAGTCCCAGCCTACTAGGGAGGCTGAGGCAGGAGAATGGCATGAACCCAGGAGATGGAGCTTGCAGTGAGCCAAGATCGCGCCACTGCACTCCAGCTTGGGTGACAGAGCGAGACTCTGTCTCAAAAAAAAGAAAAAATACACGGAGGGCTCACACCTGTAATCCCAGCACTTTGGGAGGCTGAGGTGGGTGGATCACCTGAGGTCAGGAGTTCGAGGCCAGCCTGGCCAGCATGGCAAAACCCCATCTCTGCTAAAAATATAAAAATTAGCCAGGTGTGGTGGCACGTGCCTGTAATCCCAGCTCCTCGAGAAGCTGAGGCAGGAGTATCGCTTGAACCCAGGAGGCAGAGGTTGCAGTGAGCCGAGATCACACTACTGCACTCCAGCCTGGGTGACAGAGCGAGACTCCGTCTCAACAAAAAAACAAAAGTGTATACATGTTTCAAAAGCTATAGACTCCTTTTTCCTCTTTCAATCATGAGTTAGGAAAAAGCAGGTGGCTGAGAGAAATTACATTCCTATCTGTTCATCTGCTGGATTAAGGTATCTTGAAAGAAATACCCAAGGAAGAGAAGTATATAAAGACATTAATGATTGTAAGTCTCCATAAGGAGGTCTCAGAAACTTTCTGGTCTCCAGGTAAGGGTAATTTTAAATCATAAGCTCTAACAGCTTGAGGGCAGACTGCAAGTTGGTTGTAATATAATGTAACCCTGGATTCCACATTCACGTGATCTGAGAGTACCTGAGAATTAACGTACAATCCAGCAAAAATCGGTTCACAGCAACACTAGAGAAGCTTCCTCCAGCTGCATCCTTGTACTTGACACTAGTACAAGATAATATTTTGGATCGAGAGTCAACCTTTCATTATTTTCCAGTGCTGTTTGAGATTAAACAAGTTTGGGGGAGCAACTGAGTCCCTGGGATTAGATTCTAAGGCCTTGTGACTCACAGCCCTGTCTGCCAGTTTTGTAGCAGCTTAGAGTGAAGGAGGTGGATGGGTTATATTTGTCTATGTTTAATAGTCTTCCATTGTTGGTTGAAAAAGACTTATTACGCTAGACTCCACACTGCCTAGAAGAGCAGGCTTGAGGCTTGACACAAGAGTTGCCTGGTTCATTCTTTCCCATTATCTCTAGAGTACCGTAATCAAATCTTGCTTTAGAGCAGGTCGACAAATTGATCCAGGCTGCCTCCAGTTTTTGTACAGCCTTCAAGCTAGGAGTGGTTTTTACATTTCTAAGTGGTTGGGGAGAAAAACGCCAAAAGAATAATGTTTCACAACATGTGAAAATTATATGAAATTCACATTTCAGTGTCCATGAAGTTACTTGGAACATAGCCACATACATTTGTTTACAGATTTTCTGTGGTTGCCTTCTAACAATAACAGGAGTGTTCAAGAGTTGTGAAAGAGATTGTATGGAAATCATCATTCTCAGTAAACTATCGCAAGAACAAAAAACCAAACACCGCATATTCTCACTCATAGGTGGGAATTGAACAATGAGATCACATGGACACAGGAAGGGGAATATCACACTCTGGGGACTGTGGTGGGGTGGGGGGAGGGGGGAGGGATAGCATTGGGAGATATACCTAATGCTAGATGACGAGTTAGTGGGTGCAGCGCACCAGCATGGCACATGTATACACATGTAACTAACCTGCACAGTGTGCACATGTACCCTAAAACTTAAAGTATAATTTAAAAAAAAAATTGTATGGGCCACAGAGGCTAAAATATTGACTGCTGACCTCTTACAGAAAAAGTTTGCCTACCCTTGCTTTGGAGTATTAAATTAAATGGTTCTCTAAACTGTGTCTGGTGGTGCATGCCTGTAATCTCAACTACTCAGGAGGCTGAGGTGGGAGGATCCCTTGAGCCCAGGAGTCTGAGACCAGCCTGGGTAACATAGCAAGACCCCATCTCAAAAAAAAAAAAAAAAAAGAGGTTTGAAAGACTAAGAGTAACTCCTAGAAGTACCAGAGTTATTCTTAGGGAAGATGACATTGAGAACATCTGACATCAGCTTTATTAATTTGAGGGTTTGTCTAAGAAATAAAACTTGAAGTGTGATGGAAGGGAGGGGATAGGGTATCTTCCATTTCTCTTTAGGCCGAGAAATAATAACAGCCTTTTGACAGATATAAATGTCTTTTCAAGATATATTCATGTTACTACTAATCATTTACTGTATTATTATTAATATCAGCTTTGTGTTTAAACTTAACATAATTTAAACAAAGTAGGCCAGATATAAATGTCTTTTCAAGATATATTCATGTTACTACTAATCATTTACTGTATTATTATTAATATCAGCTTTGTGTTTAAACTTAACATAATTTAAACAAAGTAGGCCAGCCACAGTAGCTCATGCTTGTAATCCCAGCACTTTAGGAGGCTGAGGCAGGTGGATCACTTGAGGTCAGGAGTTCGAGACCAGCCTGGCCGACATGGTGAAACGCCGTCTTTACTAAAACTACAAAAAAATTAGCTGGGCTTGGTGGCGTGCGCCTGTAGTCCCAGCTGCTGGGGAGGCTGAGGCAGGAGAATGGGGTGAACCCAGAGCCGAGATCATGCCACTGCACTCCAGCCTGGGTGACAGAGCAGAGCAAGACTCTGTCTCAAAAAAGAAAAAAAAAAAAAAGGAAAATAGTGAAATCTATATTGTAGAGTTGTAATGAGGGTTAATAGAGTAGACCTAGTAATGTTTAGTGACAACATCAAGTGCCCATTAAATGTAGCTATTTTATCCCACTTGGTTTTCCTAAATCCTAGACTTTGGAGCATTGCTGAAGGTATTTTCTGGGCATCCCTATTTAATTAATTTGTGTATTTGTTTGTTTGGCCTTCATAAATGAGATGAGACTCACCAGTCAATTTCTGTATGTTGTGCTAATTGGAATATGCTGATTGGGGATCACCTGCTCCTTTTGCAGAAATTGCCCTGTCTTTTCCATCTCTGCTCACTGAAATAACCTTCTTCTTTTCCTTTATAGATATATGTAATTGACAGTGCAGACAGAAAAAGATTTGAAGAGACGGGTCAGGTAAATAATTCTTTTTTATATCAAAGTTCATATATATATATATATATATATATATATATATATATGTACTTTTTTTTTTTTTGAGACGGAGTTTTTGCTCTTGTTGCCCAGGCTAGAGTGCAATGGCATGATCTCGGCTCACCCCAACCTCCGCCTCCCAGGTTCAAGCAATTCTCCTGCCTCAGCCTCCCGAGTAGCTGGAATTAGCATGCACCACCACGCCTGGCTAATTTTGTATTTTTAGTAGAGACAGGGTTTCACCACATTGGTCAGGCTGGTCTTGAACTCCCGACCTCAGGTGATCTTCCCGCCTCAGCCTCACAAGGTGCTGGGATTACAGGTGTGAGCCACCACGCCCAGCCTAGTATATTTTTTAAATACTAATTCTTCTGTTGAGATAGTTCCCAAATAACTGGGTATTCATTAATCAACCTTATAAATGTGTGAGAGTGAGGGAGGTTTTTGTTTTGTTTTGTTTGTTAACCTTTACAGTTCAAACAAGACAGTTATTCTAGCAAGCAGGCAAAAATACCAGTTGTCTGAAATTAGTTGAGAGTTCTTTAAACAGTTTTTTTTTCCCCCCTCCAAAACGGAGTTTCACTCTTGTTACCCAGGCTGGAGTGCAATGGCACAATTTCAGCTCACTGCAACTTCAACCTCCCAGGTTCACGTGATTCTCCTGCCTCAGCCTCCCAAGTAGCTGGGATTACAGGTGTGTGCCACCACGCCCAGCTAATTTTTTTGTATTTTTAGTAGAGACAGGGTTTCACCATGTTGACCAGGCTGGTCTTGAACTCTTGACCTCAGATGATCCACCCACCTCAGCCTCCCAAAGTGCTGGGATTACAGGCGTGAGCCTCCATGCCCAGCCTAAACAGTTTTCTAATTAAAGCTTTTTAGCTTTAATCAAATTGAATATATGAGATACAGACAAGTGGAACTTAGCACCATGCCCAAAGGCTCTTCAGGTTTTTTCCCAGGCCATGTGAAAATGAACCCAGAGGAACAAGTCACTTCTCATTTTTATTTACATTTTTCAATACCTACTTAATTGATTCAGGGGTAACTTTGACAAATCTGAAAGGACAGGAAAAAATGCACATGCCAAGGGCTGGGTGCGGTGGCTCGCGCCTGTAATCCCAGCCCTTTGGGAGGCTGAGGTGGGCAGATCACTTGCAGTCAGGAGATCAAGACCATCCTGGCTAACACAGTGAAACCCTGTCTCTACTAAAAACACAAAAAATTAGCCAGGTGTGGTGGCACGTGCCTGTACAGTCCCAGCTACTCTGGAGGCTGAGGGAGGAGAATCACTTGAACCCACTGCAGAGGTTGCACTGAGCCGAGATTGTGCCACTGCACTCCAGCCTGGGTGACAGAGTGAGACTCCCTCTCAAAAAAAAAAAAAAAAAAAAAAAGTTTTTTAAAAAGTTATCATTGCAGAGTCCTTGGCCTGTGTCCTAAATGACCACAGGTGGCCTTCCAAAGGTAGCAGTTCTCATGTTTATGTCCCTTTTTTTGAAATTGAGTTGAGAACTCTCCAGACTTCTGGAAACAACCCACCACCCTTCCATACCCTGATGATTTCTGGATTATCACTCATGTGAAATGAGCTTGGAGGTGGAGGGGGTCCTATGTAGTCATCTGCCTCTTGATCCATACAGTTCTCCTTGAAAGCCCATGTGTTTTAAGTAGCTAAAATGTGGATTTAATGAGGAAAAGGTGGGGCCTATCATTTAAGTACATATACACCCTTTCCTATAGTTTTTGTAAACAAAATCACATATAGTTTAGACCCCAACCTATAACCTAAATATCAGGGACCTTGCCAGATGGACCAATAAAGTTATTTTAGGATGTAGGTTTGATGAAATGTGAAGCATGTGCATGCATGTTTTAGAGATAGAGATTGGTGAAACAGAATTATCTCTAAAGTAATTGTCATTTTCAGTTTAAATTTCATACACACACACACATACACACACACACACGCATTGAAAGTTATTTGCAGGTAATAACCTTGGGTAAGTTTTGAATCTCAAACCACTTCTTATCTTCTCCCTTGAATGATTTTCTCAAAAGTGTTCTATGGGCCAGGTGTGATGGCTCATCGCTATAATTCTAGCACTTTGTTAGGCTGAGGCAGGAGGATCCCTTGAGCCCAGGAGTTCAAGACCAGCGTGGGCAATATATCAAAACCCTGTCTCTACAAAAAAAAATTTTTTTTTTCCAGGCAGAATCTCGCTCTGTCACCCTGGCTGGAGTGCAGTGGCATGATCTTAGCTCACTGCAACCTTTGCCTCCTGGGTTCAAGCAATTCTCCTGTCTCAGCCTCCCAAGTAGTTGGGGCTACATGTGCCCACCACCATGCACAGCTAATTTTTGTATTTTTAATAGAGACAGGGTTTCACCATATTGGTCAGACTGGTCTCGAACTCCGCCCACCTCAGCCTCCCAAAATGCTGGGATTACATGGGTGAGCCACCGCGCCTGGCCAAAAAAAATTTTTGGTCCCAGCTAGCTGATCAGGAGGCTAAGTTAAGCATTGCTTGAGCCCAGGAGGTTGAGCCTGCAGTAAGCTGTGATCGCACCACTGCACTCCAGCCTGGATGACAGAGTGAGATATTGTCTCAAAAAAAAAAAAAAAAAGTGATCTGTGAATCATCTGTAGCAGAATCACTTCAGGAGTTTGCTAAAAATGTGGATTCCTATGCCGGGCGCGGTGGCTCACGCCTGTAATCCGAGCACTTTGGGAGGCCGGGGGGGCGGGGGGTGGATCACAAGGTCAGGAGTTCAAGACTAGCCTGGCCAAGATGGTGAAACCCCGTCTCTACTAAAAATACAAAAAAAATTAGCGAGGCGTGGTGGTGGGCACCTGTAATCCCAGCCACTTGGGAGGCTGAGGCAGAGAATTGCTTGAACCTGGGAGGCGGAGGTTGCAGTGAGCCGAGATCGCGCCACTGCACTCCAGCCTGGGCGACAGAGCAAGACTCGTCTCAAAAAAAAAAAAAAAAAAAAGTAAATTCCTGAGCCCTAGCTCAGACTTTCCAAAGTCAGGATCTCTGGGTTGGGCCCAGGAATCTGCCAGGGGAATCTTATACAGGTTCAAGTTTGATAATCAGACTGGGCACGGCGGCTCACACCATAATCCCAGCACTTTGGGAGGCCAAGGCGGGCAGATCACTTGAGGCCAGGAGTTCAAGACCAGCCTGACCAACATGGTGAAAACCCATCTCTACTAAAAATACAGAAATTAGCTGGGCATGGTAGTGTGCACCTGCAGTCCCAGCTACTCAGGAGGCTGAGGGGTGAGAATTGCTTGAACCTGGGAGGTGAAAGGTTGCAGTGAGCCGGGATTGCGCCACTGCACTCCAGCCTGGGCGACAGAGCGAGACCCTGTCTCAAAAAAAAAAGAAAGAAAGAAAGAAAAAAGTTTGAGAATCACTACTCTTGAAAGTTGCTAGTTGATCAGCTTAACTGTTATTTTTTTTCTGATTAGAACTGCATGGTTGTCCGGGCATGGTAGCTCACGCCTGTAATCCCAGCACTTTGGGAGGCCGAGGTGGGTGGATCACCTGAGGTGTGCAGTTCTAGACCAGCCTGCCCAACATGGCAAAACCCTGTCTCTACTAAAAATACAAAAATTAGCTGAGTGTGGTGGTGCATGCCTGTAGTCCCAGCTACTCAGGAGGTTGAGGCAGGAGAATCACTTGAACCTGGGAAGCGAAGGTTGCAGTGAGCCGAGATCACGCCATTGCACTCCAGCCTGGGTGACAGAGTGAGACTCTGTCTCAAAAAAAAAAAAAAAGTAGTGTATGGTTAAATATCATAGATGTATAGATTTTAACCTTCCCTCCCTCTCCCTTCTCAAAATCCAGGAACTAGCGGAATTACTGGAGGAAGAAAAACTAAGTTGTGTGCCAGTGCTCATCTTTGCTAATAAGCAGGATTTGCTCACAGCAGCCCCTGCCTCTGAAATTGCAGAAGGACTGAACCTGCATACCATCCGCGACCGAGTCTGGCAGATCCAGTCTTGCTCAGCTCTCACAGGAGAGGGCGTTCAGGTGAGATTACAGGAAGGCTTGGCCACCTGGCAACATGACAGCTAACCGAGGTGGTCTGTCTCATTGTTTGGGCTGATCTTGATGGGCAGATGAGCCATTCCAAGATATGAAGGGCATGGAGGAATTTGGTTCTTTTCTGCTTAGCAACCAATCAGATATCATGAGGTGCCCCAACAGTGCCCCAGGTAAGCCACCCCACATGTGCAGCAAGCTTCCCCTTTGGGAGGGATGTGAGAACAGAAGACTGAGGATTGTCTCTAACTCTAGGATTCTTTGATGATTGATTGGATTGGGGTTTTGTGTTGTGTCTGATATTACGGATGCTAAAATGCCTGTACTTCCAAGGTGATAGCCACCAATAACCATACACGTACTAGTCATCCTAGAAGTGTTTTTGTTTCTTCTGTTGGTTATCTTCCCTGCCCCTAGGGTTGGTGTCTGTTTCCTGCTACTTCAGGTTGGTTTCCCACTGGGAGGCTTCTGCTGACAGAAAGCCCCATGCTTTGTACTGAGGAACTGTGTACCGGAAAAGCAGGCTCCCCCTAATTTTTTTTTTTTTTTTTGAGATGGAGTTTCATTCTCATTGCCCAGGCTGGAGTGCAGTGGCACAGTCTCGGCTCACTGCAACCTCCGCCTTCCAGGTTCAAGTGATTCTCCTGCCTCAGCCTTGCAAGTAGCTGGGATTACAGGCATTCACCACCACACCCAGCTAATTTTTTGTATTTTTAGTAGAAACGGGATTTCGCCATGTTGACCAGGCTGGTCTTGAACTCCTGACCCCAAGTGATCTGCCTGCCTCAGCCTCCCAAAGTGCTGGGATTACAGGCATGAGCCACCCTGCCCGGCCCTGGCTGCTTTTTAAAACATCAAGGCCGGGTGCAGTGGCTCACGCCTGTAATCCCAGCACTTTGGGAGGCCGAGGCGGGTGGATCACCTGAGGTCAGGGGTTCGAGACCAGCCTGGCCAACATGGTGAAACCCCCGTCTCTACTAAAAATACAAAAAAAATCAGCCGGACATGGTGGTGCACACCTGTAATCCCAGCTACTTGGGAGGCTGAGGCAGCAGAATTGCTTGAAGCTGGGAGGCGAAGGTTGCAGTGAGCCGAGATCGCATCACTGCACTCCAGCCTGGGCGACAGAGCAAGACTCTCTCTCAAAATAAATAAATAAATAAATAAAAATAAACAATCAAAATTTGTCTAACATATTTTACTCCGATTGCACATAGGATGGCAGTCATAAGGCCTAAGGTTATTTTGATGAAGATGAGACCCAAGAAAAGATAGTAATTTTCTTGTGTTTCTGAAAACCACTTCAGCATGAGCCTGTCTAAAAGGTTTAGATCACAAATTTAGAAAGCTGAGAGCAGCCGGCTGCGGTGGCTCACACCTGTAATCCCAGCACTTTGGGAGGCCGAGGCAGGCAGATCACGAGGTCAGGAGATCGAGACCATCCTGGCTAACACAGTGAAGCCCTGTCTCTACTAAAAATACAAAAAAATTAGCCGGGTGTGGTGGCGGGCACCTGTAGTCCCAGCTACACGGGAGGCTGAGGCAGGAGAATGGCCTGAACCCAGGAGGCGGAGCTTGCAATGAGCTGAGATTGCGCTACTGCACTCCAGCCTGGGCGAAAGAGTGAGACTCTGTCTCAAAAAAAAAAAAAGAGAGAGAAAGCTGAGAGCATCTTGAGGTTGGGGGCTATTATGAAGGTGGGGCTGAAGAAAAGCAATACAGTTTGTGTGCATATTCGTAAGAAAGTGCAAGTACAGCTCTGGAATCTTTCTTTTGCTTGACCAGAGTGTTGAAGAAAAAGCAAAGCGAGAATTAACAGTAAGGCTCTTGTATCTTCCACCAGCCTTAGCGATGTGAAAAAGGAGAACTAGAGTAATCTAGAATCAGTATTTAGAGCCGTGGCATTTAAAGTCAAGGACATTGCTTCAGAGAAGCCTGGAGGTAGAGAGGGATCTCCTGTCATTTTCTTCCCAACCCCCAGCCCTCCCCCAACTCCCATCAGGTGGAGATTAAAGGATAGAACTCCATGCTCCTGGCTGTGTAACCACCGTAGACAGTGCCCTTCACGGGATCTTTAGGCCACAAAAGAGGCAGCAAGCTACTAGGCAGCTAGAGGGTGGGGTTGGGGACAGGCAGGGGAGTGCTGCAAAATAAACCAGTTTGAGTGAGTAAAGTGAGATTATTATATATGATTTGATTTTGATAAGAAAGTTCTTCCCAGATTGGGGCCTTCAGCAACCAAGTTCACAGGAAATGATATCAAGAGAGATCCAACAAAAAACTATGAGCAAAAAATAAAAAATGATTTTTGTATGGAGGAGAAATAGTTTGAAGGTCACTTAATTTAGTTTAGTAGATAGTACCATGGTGTATAGAATTGGGTAGTTAAGACTGGGATTTCAAGGTTAATGAGATTAGATTATGGTTAATAGAATGATATAAATTTAGAGAATTTAACCATTATTTGAAATGGGTTATTTAATAAAAATGTTAATTAAGAAGGGAATCTGCTGTCTATTGTCCTTTCCTGGTAACCTTTGGGGACTAGAGAAAGGTCATGGAGTTTTGCTGTGGAAACGCTTTTCACTGTGAGCCACTGGTTGACCGTGTACCTCCCTAAGGTGGTGCCTCTGACCCAAGCTCTTGTCCACACACCAGCTTCCTGGTTTTTGCCTTAAAAAGAGTCACTTAAGTGGAATTCCTTTCCAGCATTGCTTAGTTGAAGTACAGGCCTTTAGTAATTTTTATTTATTAGGGCTAAAAATATTCTAAAACTGAAAGACTTTACTAGAAAAATATCAATAAAGATCTTATGGTTTGAGGTTCACTTTCAAACATGAAAACTGTGCAATAATTACTGAAATGCCCTAAATTCCTGTTTTTTTCCTCCCTACCCCACCCCACCTCCCCAAAAGCTGGCCCAAATGATTAGGCACTGAATAGGCAAGTCAGGTGACATCTGATTCTAACAACTCTGAAAGAAAATGTACAAAGGTTTAAAAATAAAAAAAGGACCTGGAATTTCTGTTGCAGTTTCAAGTGTTTAAAGACAGACACATACATCGTACGTGTTTAATCAAAACATATTTAAGAGACCTGTCTTGTACTGCTTAACAATAGGTAGCCTCACGGGGGCGAGTTAAGGAAACAGCCACGGAGCTGCTAGATGGCGAGCCACGCCCCTCTGTGGATGAAGTAGGGCAGGTACATCACTTCTCATTAGTGGAGTAGCTTAAACACATGATTTGAGACTATGGAAGTTAGTGATTCCTGGGATGGATTTCAGGGTCCCGTTCCACCTGGTGTCCTAAAGGCAGCACATACGAAGCCATTACAGGGGTGGGAAATACCACGTGTTGTTCACCAGCCTCTGCTTCAGGTGTGGAAACTGACTTTTGAGAGAGGATGGAACTGGGGTTTCTTTTCCTCATTGGTGCTGACTGGGAAGCCAGCCCATTGTATGATTAAAGCAGGTTTTCACGGGAGACCATCAGGAGCAGAGAGTAGGTAAAGGGCACGAGAAGCAGAAGGAGATCATCAATCTCAGAAACTCTGTCGTGCCAAGAGGCCCACTGTCCAGGGGAGTGATGAGGAGAGACCCAGTTATGTCAAGTGGATGAAAGCGGAAAGAGGAGAAACTGAAAAATGTCTGGGAGGGAGAACCGAAGCCAGACTCCATTATCAACATGGAGGAAGTGTCACTCTGCGCCCTCGAGGTCAGGCCCAGGTTACCAGGGCCCCTCCTAGGATGAAACATTCTGCACTGGGACTCTCAGTCTTTTTTTTCCCTCCTTGGGTGTCTAGAAAATAGTGAACAAAGGATCTGGCTTAGAGCCAGAGAAAGGTATCGAGAAATCCATCCCTCCTCCACCCACAGACCTGAATTTGAACCCCAAACCACAGCTCTTTCTGCTGTTACAGTTCCAGGCATTTGAAGACATTTTCTCTCTAAAATACTCTGAGTGTGCATGTGTGTGTGGTATGTGTAATTAAAATGATACTGGCTTTGAATTTCCTCTCAAAGCAGAGATCCGAAGTTTTAACCTGACCTCTAGCCATGGTCACCACGGAGACTTGCCTCCTCCCATAACCTTAAGCCAGCAGATCGTGCCCTGGGTGCTGCTCTCCAGGCCACCCCGTCATGCTCACCTTTTCTTGTGATGTCTGCCCCACGTTCCTCTCCTCCTCCTGGAGACAGGAGCCATCAGCAGGTCACATAGGCTTTCAGTTGCCTTGTGTCCACAAAAGGGGCCATGAGCAGTCCGAGCGCCGAGCTGTGATCCGTGCCTGAGTCAGCCTCCGGAGGAACACTAAATGCTCACTCGCCCATTTCTTGGTTTTGCTTCTTTTTCCTTGATTTGGGGGACTTGTCCCTAATATGCCACAGAATTTTAATTTTTTTTTTTTTTTTGAGATGGAGTTTCGCTCTTCTTGCCCAGGCTGGAATGCGATGGCACAACCTTGGCTCACTGCAACCTCCACCTCCTGGGTTCAAGCGATTCTCCTGCCTCAGCCTCCCGAGTAGCTGGGATTACAGATGCCCGCCACCACGCCTGGCTAATTTTTTGTATTTTTTTTAGTAGCAACGAGGTTTCACCATGTTGGCCAGGCTGGTCTCGAACTCCTGACCTCAGGTGATCCTCCTGCCTCAGCCTCCCAAAGTGCTGGGATTACAGGCGTGAGCCACCACGCCTGGCCCGATATTTTGAAAAACAAAATTTACCACTTCTTTCTAGGCCTGGCATCAGTTATTGTTGACTCCAGGTGTATATGGAACTGCTTATCTGTGAGTCAGACCTCAGGTTTATTTTTAAATTTTCAAACTTTTCTGGAGACTAAGAAAGCAGTCTCAGGACATGCGATTTCACTACCTCTCTGGTGCAATGCCCTTTGTCACCAGAAAAAAAAACTACTAATAGCGAGCCATATTTGATGTAAGCAGCATCCAGCTGCTTCTTGACCCTGGGGGCCTGATGGCACAATGAGGTAGGCTGCATTGCTCAGCAAGGGTCCGAACACCTCATCATCTTAAAGCAATTACTGCTGTGACCACGTAACCAGCATGGCTCTAAAAACCAGGCCCACACAGCCATGGCTGCCACCGCTTCCTTCCAACTACCGAGCAGTGATGGATGCAATGTACAGAGATCAAATTTAAGAGAGCAGCGTAGTCAGAGACCACTCTTCCTTTGGAAAGAAGCAGTGCACCTTAACTTCTGGGATGCAGAGATTTGGGAGGAGTGAGTTTCCCCTGTATGCTTAGGGGTGGCCTGCTGTTTCTCCCAGTGGTTATAGGGGAGAATAATATTGTGACATAGGAAACTTTATTTCCTCTCTAGGAGGCCAAACAAAGCTCAGTATTTGAAATTCCATGTCTCTCTTTAGTCTCTGTTATTGAATTGAAGCTAATCAATTCAAATTCAGTTTCAGCAAGATTGGTCAGGGGAGGGTCCAGGGAAGGAAGGAAGGGAGGACTATTCATACCGTAAGATCGTCATCCCCATAATGAAGATCAAATGTACAGAAAATTGGTCAAACCAGTTTTTAACAATAAAGATTCGGCCAGGTGCAGTGGCTCACGCCTGTAATCCTAGCACTTTGGGAGACTGAGGTGGGTGGATCACAAGATCAGGAGATCGAGACCATCCTGGCTAACATGGTGAAACCCTGTCTCTACTAAAAATACAAAAATATTAGTCGGGCATGGTGGCGGGCGCCTGTAGTCCCAGCTACTTGGGAGGCTGAGGCAGGAGAATGGCATGAACCTGGGAGGCGGAGCTTGCAGCGAGTCGAGATCATGCCACTGCACTCCAGCCTGGGCGACAGAGCGAGACTCCGTCTCAAAAAAAAAAAAAAAAAAGCCTTCCTTGCCAGGTGAAAGCAAGAGTGGTATGGAACATTTATTTAAACATAAGAAGCAGAAGGTTCCTCCTCTTGCAAGTATGTTTTCTCTAAATGTAGCATTTCCACTGGAGGAGGTGGTCTGGGTGCATGGTTCATATGTGAGGATTGTGCAGCCAGGCAGATAACCAGGCCTCTGCATATACAGATACCCACAGCCCAGGAATCTTGAGAACTGAATGGCCCATAACAACCTCTGGCACTATCGGAGCTGCAGGGAGGCTTGGCTGGGGCTACTCCAGTCTCAGGCCCCTGTTTTCAGCGGAAGTCACAAGGAGGATAAAACCAGAATTCCTCCTTTTCCCATCTTCAGGGTGCTTCCCAGCTCCTCTCTAAGCTTGGGGCAGAACCCTTCACCCGGCAGGTACCCACATCCATGGAGAACTGGTAAGCAGCTCTGGAGCACCACGCTGGGCACCACAGCTTGCCATTGCCCTGCTCTGTCCTGTGCCTTCATCTCCTCAGCTGTGATAGAGAAATAACACTAGCACCTACTTTGCAGGCTTCTACAAGGATTGACTTAAAAGATGTGAATTAAGTGGGCTGTGGGCTAGACATCATGTTAGGTTCTGGGAATATAATCTCCAGCAAGTCTGATGGGAGCCTCCCCTAGGGGAGCTTGGGCACCACCATTGCCTTTCCTTTCCAGGAGGCAGCTTGACAAAGCTTGCCCCGATGTGATTGACAAAGCTTGCCCCAGCTAGATCCATGGCCACGTGATTGAGGAGGTACCATTGTTGGCCAATGCCTCCCTTTCCCTCCCCTCCCACCTCCAGCCCAGTTCTCTTCTGCCCAGCACAAGAAAGATGCCACTCCCCAAGCACTAGCCGCTTCAGATTAGAGGGGCCTCCCGGGCCCAGGGCAGCCACAGGGCTCGGTCCCCTGTTTACTCTCCCTGTGCTTCCCACACTCAGGGTTGCAGCGGCAGCTGCAGGGGCCCAGGCCGGGGGTCAGCTGGCAGGGACTGGCCTCTGTGCGCCCTCTGTTGGCAGGACAGTGGCTGGAAGGGCTTCGCCACTGCTGGCCCTCACAGGCACCTGGAGACACCAGACACTGTCCCTCAGCAGGGCTCTGCCGTTTGAACCCTCCTTTGCCTCCATAACAGAGACCCGGCATAAAACCACCCCACACCCTCCACCTTCTGCTTTGGGCTCCTGCAGCTGAGTAAATATTTTTCCTATCTCTTTGCCTGCATTCATGTTCAGTTATATGCAATAATCTCTCCTTAATCAGCCATAAAGCAAGGAAAAGGCAAAGCGCTATTGACATAGTGTGAGCACACTGTCCTTGATTTCTCTGAGAAGATGGTTTGAGTGTGAGCCTCCGTAGAGGAGAGAGTGTTGAGGTGCCCACCTTTGAGTGTTTGTGTGAGCCCCTGAAGGTGGAAAGTGCTATGTAAGTGCTGAGCTATTCAGCTTCCCAGGCGAGAGAAGATGCTTATCTTATTCATCCCTCTTTTATTTGTAAAATCTTCTTTGTCTCTTGACAGGTGATCTTTTTCTTTTCCTGGAAACCAATTAGCTACTAAAATTAAACATGCTTCTCTTTAAATTAATCCTTTTCATAAAATGGTCTTAAAATTGGCCTTAGCTTCTCAGAGTAAGTAGCTGACCCCATTGTAATTAGAGATGCGTTTGGAGTCCTCATTTCTCCCACCTCGGCATTCCTCTGCCCTTCCCCCTGCTGCTGCCAGGTGCTGTCCACCTTCAGGCTTTCGGCGCCACCAGCCTCATCTTGGCAAAGGTCAGATGTTGGCTCTGGGACAGCCATCAGATTATCTAGTTCTGCTGCCCAAGTGCACTGACAGCAACTGGCAGAGTTGTAATCACTGTAAATTCAGGTGACGGTCAGATGAGCCAGGAGAGAGGATGCCTGCTGGTTGTTTTTTTGCACTGATGTATATTGTTTATGGGATTAATGTTCCGAATGGCCAAGGGTGTCAGCTGATATTTATTACTGTAAGCTGTCTCAGCTGTTCAGGTTCGGCAGCTAGATCCATGGCCACAGGAAATGTGGGACTTGGTGGCATGTCCAGTATGGCTGATGTGTGCAGATGTAGCTGGGACCTCCGTGAGCCTCTGTTACAGATGCAAGGGGAAGGACTCATGGCAGCAGCTGCCTTGGATTTTGTTCAGGGCTTCTGAGGGAACTCCACACACTCTTGAAGGTTGGGGAGACTCTAGGGAAGGGGAGAGTGTCCAGGTTTGGCTCCAAAGGGGGTTGGGAAGGAGTTCACCTCTGACAGGCCTGGCATCCGTAGGAATTATGCCGCCTGCCAGGTGGCTGTAGGCATTGTGTGATTTTTACCTTGGTCCCTCTTCAGCCTTCTAAGAGAGGGCACTTTCAAGGTCATTGTGCCTTTAAGGGAACCTTCTCCCCAGTCCCTCTGGATGCTGGTGCTTAAAGCTATAAGAAGCGGGCCAGACCCTTTTAAACCTATCTGGAGTGCTGCAGGAAGAGAAGTAAATGCACATCGCCCTGGTGTGTGCCTCGAAACACTCACTGCAGTAGGTTTGTTTTTCCAAAAAGAAATTTAATTTAACCCAAGTGTACACTGTCACACTGTAAACACATGGGGCACCAAAAGGGTGGCTTATTGAATTTAATGCCCTGGCAAAGGTCACCTTTTAGAAAAAGCCAAAAATGGCTGGAATCTTTCCTGATAGCTCTTCAGTCAGGCTTTGGATGCAGGCAGATGTGTTTATTTTTTCAGAGGGAGTTCCTGAGGACCCATCTCAAGTTCAGGCGCTGGGCATCCCCCTCCCATCGCCCTCTTATGCTCTCAGAGACCTCCCTCCTCCTCCTCCTGGGAGGTCACTGTCCCTGGTCACCCAGGTGGGCCCCTGAGCCAAGCAAACTCCCTAAAGCTGGCGGTCTGGGAGGGAGGGCCTGGGACCCCCACCGCCCGCCCCTCCAGGCTGGAGTGTGTGGTGCTTTTCTTATAACTAACACTGCCTTTCTCTGCCCATTTCCCTCAAAGGATGGCATGAACTGGGTCTGCAAAAATGTCAATGCAAAGAAGAAATAAAATCTAGACGAATGGAGATGCAGGAGCTGCGGGAGCCGAATTCGGTCCTGAAAAACACTAATTTGCTGCTTTCTGACCACATGTTTTTCCATCTGTGTACAGCTCCAGCTGTTTGAAGAGAGGGAACAACACAGTTTAGAAAGAATCCACATTCCAGCAGTAGATTTAACTGATCTCTGAGGTTCAGTATCATTTTTCAAATAAAGGAATTATATTATTTCCTCTGCATAATTGAAATAGTATTAAATGTCTCAAAGCACATGATTAGAAAATGAGATCTTTTAAATGAGCAAGAGATTGCATTGCAGTTTAGACAATTCCAGTGGGCTTTTTTTTCCTCTCAAAAAAAAAAAAAAGAAAAAGAGGAAGAAGCAGCTTTGCTGAGTTCATTTATTTACTGACCCGTCCCTTGCATTCCCTCCATGGTTTTGAAACCACAGACAGTGTTTGCTGGTGCTGTCAGTGATTTTTACCGTCACCAGCCCAGCCAGGCTTCAGTCTGTCCGACAGGAAGCTGCTGGGTGGGGGTGGGGGGAGAAAAGGCAGATAATTAAACCATCTCATCGTCTTGCAGGTCGGAGACTACGTATGTAATCCTCACTCTTTGGACAGAAAAAAAAAAAAAGTCTTTCTTGCAGACAAGTCACTACAGAAACATACCCCATCCCACCCACCCCTGCCCCCGCCCCGGCCAGCCACACAGAGAAGCAAATTCTTATGACTTTTGACTGTAATGACATCTGGAATGTAAGGAGAGGTGGGAGGTTTAATTCCAGAAAAATTACAAGGTCCTTAAAAAGCTCTCACATCGAGGGCTCAGGCTAGCGTAAACAGGCTTTCTCCAGCTCAGTGGAGCAGTGAGCAGCCGACTCTGAGATTAGCTGGCTTCTCCACGGCCATCCTATAGACAGGATTTCTAAAGCTCAAAGAATTCTGTGTTTAAACGATCACAATAGGCCGCTGCTATCAGATTTTAGAAATAAATGCAGCTTTACCATGAACCTGCTCCACTGAGAAAAGCCAGGCAGATCGATTTTTAGATCAATTTTTACAGTGCTGGCAACTTGGTGGTGTGGGATGCTCCTGGATGGAGAGGGTTTGCTGCTGGGGAGGACATGGGTGTGTGTGTGACTGCAGGGGTCGTGTCCAAGGAATCAAGAGTCACCCCAGCTGCTGGGCTCCTCTGCCTCTCTGCAGCAGAATGTCCGTCCTCTGTTGATTGATTGGAGAGGAATAGCAGAACATTTCTCCCGCCCCTCGTTGCAAAACGAGCTTGTTTCCCTGAACCTCAGAAATCCTCAGCTTCAAACATGGGGAAACAGGCCAGAGCATTGCCCAGCTCCTGAATTAAACTCTGTTCTGGTGCCTGAGCTCAGGGGTTTTCAGAGAATGAATAAGAGACTGTCCAGTGACTGGTGGGTCCCTGGGGGCCAGCTGCTTTCTCATCCTGGGAGGTGGCCCTTCCCAAGCCCATCAGGGCGTGTGAGCAGACTGAAGGGGCCGCTGCAGCCCCTGGCCCTCAATACCCAGCTGCTTCTGGCTAAGAGTGCAGCAGAGACTGAGGCATAGCCAGCTTCAAAAGCGGTCTGACATGAAAGTCATTAACAAAGCCAGCCGTGAAAAGGTGCCCCAGAGTTGCTGTGGACAGACCTGTAAGGACTTGCAAAACAAAAGAAAGTGAGGGGTTTTTTTAACCGCAGAGCTAGCTGCTCTCTGCAGCCTCCTCCACTGGCTTCTCTGGCTCACCCAAGCTCCTCCCTTACAGAGGCAACACAGAATTATAAGGAATCAGAAATCCCCCTTCTACCAGGCTGCAAATGTGGCTCTAGCACTTGAAAATTGTTTTTTCTTCCGAATAGTTCAGCAGGGACAAGTTATCTGAGGGGCAAAATGCCTGCTTGGAGGTCTGCAATTTTGGAACACTGCAGTATGGAACTTTGGCATTGGAGGGTCTGTAAAATATTTTTGTTCTTTTACCACCAACTTAGGGGACTGTTTTAAAGAGCCATCCCAAGGCCTCTCCTAGCAGGCAGAAGCCACTCCTCTGATAACGGCCTCTGTAAATGTTCTGATTTGCTCTCAGCTGCAGAGACACAGAGACACTGCAGATGTCACACGCTTTCATCTTCCCTTTGAGCCCTTTTGAACCCTCCTGGGGCTCTGGGGTAGATGAGAGAAGCCTGAAAAAGGCAGAGTTTGAAAGCTCCCATTTAAAAACAAAATACTTTTTAAAGCCCTCTTGCCTCTTCCCTGCCCACTCCTGCCCCCTGACCAGAAGACAGAATTTGAAGCTGGAAAGGGAAGACCCCTTTTCCCCTCCTCCTGTCCCCAGTGAGTCTTAGCGAGACTTTTGCCCTGCGCACAATTGCATCTGAATGTGCGGGGGAGAGGGCTGGGGGCCGGAGGGCAGGCAAGGCCCGGGGGGTGCTCGTGATAAGTGCTCAAGCCAGTTGTGGGAAAAACTCGAGTCCTCCCCTCCTCCCGACCTACCCCGTGTGGCTGCTTTTGGCTGGATTCCCTGCACCCAGTGCAACACACCCTTTCCCCTTCACTCTCCCTTGGTTACTATGGAAACAAGGGTGTCATTGATGTGGGCTGAGCTGGGGAACATGTCGGTGCACAGCTGAAAGTCAGCGATTATGCCGGCGGTTAGAAATGTGCCAGGGTTAAAGGAGTCCGCAGCTCCCACGGCTGCTGGGAGGACATGGTCCTGCCCCCTTCCGTCCTCCCTCCCTCCGTCTCCACTTCTCTCTCCTTGCTTTTGACAAATTTCTTTATTCCCCTCTGGACTAAAGTAGTGGCTATTTTTGTGCCACTCTGCGCCCCACCCTCACTGTTGGCCGCTCCTTATCCGGCCTGGCCTGGAGGGTGACACCATGTCACCCTCACCAGGACTCGTCTCTCCATTCCCGTCAGAGTTTGCTTTGATTTCCCTTTCCTTTCCTTCTTGGGGACCAGTTCTTACTTCCTTTTATTTTTAGCTCTGCACTCCATGTGGTTTCAGGGTTCAGTCTGATCCATCAAAAGGTTCTTTTTTTATAATCCCTTTTGAAAATGATAATCAAAGGAAGAGATGTGGTGTTTGGTCATGTGGAAAACTCAATGTATAATTTAGACGTCTGTCAAAAATCCGACAAATAAAATTTAGCTGGAACGAAGGCAGCCTGGAATGTGTTGTGTTCTTTGCTGAAGCTCAGAGAGGGCCTGAAATGTGTTTGTCCTTTCAGGGGTTAGCTTTCTTCAAGAGGTTTTTTCCAGAAGGATATATATATAAAATAGGATACCAACAATAGCAATAATAGCCCTTCATTAAGCCCCTCCTACGTGCTGGGCACTTTAGATACATCGTGGTGAGCATTAGTCCCCCTTTGCAGCAGAGGACATTGAGACATTTGCCCCAGTTAAGGAATTTGCCTGAAATCACAGAGCCTTTAAGTGCAGGTGGGGCCTGGAGCCTGGGTCTCAATGCTCAGCAAGCTGCCGCCTCTGGAGAACAAAAACAGTCAATGGCAAGGCCAGATCACGCCTGTAATCCCAGCGCTTTCAGAGGCCAAGGCAGGTAGATCTCCTGAAGTCAGGAGTTCAAGACGAGCCTGACCAACATGGTGAAACCCCGTCTCTACTAAAAATACAAAATTAGCCGGGCGTGGTGGCACATGCCTGTAATCCCAGCTGCTTGGGAGGCTGAGGCAGGAGAATTGCTTGAACCCAGGAGTCAGAGGTTGCAGTGAGCTGAGATCGTGCCATTGCACTCCAGCCTGGGCAACAGGAGAAAACTCCATCGCAAAAAAAAAAAAAAAAAAAAAAAAATTTGTCAATGGCTCATCTCCCAGCAGCCTCAGCGCCCCCAGCCTCTGAGTGCTCCTTCTGTCCAGCCTCCTCCCCTCAGCCTCTGACGAGCACTGCTCCCCTGGGTTCCCTGCCCCAGGTGTTGGGTGTCCTCTGCTCATACAGTACAACCATAGACTGGGTTTCATCCTTGGCCAGGTCCAGCCCAACAGACAGGAAAAAGGGAGAAGAAATAATTAGCAAAGTTAGGGCCTTCAGGGAGACTTGAGTTACATAGTACCTAATACTGGATCTTCCATTTACAGAGGGTTCCGAGAGGGAACAGACCTGCCCAGTGTTACATGGAAGGTGCAGAGTTGGCAGCTGTCCCGGGCTCTGCCCTCTGGAGCAGAAGAGTTCGTTGTCCCTTCAGCAGGCTAGAGACACAGCAGCACAGCTGGTCCCAAAGGGCCTCACCATTTGTGCATGTGTGTGTGTGTTTTGTGTTTTTGAGACAGGATTTCGCTCTGTCACCCAGGCTGGAGTGCAGTGGCACAGTCACAACTCACTGCAGCCTCAACCTCCTGGGCTCAGGCCATCCTCCCAACTCAGCCTCCCAAGTGGCTGGGACTAGAGGCATGTACCACCATGTCTGGCTAATTTTTTTTTTTTTTTTTTTTTTTTTGAGACAGTCTCGCTCTGTCGCCCAGGCTGGAGTGCAGTGGCGCAATCTCAGCTCACTGCAAGCTCCGCCTCCCGGGTTCATGCCATTCTCCCACCTCAGCCTCCCTAGTAGCTGGGACTACAGGCGTCTGTCACCACGCCGGCTAACTTTTGGGGTTTTTTTGTATTTTTAGTAGAGATGGGGTTTCACCGTGTTAGCCAGGATGGTCTCGATCTCCTGACCTCGTGATCTGCCCACCTCGGCCTCCCAAAGTGCTGGGATTACAGGCGTGGGCCACTGCGCCCGGCCTTTAAAGAGCAAGCTGTGGGCAGAACTAGCTGGTAGCTGGAAGCAGGAGAAAGAAGAATTAGGGTTGCCAGATACATTACAGAACATTCAGTTAAACTTGAATTTCAGATAAACAATGAATAGTTTTTAATTCAAGTATATCCCATGCAATATTTGGGACATCAGTATAACATTCGAAAAATGCATTGTTTACCTTAAATTCAAATTTAACTGGCCATCCTAGCTTTTTGGTTTTGTTTTGATAAAGCTGGCAAAACCCTTCCCAGCACTCCCTGCCCAAAAAAGGGACAGCGCAGTGCAATTAAAAAGTGTGGCTGGGTGCGGTGGCTTATGCCCGTAATCCCAGCATTTTCATGTTGACTAGGTCAGCACAGGGAGATTTAAAAGAGATCTCATGTAAACAAAGTGCCTAGATCTAGGACAATACCTAGCACATATAAGGAACATTCCATGCCTCAGTTTCTTTTTCTTTTCTTTTTTTTTTTTGGAGACGGAGTTTCGCTCTTCTGCCCAGACTGGAATTCAGTGGCACGATCTCGGCTCACTGCAACCTCCACCTCCCAGGTTCAAGCGATTCTCCTGCCTCAGCCTCCCGAATAGCTGGGATTACAGGCATGTGCCACCATCCCCAGCTAATTTTTGTATTTTTCGTAGAGATGGGGTTTCACCATATTGACTAGGCTGGTCTTGAACTCCTGACCTCAGATGATCCACGTGCTTTGGCCTCCCAAAGTGCTGGGATTATAGGCGTGAGCCACCGTGCCTGGCCCTCAGTTTCTTATCTTCAAAATTAGGCAATAATCATGTTGCACAGTTGTCAAGAGGATGAGATGAGATGTCCGTACAGTGAGTAGTAGGTGCTAAATCAATGGTAGCAAATATAACAGCTGGCAGAAAGTCTGGAGTCCAGGCTTTCCAAGGCCCCTAAGACCTCTACCTCCCACCTTCCCTCCCATGTGGCTCTGTGACTTTCAAGGCCAGCAGCCCCCTCCCTTCGGGACTCCCAGGGCCACCCCAACCACACCTCCTGCTTAGCTTTGTAAGTGGGAAAGGCTCTTATCAGAGGCTCCTGATTGGCTCCAGGCGCAAACACAGTTTAGTGCTCAGTCAAGCTGCATCTCAGGGCCTCTGTCCCTGTCTCCCCCTCATCCCCCTTAATTGCAATCTGTTCTGTAATTTCCTTTTCCAACACTGCAGAACACAGAGAAGCTGCAGCCACCAGGAGCAGGGCAGGGAGGAGAGAAAGAGAGCCCTGGCTCCCTGCAGTCATTCTGCTGGTCCAGCACTGGTGTGTGTGTGTGTCCAGAACCAACCACACACAGGCGTGGAAGTGCAGCCAACAACCAGTCCCCCACAGTGTCAGAACCGGGGAAAAGAGTTAAGGAGGTAGCCACTTGCACCAGGTACTTCACAGTTACCTTATTTAATCCTCGCAAAGACACTGTTAACTGTAGGTATTGTCATTCACAGTATGGGGATGGGGCTCATAGAATTTGAATCACTCGCCCATGATCGCACAGGAAGAACTGGGCACAGTCAGGATTTGAACTCAGGCCTGTTTCACTGCTGGGTCCCAAATTTATACCACAATACCTGTTTGCTTTTGGCTCCTAATGCTCTGCTCTCAGAAAAGGAGCTAAGGAATCCTTCTGCACGAAGGAACACGGAACAGTTTCTTCTCCAGAGCGAATAGCAGTGTCCCAGGGACAAAAAGCCTTTGCTAAAGAAATGAAATATTAATGACAGAACTGCAGAAAGCAAGCTGTGTCCAGGAGGGGGCAGGGAGAATTTGCTTGGATACCTGAAGCTGAGAGGTACAGGGTTGGGGTCAGAATCCCATTTAGCTAAGCCAACTGCTTCTCCTTTGAGTCATTAGTGGGTCTCATCCTTTGATTCGCCCTACAAGATAGCCGTTTACTGTCCCTAGTTCCCAGATGATGAAACCAAGGCTCACAAAGGTTAAGTCACTTGCCCAGAGTCACACAGCTAGGAAATGGCTTGACTGTGATTCCCGCCAGCCCACTTGCTGAAAGCCCATTTTATTCCATGATGCCACCCCAGGGAGGTAGGTGAGAGGCGGCCCTCGCTTTTTGCCACTCACCCTGTTTTCAGGATCCAGAAGACCCTGCCCTGGGGTCCCAGAGTCAGCTGCTGCTCTGGATGCCACCAGTAGAGGGGGCAGGAGGTGCCCAGCCCCACCCTTACAACCAAGGAAAGGGCCTGGGGAGGCTGTTGTAGTTGGGGCTTTGGCCTGGGATCAGCTGCCTCCACTTCCACCCAGGACTCAGAAGCCCCTGTGCCAGCCCCTGGAGGCACAGCCCTAGGAGCCCCCCAAGACCGCTGGAGCAGGAGGAGAAAGAGCTCACCATAGGAGACACACGGGCTCCGTCCACAGGCAGGCCCTCTTGGCCACATTCCTAACACTAGAGAGGCCTGTCACCCAGGCCACCACTGACTCATGTGGGAGATTATGCCCCACACCAGAGTACAAGGCGTGGCACCAGCTGCAAGCCCCTCAGCCAGTTCCCTTGGGTAGGGCACAAGCTGTACAGCTACACTTGGCCCTGCCTGTGACACCAGCCAGACCCTTCCCTGGGCCTACATTTCAGCACTGTTCCCCAGCCCAGGCCCAGGCCCACCTAGAGCACCTGGTCCCGGGCTGGAGCCCACCGTTCTCCTTCCCTAGCCCTCCTTGCTGCCAGGACATCAGAATCCTGCAGAATGATGCTGGTCCACCAACCTCAAACCCCTTGGATTCCCTTTGGAGGCACAGAGCAAGCCTGGTCTAGGGTTGTCACATAGGAATGGGGCTTCCCTCGAGCCTCCAGGGGACAGTGCCAAAGCCGTTTTCCTGCTGGAATGCTACAGATGGCTTCTGGGAAGATGGGGATAAGAAGCTTTGGTTTGTAAACAACAGCCCATCCTGGACCAAGGGATCCAATCCAGCCCAACTCTTCCCTCACTCTCCCCAGCTCCTATGGGGATGCAGCCTGGATTTCATCCTTACTCATGCCCCAGGCCCCTTTCCCACCCTGAGACCTCCAGATCTGGCATAGCAGCAGGTCGGAAGAAGAAAAAGCAGGAGGAAGGGGCATTCAGGGGCTGAGATGCTGATCCAGGCAGTGGGGGAGGCATCTGCACAGCTGCAGGCAGCCCCCCTACCCCCAGTCTGTGAATGGGTACATCACCCTCTCCCGCCCGCCTGCCACTGCTCCTGAAACAGTTGGTCCTAATGAACACTAAGCAAGCAGGGCAGCTGTGAGCATGATCCATATGCATGGGAGGTGTATATTTATCCTCACATCCCGCCCCACCCTGCAGCTGCTGCCATCCCCTATGCCAGGAGGGTGAGTGGGCACCAGGGCCCAGCCTGCTCCTGGGCTCCCAGGCCCCCACTTCTCCCAGCCCTCCCTCCCCAACCCACGCCCACAGCCTTCACTTGACCCATTTTGGAGGCAGAAGTTTGTATGTGTGTTTGAGAGAAAGAGAGTGCACACATCATTTCCCCGGTTGGTGCTTTTGATTTCCTCTGAAGCATCTTGATTGCGGATGTACAATGGCATCTTGCTGCCAGTGCTCCCTCAGCAGCTTCTGGCTCCACGCCGCCTCCTCCCTGGAGCCGGGATTTTCTGCTGACTCTGGGGCCCACGGCTAGCTGGCAGGGAAGGGGAAAGCTTGATCCAGGCTTCCATCCCTTAGCTGAGCAGCAGGACCTGGACACCCAGTCACCTGCCTTCCCACTCCTTAGACTGGGTTGAGGGTGCACCCTGAACCCCACCTGTCTCTCCCTTGGCCCTCCCACTGCCTCCCAGCTTGGTCTGGACTCCCCTGCCTGATCCTCCTTTGAGGGGTTAGCGCCATTATTAAAATGCAGTACCCTGCTAAGATGCCTTCAGAGGCCCTGCTGCTGTGGGTCCCTCCAGCCAAACCATTTATCCTGTTATTCAAGGCCCTGCTGATCTGACCCCAAACCTTTTTAATGGACTTATCAGCCATGGACTCCACACAGCCTTTGTGCCCAAGTCTCTCCTCACTACTCCCCCAAGCACAATCCCAACAATTTCATTTTCCCACCTGTGTGCACAGCGACCTCCTCCCTGGGATGTCTGCCCCCTCTTTTGAGCTTTCCGTTCCTTTAGGGCGTGCTTCAAGTCCTACCTCCCTAAGAGGACAGCCGGGTACCCTCTAACCCTCTCCCTGTGAAACCCTTCATCCAGCAAATATCTCTCGAGCAGAAGCAAAACCCCTCCCATAGCCTGTGCCCTGCCCTGTCCCCTCACTGCCTTGTCTGACCTCATCACTTGCTACTCTCTCCCACCCCCAACTCTTTCCAGCTGCCCTCGCCCCCTGACTCTTCCTGAAACAACATTTTCTGCCTGAGGCCTTTGCACTGGTTGTCTCTGCCAGAAGCATTCTAGCTCCAAGTATCCCCCAGATCTTGCCCCCCCAAATTCTTGAGGTTTCTGCTCAATGCCACCTCCTCAGCCAGACTGCCCAGTCCTCCCTGTAAACACTTCCACACCCCCTCCCCTTCTGGTATCCCCTGTGCCCCCACCTGCTTTGCCTTCCTGGACTGTACTTATCGCCAACTCATGGTGACTTTTTTTTTTTTTTTTTTTGAGATGGAGTTTCATTCTTGTTGCCCAGGCTGGAGTGCAGTGGCGCGATCTCGGCTCACTGCAACCTCCACCTCCCAGGTTCAAGCAATTCTCCTGCCTCAGCCTCCCAGGTAGCTGGGACTACAGGTGCCCGCCCCGCCACCACGCCCGGCTAATTTTTTTGTATTTTTATTAGAGACGGGGTTTCACCATGTTAGCCAGGATGGTCTCGATCTCCTGACCTCGTGATCCGCCTGCCTCGGCCTCCCAAAGTGCTGGGATTACAGGCATGAGCCACCGTGCCTGGCCTTTTTTTTTTTTTTGAGACGGAGTCTTGCTCTGTTGCCCAGGTCAGAGTGCAGTGGCACGATCTCGGCTCACTGCAACCTTTGCCTCCTGAGTTCAAGTGATTCTCCTGCCTCAGCCTCCCAAGTAGCTGGGACTACAGGCGCATGCATCACCACGCCCGGCTAATTTTTGTATTTTTAGTAGAGACGGAGTTTTGCCATGTTGGCCAGGCTGGTCTCGAACTCCTGACCTCGGGTGATCTGCCCACCTCGGCCTCCCAAGTGCTGCGCCCAGCCTCACAGTGACTTTTTTTTTTTTTTTTGGAGATGGAGTCTCACTCTGTCGCCCAGGCTGGAGTGCAGTGGTGTGATCTCGGCTCACTGCAACCTGCGCCTCCCAGGTTCAAGCAATTCTCCTGCCTCAGCATCCCGAGTAGCTGGGATTACAGGCATGTGCCACCATGCCTAGCTAATTTTTTTGTATTTTTAGTAGAGACAGGGTTTCACCATGTTGCCCAGGCTGGTCTCGAACTCCTAAGCTCAGGCAATCTGCCTGCCTTGGCCTCTCAAAGTGCTAGGATTACAGGCATTAGCCACCAGGCCCGGCCTCTCATGGTGACTTCTTTAGGGTTGATTGTCTAGCTCTTCCCCACAGATGATCAGCTCCAAGATGGCAGAGTTTGTTTTGTTCGCTGCTATATCCCTGACATTGAAGCAATGCCTGGAACAAGAAGGAGCTCAATAATGACTTATTGGATGGATGAATGAATGAATGAAACAAACATACAGGCATTGTGCTAGGCCCTGAAAAAAAAATCAGAGCTGACTCACATTCACGTCCTCCAGGCACTCACAGCCTAGTTGGACATTAAGCCAGGCAGCTTGCAACTTAACCTGTGAACCACAATTAGTTAAAATCCAAAGTGAGGGAGCGAAGTGCATGGGAGTATGGCTGGCCCAAAGGAACATAAACATTGTGATAGCTGCGGATGCCTGAAAGTCGCCTATGCCAGCACCAGACCTGGCACTCATATGCATCGTCTCATTACCCCTTAGCCACTCTCTGCAGAGGGGGCGGGGGCCAGGAGGGCTGCACAGAGGTGAGACTTTGAGGCTAGAGAGTCAGTCCAGGCAGAGGGTCAGCAAGTCCAAAGCCAGTGGGGCATGGAAGCACGGAGGTTGCAGGCAGAGTGACTTCCAGCATATGGTGTGCTGGGTGGAGACTAGGGAGTTGCAGCGGGCGGGACTGGCATTTGGTGTGGCTGGTAAGTCCCTCTTAGGCCACAAGCTGCACATCTGCATCCATGCCCCCTCCCAGCTCAGTGCCCTGCAGCAGGCATGCACATGGGTAGTGTCTGATGGCAACAACCAATTCACAACCAGGCAGCCAGGACATTTATTTTTATTTATGTATTTTTTTGAGACGGAGTTTCACTCTTGTTGTGCAGGCTGGAGTGCAATGATGCGCTCTTGGCTCACTGCAACGTCCGCCTCCCGGGTTCAAGCAATTCTCCTGCCTCAGCCTCCTGAGTAACTGGGATTACAGACGCCCACCACCACGCCCGGTTAATTTTTGTATTTTTAGTAGACATGGGGTTCCACCGTGTTGGCCAGGCTGGTCTCGAACTCCCGACCTCAGGTGATCCGCCCACCTCAGCCTCCCAAAGTGCGGGGATCACAGGTGTGAGCCACCGCGCCTGGCCCAGGACATTTATACGTCAAATGATTCACTGCTGTTTTTTTTTCCAGGTGGACCAGAAGTTCATACCACCCTTACACCCAGTTCTTGGAACACCCCTCCCCGCATTCTACTTCTGAGATGGAATTCTGTGCCATCTCTTTTTTTTGAGACTAAAGTCTCATTCTTGTCACCCAGGCTGGAGTGCAGTAGTGAGATCTCGGCTCACTGCAACCTCCATCTCCCGGGTTCAGGCGATTCTCCTGCCGCAGCCTCCTGAGTAGCTGGGATTACAGGCGCCTGCTACCACTCCTGGCTAATTTTTGTACTTTTAGTAGAGACGGGGTTTCACCATGTTGGCCAGGCTGGTCTTGAACTCCCGACCTCAGGTGATACACCGGCCTCAGCCTCCCAAAGTGCTGGAATTACAGGCATGAGCCAGTGCACCCGGCCATTCTGTGCCATCTCTAAGCCCCCATGCTACAAGCTGCATACCACCTCATGTATCGCCCCCTGCTTGCCTCAGTGTAAATAATAATAATTTTAAAAATCTGTATCACAGAGCAGATGGGTCCTTTCTCAAGAAAGAGCCAATTATTGAAGATCTAGTGCAAGGAGAAGTCATAAATATCCCAGTTTGCTACAGTTGAGAGGCATTAACCACACAACAGTGAAAGAAAACTGGTCTCTCGTGAAGGAAACATTCGAAGACCCCCCTAGTGCAGAGCTCTGGGATAAGTCCAGGCCACTGCACTCCAGCCTGGATGACAGAGCAAGACTCTGTCTCAAAAAAAAAAAAAAAAAAAGAGAGAGAATGGATATGGTAGAGACCACAGCTCTGTCCATCAGCTTTCTATTGGTTATGTCGAAGGACTTTCACTGTGACAGTGACATCCTGAGGTTGTGGGCTATGTTAGGAATTCCAGCAGGGTTGGAACACATGCTATCCTGGAAAGGAAGACAGACTTTGGGATTCAGGTGGAAGGAGACAGTGTTAGGAAAGAAAGACGGAAGCTAAAGCTGAAGGAAGAAGCTCATGTTCTTGGGGCCAGCCCCTTCCTGGTCCAGGCGGATCCCTTCTCACCATAAGCCCCTCAACCCTAGCAGCCTCTGCCCCATACTGTGAAGTATTTCCCATTTCTCCCAGCCTCCAAAGAAGATTCTGGAAGCTTAGCCCTGGAAAAGCCTGAACCCCAGGCCCTGCCCCAGCTCTTCTGCACAGAGTATAAGACAGAGGCAATCTAGGGCCGGGCGTGGTGGCTCACGCCTGTAATCCCAGCACTTTGGGAGGCCGAGGTGGGCAGATCACAAGGTCAGGAGATCGAGACCATCCTGGCTAACACAGTGAAACCCCGTCTCTACTAAAAATACAAAAAAATTAGCCGGGCAAAATTAGCCGGGCGTGGTGGCAGGCGCCTATAGTCCCAGCTACTGGGGAGCCTGAGGCAGGAGAATGGCGTGAACCCGGGAGGCGGAGCTTGCAGTGAGCCGAGATCGTCACTGCACTCCAGCCTGGGCAACAGAGCGAGACTCCGTCTCCACAAAAAAAAAAAAAAAAAAAAAAAGACAAAGGCCGTCTAAGAGTGCTCTCAATTTCCTTCCTTGCCCTCTTAACAAAAACAAACAGGACCCAGAGGATTCTAGAACCAGCACCAGAATCCGGGTGCTGGAGACCACTGTTTCTAAAGCTCCTCCAAGGAAGAATTTTCCAAAAACACACAGGGAGACTATTTTATTTTATTTTATTTTATTTATTTTGAGACGGAGTCTTGCTCTGTCACCCAGGCTGGAGTGCAGTGGCGCAATCTCGGCTCACAGCAACCTCCACCTCCCAGGTTCAAGCAATTCTTCTGCCTCAGTCTCCCAAGTAGCTGGGATTACAGGCACCCACCAACATGCCCTGCTAATTTTTGTATTCTTACTAGAGACAGGGTTTCACCATGTTGGCCTGGCTGGTCTCCAACTCCTGACCTCAGGCAATCCACCTGCCTCGGCCTCCCAAAGTGCTGGGATTACAGGCATAAGGCACCATGCCAGGCCTTTTATTTTATTTTATTATTTTATTTTATTTATTTTATTTTATTTTATTTTATTTTATTTTATTTTATTTTATTTTATTTTATTTTATTTTATTTTATTTACTTGAGACAGGGTCTCGCTCTGTCGTCCAGGCTGGAGTTCAGTGGTGCAATCACAGCTCACTGCAGCCTTGACCTCCCAGGCTCAAGGGATCCTCCAGCACTCAAGTGATCCTCTTGCCTCAGCCTCCTGAGTAGCTGGGACCACAGACACATGCCAGCACGTCAGGTTAAATTTTTAATTTTTTGTGGGTTTTTGTTTTGTTTTGTTTTGTTTTGTTTTTGAGACACAGTCTTGCTCTGTGGCCCAGGCTGGAGTGCAGTGACACGATCTCGGCTCACTGCAAGCTCTGCCTCCTGGGTTCACACCATTCTCCTGCCTCTGCCTCCCGAGTAGCCAGGACTACAAGTGCAGGCCACCACGCCCGGCTAATTATTTGTATTTTTAGTAGAGACGGGGTTTCACTGTGTTAGCTAGGATAGTCTCGATCTCTTGACCTCGTGATCCTCCCGCCTCAGCCTCCCAAAGTGCTGGGATTACAGGCGTGAGCCACCGTGCTGACCTTTTTTTTTTTTTTTGATATGGAGTCTCGCGCTGTCACCCCAGTTGGAGTGCAATGGCGCCATCTCGGCTCACTGCAACCTCCGCCTCCCCTGTTCAAGCGATTCTCCTGCCTCAGGCTCCCCAGTAGCTGCGATTGCAGGTGCCCACCACCACACCCAGATAATTTTTTTTTTTTTTTTGAGAGGAAGTCTTGCTCTGTCCCGAGGCTGGAGTGCAGTGGCACGATCTCTGCTCAATGCAACCTCCGCCTCCCAGGTTCAAGCGATTCCCCTGCCTCAGACTCCCAAGTAGCTGGAATTACAGGCATGTGCCTTCACGCCCAGCTAATTTTTTGTATTTTAGTAGAGACAGGGTTTCACCATGTTGGCCAAGATGGTCTCCATCTCCTGACCTCGTAATCTGCCTGCCTCGGCCTCCCAAAGTGCTGGGATTACAGGTGTGAACAACCGTGCCCGGCCCAGATAATTTTTTTAATTTTTAGTAGAGTTGGGCTTTCACCATGTTGGCCAGGCTGGTCTCGAACTCCTGACCTCAAGTGATCCGCCTGCCTTGGCCTCCCAAAGTGTTGGGATTACAGGCATGAGCCACCGCGCCCAGCCTAATATTTTAATTTTTTATAGAGACAGGATCTCCTTATACTGCCCATGCTGGTCTCATCAAGGGATCCTCCTGCTTCAGCCTCCCAAAGTGCTGGGATCACCTTAGAAGAGGGGCTGTAGTGTGGTGATGTCTGTCTGGGGATACCCAGGGATCACGACTCCAGCTCCTTCACCTCCCACACTTTCATAGGGTCAGCCCTGCTCCCATTTCTTAGTAGGCCAGAGTGGGAGGTTGGGGAAGGACATGCCTCTGATCCTCCCTCCAGGGCCTCCTCCCCCAGAATTTACAGGCTGCAGAGGTGGGGTAGGGAATCCCCCAGGCGGCTAGATGGGTCCTGGGTCCTGAAGTTGCGAATCGAATTGGTTCTCCCCCACCCTCGGATGGGAGAAGACGAGGGTGTCTTAGGAAGGCCATGGTGACAATGACAGGATCTGAGTGGGAGAGTGTTAGCAGGGCCTGTTAAGAACCCTGAGGTGAGGTCACAGCTTGGAGAGAGGGGCCCTGGGGTGCGGACTCAGTGGGTCAGGGCATCCACCCTCGTCTCCTGCCTCCCACCCCAGGGTGCCCTTTGAAGCTGGAGGGGGCTTTGAGCTGGGGTCTCCTGGCCAGATGCGCTGGGAGAAGGGGTGGAGCCGATCATCCCCTAGGCCTCGCCCTCTCCACCCCCACCCTTCAGACTCCCTTCTTGGCCCAAAGACCGTTTCCGGCAGTTGCAGGGGGCACCCATCACCCCCCAGGCTCCTGCCTTGCAGCTGTTCCCCAGCTGCCCTGCCCCACCCCAAAGACAGCTGGGAGCGAGGCCGAGGGAGGGGGCAGGAGCGGCCCAGCTGCTTGGCTCCGGGCTAGGATGGGGAGGGCGGCAACATGAAAGAGCTGGGGCGGGCAGGCAGCAGAGGAAACCACCCCCACCCCCTCCCTCGCGGTGGCCTCGCTGTGGGCTCAGCACATCTGGGCCACAGGAGCTGTCGGCCCCAGTCTGTGGGGTAGGGAGACGTGGTCAGATCCCCAACCCTTCCCAGAAAGGGGAGGCGTGATGGCCTTTGGGGGAAGGCAGGAGGGGAGGGCTGGGCACTGGGGCACCTGTGGCTGCAGCCAGCCCTCCAAGGGGCCACCAGTTCAGGGCAGAGAAGGCCCCTCCGATGACTTCTGAATAAGCCTGTTCCCTGGGGCAGCCCCAGCTCTTTCTGGGCCTCCTCTGCCCCAACCCTTTTGGGAGCTGGGTGACAGCTGCTCCTACAAAGCCAGGGACAGCTGGGTGGCTGGGGACAGCTGGGTGGGTTAGCGTCTCCCTGCTTCCCTGGCTGCCTAGGGACCCCCGCCCAAGCCAACTCTGGGCAGCTGCTGCTTCACCTATAGATGTGTGCCTGAGCGTGTCATTGTCTGGATTGGGCTTCAAAGCTGGGACATGGAGGGGCTCAAGCCCATCCCATTCCCACCAGAATGTCCCCTCCACATCTCAGTGGATTGACGCACCTGGGGAAAGGGCCTCTCCCCTCAGCCAAAACAAAACTAGGCCAAGTGGGAAAGAAATTAGGCAGCTTTTTATCTTGGCTTCCAACTCTTGGCACGGGGGATGTCTCAGGGCTCCTGAGAACTGGAGAAAGGGACAGTGAGACAGAAGCAGATGTGAGTGGAGTGAAGTGACTGTCCACCGGCACCTGCCCCCAGGCATCCTGCACCCTGGGCTGGAGGGGCACTGTGTTCCAGTCATTTCCCCACTCCCTTTAGCCCCAAACAGGTGCACGGGGAGGGAAGGGGGAGGCCAGCTGTTGTCATACTGCTCCTGGCTCCCTGCCACACTGGGAAGGGGAACGATGAAGCAAGGGTCCACCACCCCACCCGAGTCATCCTCTACTCCCTCAGGGCAGGAAGGCGGAGGCAGTTAGCAAGACCAAGGCTATGGTTTGGTCTGGCCAGCCCCAAAGTCTTTATTTTTCTTTTTTTTCTTTGAGACAGGATCTTGCTCTGTTGCCCAGGCTGGAGTGCAGTGGCAAGATCTCAGCTCACTGCAACCTCCACCTCCCAGCCTCAATCAAGCAATCCTCCCACTTCAGCCTCCAGAGTAGCTAGGACCACAGGCCCGTGGCACCACGCCTGGCTAATTTTTCGTTTTAGTAGAGATGGGGTTTCACCATGTGGCCCAGGCTGGTTTTGAACTCCTGAACTCAAGTGATCCATCCACCTTGGCCTTTCAAACTGCTGGGATTCCAGGCATGAGCCAACGTGCTCGGCAAGCCTTTATTTTTCTGAGGGGAGGGGTGGCTAGGGGTCAGTGAGGCTTGGACCACTGGCATGGGACTTTTTTTTTTTTTTTTTTGAGATGGAGTCTGGCTCTGTCACCCAGGCTGCAGTGCAGTGGCACGATCTCGGCTCACTGCAACCTCTGCCTCCCAGGTTCAAGCGATTCTCCTGCCTCAGCCTCCTGAGTAGCTGGGACTACAGGCGCCCACCACCATGCTGGCTAATTTTTGTATTTTTAGTAGAGATGAAATTTCACCACATTGACCAGGCTGGTCTCGAACTCCCGACCTCAGGTGATCCGCCCATCTCAGCCTCCCAAAGTGCTGGGATTACAGGCATGAGCCACCGCGCCTGGCAGGAATGGGACTTTATAAGGCTGTCTGCCTTGTCCTGGGCTTCCTGGGGTGGGTGGCATTCAGGCCCGGATTCTGCCCAAACAAGAAGAAAGATAACTAGGCACCCAGCAGATTACAGAAGTGCATGGGCTGCAGACTTACAGCTCTGTGCAGAGCATCAGGCAACAACCGGAGCCTTTTTGAAGGTGAGGCCCCTCTCCAGAGAAGGGCCTTGGGGTGTCCCAGCTTCCTCTCCCCGCAGTGGCCTCTGTGACAAGCAGCAGGGAGGACCCTGACCACCACAATGGCAGCACTTCTCTAAACCCAGGATATGGGAGAATAGAGTTAAAAATGCAAATTCCTGGGCTCTCAGAGATTCCCAATGAGTCTAAGCTAGGCCTCAGGACTCAGCACCCTTACCCTTTTTTTTTTTTTTTTTTTTTTTTTTTGAGACAGGGTCTTGCTCTGTTGCTTTGTTGCACAGGCTGGAGTGCAGTGACTTGATCTAGACCTACTGCAACCTCTGCCTCCCAGGCTCAAGCAGTTCTCCCACCTCAGTCCCAGAGTAGCTGGGACCACAGGTGTGGTGTGCCCCACCACGCCCAACTAATTCTTGTATTTTTTGTAGAAACAGGGTTCCGACATGTTGCCCAGGCTGGTCTCAAACCCCTGAGCTCAAGCAATTTGCCTTGGCCTCCCAAAATGTCAGGATTACAGGCGTGAGCCACAGCAAGGAATCAGCCCTTTTAACAAGCTCCCAAGACATGCTTGAGACTTTGAGAAGCTCTGCCGAAGTGGATGGGGGCAGGATGTCTTTTTCATCTTGCCACCCCACCTCCACCCCTCCCAAGGCCAAAGCCCCAAGACCAAAGGAAGTATGGACCTGAGTGGTCCCCTCTCCCTATGGGGTCCAAGGCCCAGCTAGATTACATTCTGTCTCTATGCCTGCAGCCCTGCACAGTGCCTGGCACGTAGTGTGCACTCAAATATTTGTGGCCTGAAGGAGGTAAACTTTGCAAGACTCATAGAAAGGTGTTCCTCCTTTGTCCTCAGCTAAGAGCACATTGGCAGAACCTCAAAGAGATGCCGGGGCCCAGGTGGCATGGGGCTGGGCCTGGGAGGCCCTGGGCAAATATTTGTCAAATGAACCCAAGGCCAAGAGCAGACGGAGTCAGTGCCCGACGAACTGACATTCACAGGCCTGGAACCAGCTGGACCCAGGGGAGCAAAATCAAGGCAAGGAGGGCAGGGGCCCCTCCCCACACCGATGCCTGAAGATCCCAGGCCTGGGGGGGATAGGGGAACAGGCGAGGCAGGGAGTGGGACTGCGCCATCATGTTTATTAGAAGGTTGGATTTTGGTGTGTGCTCTAGACAGATACAGAATAAATACCTGCGCCTTGAGAACAGGAAGTCCACGATTCATACAAAGTGCTCACTACAGGAAGGTGCTGTGTCAAAATCCAGGCAAGGACCCAACTCCGGGCAGCCCCTCCTCCCTGCTGACCTCAACAAGGGCTGTGCTATTGTTTTTTATTTTATTATTTTATTTCTCTTTATTATTATTAATATTATTATTATTTGCTTTTGCTGTGGTCACTATCATTGGCAAAGTTCCTTTTCCCCTTTCCTGGACATAGGGGTCCTGTCTTTAAAAGATTCCACTCTGAGGCTGAAGGTGCCAAAAGCTGCTTGAGAAGTGGCCTTTGAACTCCGTCTGGGAAGATGGTGAGGAGAAGGAAGCAGGAGAAATCATTCTTGGTTTAAAAAAATTTAAAAAAACAAAAACAAAAGTCGCACAATCTAAAGGTCATTCCTTACTCGATCAGTGATCAAACTGCCCAAAAGGAAAACAAGAGGAGAAACAAGCCCGGGGCCCTGGGCGTTCCTCCCGGGTGGGGTAAGAAGGGTGGGACCCCCAAGCTTTCAGGGAAGCCGAGGTTCCTTCCAGCCACGGGGGTGTGAAGGGGAAGGAGTAGAGGAAAAAAGGAGAAACAGAGAGAGAGCTCAGCGCCTCGACACAGACACTTTCCCATCTCCAGGGCCACCTGCGGTCCTGGCCCAGGCCAGCTCCCACTGTCAAACCTCTGCGTCCAGGAGATTCATAATAAAAAAAAATCAAAAACAAAGCCAAAACCAAAACAAAATCCAAAAGGAAAAGACCTGGGGCAATGGAATGAGGAAGAGGGGAGGCGAGGAAGGTAGAAGGGCAGGTCTCTGGATGCATAACTCCCGAGCCCGGGGGCTGGGGAGGAAGATTCCCCAGCACCCCGCCGCCTGCGTGGCGTTAGCTCGTCACGTAGTGTTTGGTGGACGGCTGCCCATACACCCTGTAGAAATCCTGGTGGCCGGGCTGCTGGGAGGCGTCAAGCCAGTCTCTGACCGCCAGGCTGGGAAGGGACTGGGGGACGGAGGGTGTGGGCGGGAGCGGGTGTGAGTACTCCTGCGAGGGCACTGTCCAGGGAAAGTGGCCGGAGCGGGGGTAGGGCTGGTGGCCGCCATGGTTGGCCACGGAAGAACAGTAACAGTTGTCCACAGAACAGACGAGAATCTTGCGGCCGCCATACTGGGGGAGCATGGGCTGCTGGGCGGCGGAGCCATTGGGATACTGCGATGGGGGGAACACGGGGCTTGAGTGCACTGGTTGGGCGCCGCCCGGCAGGGCCACCAAGTGCTGCGTGGAGCTGCAGGGCCCCAGGGGCTGCCCAGACTGGCCCTCACCGCTGGCTGTGCCCGCCGCCCCGTACTGGCCGCCCACAGGGCCCGACGACGTCTCTAGGAAACTGGCCTCTGGGAAGGCCGTTGAGTGCTTGCGCTTTTCCGCCCCAGAGCTGCTCACGCCGCAAGGGTACAGGGGGACACTCTGCAGGAAGGGCACCGGCGTGCTGAAGGGGCCTGTGGAGAGTTGGGGCAAAAGTCGCCAAAGCTCCCACCCCAAGCAACCCAGGCCTCCTCTCCCTGGGTTGGACCTGGGGACCATTGACACCTAGAGGCCCAAGAATGTTATATCTCAGATGATGCTTGCTCCTCTGCCACTAGGAGGTACAGAATAGTTATATCCCCACTTTAAGCTGAAGAAATGGAGGCTGGGGAGGTCATGTTGCTTATCCACTGTCCCACAGCTACAAGTGGCAAAGCCTGGATATGAGGACAGGTCTCCCAGACTGGGCCACACTGCCTCTTGGAGGGAAGGCTGTGGCGCTGAACCCCTCCCCAAAGGTCCCTGTCTCCCTTCGGCGGAACACCCCACCCTCACCTTCTAGCATTTTCCGCAGCTGCTTCTCCTTCTTGGCCACCTCGTTCAGGAAGAGCTTGGAGTTCAGGTGGCCGATCTTAGGGGGGGAAAGGCTGCTGCTCGTGCAGGTCTGGGTCCTGGGGGCAGTGGACGGGGCATCTGCTGTGAGGAGGCATCACCGGTGAGCCCGCCCTACCTCCCTGCCATGGGCCTGGCCCCCCTGCCCTCCCCAGGATGTGCCCCCGGGAGGGCTAGGGCCCTCAGCTTACCTGTCCATCAGGATTTTCACAGACTTGGTGTTCTGTTGGGGAGAGAAAAGAGTCAAGTCAGTGGAAAAGGCAGTCCAGGGAGAGCCCGGGGAGAGGGGAAGACAAAAGCTGCCCCCCCTGAGCCTCCCCCAGGCTGGGTGGATCCTCTCATTCTGGACAGAAAGTGGCAGGGGTGGGGGTGGCCATTTGCGGAAGAAGAGCTAACATTTACTGAGCTCTTGCCACGTGACCCAGGCATTGTAAGTGCTTTCTGTGCATCCATAACTTCATCCATACCCGAGGAGAAGGGCTCTGCAGGCCCACACTGTTTTAGCTCAAGTCTTTGGGGCCAGATGTGTTTTGGAATTTGGAATTTTTTGGATTTTAGACGGAGAATACAGTGCCTGTATCATATATTACATTATCATCCCCAGCAAGACACAACAATCTAATACATCAACATTTCTGCAGCAAAATGTTTGAATTTTCATACTAAGCAAGATAAAGACCATAAATTGCCTAACATCAGTTTAGGTCAATTTTTGCTGTTAAATTAGATGCCAAAATTTGTTAGTTTCCAGAGATGTTTATAAATGTGGAATTGTGGATAAAGAATAGTAGACCTGTATCATCAACACCACTTCGTAGGTGAGGGAACAAGGCCCGGGATGTACCTATGACTTGCCCAAGGTCACAGTGCTAGAAAGAGCAGGCAGGTGGATTTGAACCCATGCATGCTGGCTCCAAAGGTAAGGGCATGTGAGCTACAGGTGCAGGAAACTGCAGATCCCAATTTGGAAATGGCCCTCTGGGTGCCACCAGCCTGGTCCTGAGCCCAGCCCACCTTCATGAAGCTGACATCCTCCGTCTTATCAAAGAGCAGCTGCAGGGAGCCCAGCAGCTTCTTGGCCTCCTGCATGCGCTCCCCGAGGTGCAGCGCCTGCGCTGCGTTCTCGCTGCAGAACTTGGCCTGGGCCTTGTCTAGGACCTCCACTGTCTGCCGCAGGTCCTCGTCCAGCAGCTGGTGCAGCTTCTCGTACTGCAGCCGAACTTCCTCCTTCAGTTGGTTCACTTTCTCCTGCGAGTACAGAGGGCAGGAGTGGGCAGGCAGGTAAGCACTGGAAACCTTTGGTTTCCCCCCCTCTTACCCATCTCACATCCTAGAACCCTAAGTCACCAGGCTGCCCCAGGCTCCCAAGGGCAAGGTCTGACCTGCCAGTTCCCCACTGGTAGCACAGGGCTCTGGGCCAGCATCCCCTGGCACCAGTGGGCATCACGGGCAGTTGATTGAATGACTGATGGAGTGGTTCTGGCATAGGGCTACACAATCAATCCTTAGTAAGGAACTCACCCAAAGCCCTGCGCTCAAGCCACCCCCACCCCGCAGCATGGCCTTGGGCTTAGCTACCTCCACCAGGCGCTTGTCTGACTCGAGTTTGTACAGCTGGTCCTCAATGTCCTGCTCTCGCTCCTCCAGCCGGTCCTGCTGCTTCATGAGCATCTTCTGCAGGGACATTTGGGTGGGAGTATCAGAGGGACTGCGGCTCCAACCCTGACCCATGCTTCCCTCTACACAACACATGCATCCTATGGATCCTTTGACCCGATGGCACCAAGCCTCTGCTACCCAGCCCCTTTGGCCCCCCTCCAATCCCAGGGGCCTATTCCCAGCTCTCCCCAGAATAGCTTCCCATGCATATTTATTTATCTTATTATTTTTTTAGATGGATTCTCACTCTGTTGCCCAGGCTGGAGTGCAGTGGTGCGATCTCGGCTCACTGTAACCTCCGCCTCCCCGGTTCAAGTGATTCTCCTGTCTTAGCCTCCCGAGTAGCTGGGATTACAGGCGTGCGCCACAACGCCCAGCTAATTTTTTTGTAGTTTTAGTAGAGACGGGGTTTCACCATGTTGGCCAGGCTGGTCTCAAACTACTGACCTCAAATGATCTGCCCGCCTCGGCCTCCCAAAGTGCGGGGATTATGGGCGTGAGCCACCATGCCCAGCCCCCATGCATATTTAAACCCTGAGCTTTCTGAGGGCAGGGCTACACCAACCTCTGTTCTAAACACTTTTCCTGTACAGATTTATCTAATCATCCCAGTAATGTCATGAGATAAGTACTATCATTATTCTCATTTCACAGAAGAGGAAACTGAGGCCTAGAGAGGTTAAGTAATTTGTCCACAGTCACACAGCTTGTAAATCGCAGAGCTTGGGCACAAACACAGGTGATCTGGCAGCAGGGTCCGTTCTTACCCAGGCTGTGCTGCCTCTCCCTGGGGAGCATCCTCTAAGAGATGAGTACCCTAAGATGCAGGGGGTCAAATTCCCTTCCATAGCCACATGAACCTCTGTCCCAGTCCAAAGATCTCACTTTACCCTCGCCTTACATTAGGGGGCATCAGGCCAGTCACCCCCTCCCTTGTTCTTAAGACTGAGAGCTAGGACTCTGGAGTCCTGGCTAGCTCCCTCAGCCCCCTCAGTGGGACCCAGGCAGAAAGGAGATTTGAGGTCTCCTAAGACCTGAGGCCAGGCTGCTGGAAGGTGCTGGACCAAAGTGCTCTTCTCAGCTCATAATCTCCTGTCCCCACAACCCCTTTCCTGCCAGTCACTCCATCTCTCCTGCCCTCCTCTCACCAGATATGCCTTTTTAGACAGGCTCTCTCCCCTGCTCAAAAACTCTCCGTGACTCCGTCCTATCAACTACTTTAGCATGGCAATGAAGGCTCTTTTACACCCTGACTCTTCCAGCCAGCTGGGCTGGTATCCTGTCCCCAACCCTCCACACATGGAAACTCCCTGTAGCTCTAGGTACATTCTTCTGCAGCCCACAGTGCCTCCTCCCTCCCCTGTCTATCCTTCAAGGCCCAACTGAAGTCCCCACTCCTCTAGGAAACTTTCCATGACCCCTGCTCTGAGCCTGTGCAGGTCCCTCCCTGTCCTGGCTACGGGGTGGGGCTGTCCCATTCTGCCCTCCCTTTCAGGTGTGCTGTCCAATATGGTAGCCACTAGTCATATGTGGCTATTTAAGTCCAAGTTAACAAAAAATAAAAAATAAGGTCAGGTGCTGTGGCTCATGCCTGTAATCCCAGCACTTTGGGAGGCCGAGGCAGGCGGATCACCTGAGGTCGGGAGTTCGAGACCAGCCTAACATGGAGAAACCCCATCTCTACTAAAAATACAAAATTAGCTGGGCAAGGTGGTGCATGCCTGTAATTGCAACTACTCAGGAGGCTGAGGCAGGAAAATCACTTGAACCCGGGAGACGAAGGCTGTAGCGAGCCAAGATCGCGCCATTGCACTCCAGCCTGGGCAACAAGAGCGAAAGTCTGTCTCAAAAAAAAAAAAAAAAAGTTAAAGTATCAGTTCCTCATGCACCAGCCTCATTTCAAGTGCCCAGTACCTACGTATCACTAGTCTCAGATACTAAAGTTACAAAATGTTACCATCATGCAGAAGTTCTATTAGACAGCACTATTCTGGAGTCTTCTAATTGCCTCACAAACCATGGTCTCATCTCCCTACAAGACACGGGGCCTCTTAAGAATGGGGATTTGCTGCTGTCTTTCTCCACCTTCCTTCAGAGGCAGGCCACACAAAGGCCTGGGCGGCCTGAGATGCATAACAAATTCACTCAATAAGCCCATGGGTTCCATACACAAACTAAAATTTGCAAAGCAGCTCTGTGTAACCACAGACATTCACAGTAACTGTCATGCTGCAAGGAGTGGTTCTCTTTCTTCCTCTGTGGGGGCCTCAAAGTAACCCTCCAGTTCAACCCCATGACTCCCATCCCAGCCACTCCCAGCTGGCTCCCCGAAGACAAGCTGCCATCAATCCCTTCCTCACCCCGCCAGCCCATTTTACGTAGGGGCAAACCAAGGCCCACCACAGACTTCAGCCTGACCCTATTTTGTGTTGGAGGCTACTGTGGAAAAAACCAGAACCCTGGGAGCAGGAGGAAGTGTGGGGGTGAGGCTTTCACCTTATAAGCTGGGTGCAGGGGGCCCACACACAACTTAACCTTTCAGTGACCCAGGACAGGACCTCTAAAAGAATCAGGCCTGGGAGACCTTGCCCTGCCCCCAGAAGCACCAAGAGGCACAGGAATCTGCTGCCAGCCCAAGGGTCAGAGCCCGACAGCACACACAGCATAAGTGGGCAGGCGCAGGGGCACCTGGCACAAAGCTGCGCACGCACATGGGAATACCTTGCCACCTGAGCCCCGAGCCCGCCTCAGGTATGCTGGCGGGCACAGCCAGAGGTGCAAAGGCACTTGACCCAACCCCCTCACAGGAAGGCTGGACCTCCTGGAGGCCCCAGACAATGGCAAGAGGCCTGGCACGATGGCGAGGTGGCCAGGACACTCTGGGAACATCAGGCCCGCTGACCTCCCCTGGAACAATTGGCCCTCAAATTCTTGCCTGCTGGTTGCCCCAAGCCCACCCTCAGGAGGACAGGGCCCCCCAGGTGCTCTTCAGAGTCCAGGCTGATCCCTCCATCCAGTGCCCAGGACATCTGAAAGGCCCTGCTGGCCCCACACATCTCACACCACGGGCTTACTGCATGGCTGCTTCTCCACGACCAAACCCACCAGGAGCTGGTTCAGGGAGGACTCAGGTGAGTCCCAGGGGAGGGGTAGGAAAGAGGCAGCTCCAAGGTCCCAGCGCAGCTTCCTTGGGGACAGGAACTGAGCTGTCCACACCCACCCCGCAGGCTGGTGGGTGCCCGTTTGCCCCATCCCTTGCTGATGCCCAGGGAGTGACCCCTCAGGGCACAGCAGAGGGAGGGCCTTCCTGTCCAGTCCTGGGGGGGTGGGGCTCAGCCCCTTCCCTCTTCTTCCGGGCTTTCCTCAGTCTCCCCTGGCAGCACTTCTACCCTGGGAGCCGGCAGGGTCTTCCCAAGCTTCTGTCTGTCCCAGGCACTCTGGGTGGGACACCAGCCCAGGCCACACAGTCCCTAGCAGGTGGGAGGGTTTCATTTCCCCCTCCTGCTGCTGAGGCCACTGGGCTCCTGTCTCTGCTGCAGGGGTTGGAGTGAGAGCAGGAAGAGGAAGGAGGCTGGCCAGGGGGTGCCAGCCAGGGAGGAGTCCGGGGGGCTGCCAGCCAGGGAGGAGTCCGGGGGGCTGCACTGGCCTGGCCTGCTCTCCCTCAGGGCCAACTCCTGCTACAGACAGCGCCTGGGAGAACAGTGGGAGCTGCTGCCACTTCAAGCCTGGGAAACTGGAAGGAAGATGGGAAATACCTGCCTGCCGTCCCCTTCACGACCCCACCCCAGTTCACCGAATGAGCAAATCAGGTTGCCAAGACACTAGAAAATGCTGGAAGACAGGGAGCAGAGGAAGCAAGGCCCAGACCCCCCACCACCAGCAGCCTCCTTTCCATCCCAACCCCCACCTGCCTCCCCAGGGAATGGCTAAGAGCCAAGGCCCCACTTCCCACCTGGGAAAAACCCATAGCTGAGATCCGACCAGATTTCCCAGCTCAGTTCAGAGCAAGTACTCTGCGCAGGCAGGTGGGCTGGAGGCACCTTACACATGCCACCGCCCCATCCCCCCACAGCAGTGCATGGCCTGGACTGCGTACACTGGAGCACGCAGGAGCAGAGCAGAGTGGAACGTGGCCTGGGCTAGAAGCTCTGGAGGCCCCAGGCCACCAGGGAGACTGGGACTAGGTGGGGCCCAGGGAGGACCTTCACACCCCCAGCCCTGCCTGTCGGGCCTCAGGCCTTTGGTGATCTGCCCGGGGCCTGTGAGGACAAAAGCATGAAGAATCAGGAGCCGCCATTCCCACCCTCCACCACCTGGGCCCCCACTCCTCAGCTTTGCCGCTGCTTCCTCTGACTCCCCTCCCGGCCTGGAGCAGCGAACCCTGAGCCCCTACATTCCTGCCCCAGGAAAGCCTCATGTCCCTCTGGAGACTGACTGGCCAGGCCAGCTGCCATTTTTGATGCCAGACTAGACTGGGCAGACGGGTGAGGCTTGGGGACTCTGGGCTGTATAAAAGTTAATAAATAATAATAATAAAACCCTCAAGTCAACCTTGAAGAGAAACAAGGTCAGGAGGAAACAGGGCCCCAGGGACTGGGACAGAGGCAGTCCCTAGGTTTTCAGACAAGACCATGGCTAGCTCCAGAAGCCCCTGTGATGGTGGGAGGGGCAGGGCAGGGAGGGGCAAGAAGAGGGGGCTGGGCAGCCTCTTCCTGCTTAGGTCCCTGTCCGGCCAGCTCCAGCTCTGGCTCCAGCCCCCTTCTCAGAGCCACCCCATCCTAACCCTCCCCTATTCCTCCCCCTGGTCCCTGTCCCCATCTCTCCCTGGGTCTCTGCGCCCATAGCACTCTCCCCTTTCCTCAGAAAAGCTTCTGCCTGCCCTAAACCCCCTTTCCATGCCTCAAGCCACTGCCTTGGGCTATCATGTGAACTGAACCCCAGGCTGGGGAAACCACAAGCTGCAGAGGGAAGGGGCTCCAGGGCAGGCGCCAGGGCAAGGAGAGAGGCAGCACCTCAGATGCGAGCCCGGCAGACCCCAGAGAGGGCTTCCCAGCTGCAGAGTGGAATTAGCTTTTGCCATGCAGAGAGCAGCGCTCTGGGGCAGCAGAACAAAGAGGCGAGAGAGAAAGCCCCCCTTTGTCTGGCTTTGAATGCCAGGCCAGCCGGGAAAGGAAGGATTTCCCAGAGCCAGGGAGGAGGCCAGCCAGGCCAGCCTGCTCGGCCCGGGGCAGGGGCCCAAGCCGGGCTTGCTCCGCCTCGCCAGACTGCACCCAACACAACAGCGCAGGACCCTTTCAGCTCCTACCTCCAATACCCGCCACAGGCTCACCCCAAGGGGAAGCCCATCTTTCCCTCCTTTCCCCAACAACCCCACCACAGGGGGAAGTCCCAGGACCCCTGACAAACTCACAGCCACCAAGCAAGGATCACCTGAGCGGGCACTCACACAGCAGCACAGTAGTGCTGCCAACTGTCAGGAAGGCACACTCAACTTCAACTCGCAGGCACTCAGCAAGCCCGGCAGGCAGACACGGCTGCGCAACTAGGGACTGAAGTCAGGCAGGCTGCGCCTTCTCAGAGACACCCATGTGAGATGCAAAAAGATCAGTCACATCCAAGATACACGACCCAGACGTGCTGGCTACACATGCACGCACACACACACACCTGCAGACAGACACGGATGTGCAGCCACCCAGGGACGCAGGAGGCAGAGTAATAATAGTGTGTGCATGACAGGTGCCTGGCCATGTCAGCAGGATCCTGGGGTAGGGGTGGGCAGCTGGGCCTCTGCCTGAGGCTCCCTTTCACGGGCAACGGAGAAAGCCAAGCCAGGGCCTCCTTCCACGAAGACTCGGGGGTGGCCAAAGAAGGGGCCACATGACCGTCACACCACAAACACATGTGCGTGCACACACACATACCCCTGCAGGAGTATGGTCTGCTGTAGGGAGAGGGAGCAGTGAGGTTTGCACTGCTGGAGTCAGGCTGCAGCCCCAGCCTCAGCACCAGCCCCAGTAGAGCCAGCCCTCACTCTCACTGCGTACTCAGAGACAGATAAATGGAGAGGAAACCCAGGATTCCCTCCAGGGTCTCAGGGTGACCCCTCCAGCCACCGGCAATGCGCACAGGATACCCTCACTCCAAGCAGGGGCAAACCCCACACTGGCCCAAGCAGTGGGATCTCCTCCCCCAGAGAACCTCTTCTTGACTCTGAACCTCTGAAAATGCAAGGAACAGGGTCCTAGCAACATGTCCAGCCTTGCTCTGGGACACCAGGGACGATGCAGAAACACAACCGTAACTGCACAAGACTCAAGCAGATACACCTGCATAGACACATACGCACCACATACCTGCAGGCCCCTCACACATGCAACCAGGCCTGCTCTTGGGTCTTCTTTCCATGTCATGGGGGGTCATGAGATAAGGATGCCCCCCAGCTCCCACCAGTCCTTCAATGCTTAGATGAACCCCTGAACCTGGGGGCTAGGAGGGGTCTGACCACTCAGGACTGCCAGACCTGAGCCCACCTGGATGTCCAAATCTTGGGCCCTTAGCTTCCCCACAGCCTCATGGGAGAGCACATTTAGGATCTAGGCACATCCTAGACAATGGTCTCGGGATCATCCAGTGAGTATCCAGGCCTCAGGGCAATGTGGCCGATACACTGGCTTCCCAATGGAAGATTAGGGCAACAACCTGCTTGGGCCTGATTCTGAGAGTCCCCCTTGTAGTTCCCCAGGATGGATGGAGGACCTGTTTGCCCTCCTGCTGGGTCCCTGCTCTAGGCTATGGCCCATGTGCACCTGTGAATGCTGTAAGTATATGAGGGTGAGGCCACCAGGGAGGGGTTAATCAGAGTTTCCTATTTCTAGCCAGTTGACAGGCATGTCAGCAATCCCCCTGGGAGGGCAGAAGAGGACGCACAAGAAGCAGAGCCTAGATTTTAAGGCAGGTGCCAGGTCTCTGTGCTTCTGCCCCTGTATCCTGGGGAATTCTGTGGCCCTCGCCCACAACACCAGCAAAGGCCCTTTAAGGCAGACTCCCTCCGGGAAGAGAAAAGGGGCCAAGGAAGAGCGCTCCACCCACTCCCCCTGTTTGGCCTACAGAGAGTGCAGAGGGTTCTTCCATTTAGGTTCCTATGGCTCACCCCCTCCTCTCCCTCCTGGGAGGGCAGGCAGGGCCCCTATTCCTCCACATTCAATAAGTCAAACTCATACTTGAGTGACACTGGGCTACTGAAGGGTTTCCAACCCCAGTGGCCTGGGGCACCAGAAAGAATCAGGGGCCTGGGGAGGGGGAACCTGGAGAAGGATGAGGCTCAGGCTGCCACTGCAGGGCACAGCTGCTGAAGGCACAGAATTGCACATCTGGCCCTGATGCAACCCACTACTTCTGAGCCTGCCCACACCAGGCACAAGAAAGCACGCGCACGCGCACACACACACACGCACACACACACCCTGCGGAGTTGCCGACAAAGTTCAGTGCCTGCTTCCATCCAATCCACGAGTCTGGAGATGAGGGGCCTGCTGGGGGGCACCCCAGGGAATACTCTGCATGCACATGCCACCCACCCACCCCTGCCTGTGCCCTGAACTGTAGAGACAGGAGACAGGTGCATTGGAGGGCGAAGCACACAGTCTCAAAGACATTCAAAAACACAGACACCTAAAGCTATCCTCCTACACCAAGTCAGGTATAATGACGTTTTCTCCCCCACCCCAATTAAAGACATCCCTACAACTCAGACCAGCTACAGCAGCACTGTGGGTGCGGGCAGGCATCCGCCCATCGCCCAGGTTGCTGCCCCTCCCCTGTTCCTTTCAGCCACATCTCCTTTCCCCTCCTCTCATTTTCCACTGCCAATCCCAGGACAGAACTGGACAGCCCTCCTTTCTCCTGCCTCTGCACTTTTCCCGGCCTCCTCCCCCAGCCCTTCCATCTTTATTAATAGCAGCAGCTTCCCAATACTGGGGAAAGTGTGGGCTGTGCCTGCCCTGAACAGGGATGGAGGACACAGGGGGTGGAGGACACACTTCCTTTAAGAAACCAGAGGCCTATCCTGGCACACAAACCCAGGGCTAGTCCATCCGATTGGAAACTAATTATACAGCAAATCGTATTTGCTGCCCCCGCCCCAGCCTGTGGTGGCCCTCCTGCCTTTTGTTGGTTGTATGTGTATGTTTTTTAATTGCTAAACAGTGACTCATTCTGACTGGTCCCCCCACACAGGAAACAGCCCCATCTCCAATCATGCCCTGAACAGAGCTTCCTCATAGCCAGCCTCCGCACTGGCCTCCACTAACCTCCAGGGATCCCCACCCAGAGACACTCCCAGTCCCACCAGAGTGCAGCCTAGCCCCCAGATATCACACCCAGGCCCCAGGCCCCAAGGTGGGGCTTCAGAGAGGACTCCTCGGTGTCAGGCCAACCCCTTCATTTTGGTATGACTCAACCCTGAAAGCCAGAGGACTGGGGAGGGACCTAGGAGGAGCCCCCTCCACTGAAGGGGACGGAAGTATTGCCTCAGTCCAGCTCCAAAACCAGGCCCAGAGGCCTGAGGGGGGAGGCGGTTTGACATTGGCCGCGGCCGCAGGGTGTATACAATGGGAGGGGACGCGGTTCCGTAATCACCCAGCCGGCAGCCCAGGGGAGCCAGCTGCCTGAAACCAGATTTCAAGGCGGCTCAACCTTAAACCCACAGGATTCTTTTTCCGTCTTCCACTTCCCCTCCCCAAATGTGGGAGGGCGGCGAGAGGGCTGTGCTAGGCGAAAGGGCCAGGATGATGAAGACAGATACTTGAAGGCTTGTTCATGCGGCCCGTGCGACACACAGGCACACAGGGCAGCGATTCTCACACACGGAGAGCCGGCTCTCGGGAGGAATCCAAATAGCGGAGCCGCTGTCGGGGCCTCGCTGGCTGCCCAGGCGCTGTCCAGAGAGACGGCCGGAGTTCTGCTCTCCCTCTGGAAACTCCCCCCACCCCCCCCGCAATGTGTTTCCAATAGCGCTGAAAACTAACATGGCTGCTTTTGTTTACTTCCTCATTGGTATGCCAGCATCATGGATCATGTCAGCCACAGCAGCGGCACCGGGACACTCATTACATAAACAGCAGCTGGAGAGGCAGGACCGGGGTCACTGCCTCGGTGACTTCCCGTAGGGCCTACAGCAACAAGACTGGGGGAGGGAGCTGCGCACCACAGAAAAGCAACACCCAGACTCTACCCCTGACGGTCCCACACCCCAATCCCATAAAGCACTCAGAAGACGGACCCTGTGCGCACAGGTGCGAGAATGTACCAAGTAGCGACCCGGGGCCCTTCTTCCCAGGACCCTGTCCCCAAACTTTCAGAGAAGAGTTTGGCCAGGGGCCACTGGCCTGATGTCACAAGAGTCAGCCTGTCGGGATGGGTGGTCCCGGGGCGGGAGAGAGGAAGGGACTGTGTGTGTGTGTGTGTGTGTGTGTGCGCGCGCGCGCGCGTAGGGTACTTGCCCGGATTTCATTCCTTCGGATCTCCACGTCGCACACCGAGTGTCCCTGATGCGCGCCGCTGTAGTAGCAGCAGTACTGGCACACGGCCACCTGCTCGGCCTCGCAGTGGTAGAGGCGGTAGGCGTTGTGCTGCGGGCAGCTCCAGGCCCGCACGTCGTCCGCCTCCACCAGGAGGTGCCCGCGGGCGGTGGAGGGCTGCTGCAGGTGCGTCTGCACGTGGGACTGGCAGCAGGGCGCCTCGCAGCGCAGGCAGACCTTCTGCGCGGGCAGCGGGGGGCCGCGGCGGCAGAACACGCAGTGCAGCGCCGCCGGCGGCTTCTCCACGTGCAGGGCATTGAACTTCTCCACGATGTTGGTGAGCTTCAGGTTCTTCTCCAGGCCCGGCTTCTGGTTGTAGGCCTGGTTGCACTCTGGGCAGCGTACGAGGCCGCTGTCCTTGGCCCACGCCTCGCCGATGCAGCCCCGGCAGAAGTTGTGTTTGCACGGCAGCTGCACTGGCTCCACGAAAACGTGCAGGCAGATAGGGCAGATGAGCTCCTCCTCGAAGCAGTTCTTCCAATTCTCCGCCATGGCGGCCGCGGGCAGGGGGCCGGGGCAGGCCTCCCCGACTCCCCAGCCCCGGGGGTCCGTCCGGAGCCGCTGTAGGCCCACCGAGCCCCGAGCTCCGGCCCCAGCCGGCCCCGACGGTCGCTCAGTCAGCAGCGCCTTCCGCGTGCCCGCCCCCCGGAGGAGGGAGCCGCGGTCCTCACGCCGCGCGCGCAGCGGGCTGCGTCTCCTCCTCCTCCCGAGCGCCTAGCGGGAGGCGGCGGACTGCGCCAGGGCCGCGGCCGGGACTCCAGCCTTGGAGGGGAGCGCCGGGGTCCAAATTCCATATAAGAGGCCGCCTCCCCGTCGGCGCGGCTAGGGCAGTGGCGGCCCGCGGCCTGCGCTCGTCCCCGCGGCTGACATTGGGGCGCGCCCCGCGGCAGACGGAGCTTGGGAGCAGCACACTTCTTCCGGCGGCGGCGGCAGCGGCGGCTCCTGCCTGGCTCGTCGGCGCCGCACCTCCCTCGCAGGGGCCGGAGCCCGGGGTCTGCGGGGCCAGGAGGCGAGGGCGGCCGCGCCGAGGGCTGCTAGATCCGGACGGGGCGGGAGGGGCGGGCCGGCGGTCCCCGGGCCACGGTGCAGGCGTCCCCCGGCTGGCTGGCTGGGCGCGGGCTGCGGGGCGCGGGCGGGCCGACTCCGGGGCGCTGCGTGCGCGCAGGGGCAGTCATTCAGATGAAATTCCAGTCCCCGGCCAGAGACACCAGCCCGCCTCTGCCTTCCTCCTCCTTTCACAAATAGAAACGGAAGGGGGAGGGAGAGAAGTGGAAAAAAAGGCAACCGGCGAGGGAGGGAGGGAGAAGCCCCGGCGGCGCTCCGGCCTGACCCCCGGGCGGCTACTTCTGCGCTCCCCCGAGGCCCGGCGCCCCCGCCGCGGAGAGACCCCGCGCGCCCGTCTCCGCGCTGGGCGGGCGCCCGGGCTCTGCCGAGGAAAACAAGGATTGATCAAACTAGAAAGGAATTTTTCTCAACTGCTAATGAACAGGAGGCTCGGCTCCCGGCCCTCCCCTCCCCCGGCCCTCCCCCTTCGCCCCCCCGGCCCCCTCCCCCCCACTTTCTTTTCTTCTCGGCCTCTGCTGGGGCCTGGAAGGCTCGGGGCTGCGGTCGGAGCCAGCCTGCGGCGGCGGGGCCAGGCCGAGCCGCCACCCTCAGCGCCCAGCCATCTTGGGCTCCGCGGCGGCGGCCGGGGTCTGGGCGCGCTCGCTGAGGGCCCCGCGGCGTCCTCTCGCTCCTGATTTTTTTTTTTTTTTTTTGGTGGGATTTTTTTTTTCCAAGGGGAGGGCTGGCGGCCTCCAACAAATTAGGAGAGAGAGAGGGAGAAAATGCCAAGTCCCGATTTCTCTCCACCTCTGCTCCACCCACCCCGGTCCTGTCCAAAAAATAAAAAAAGATGAGAATTGGAAGAAGTCGGCAGAAAGGCGAGAGCCCGCGGTCCCCGGCTGCTGCCCAGGCGACGCGTCCGGGGCGGGCCCGCGCCCGTTGCTCGGTCCGAGGTCCGTCTGTCTGCCCGCGGCTTCTCAAGGGAGGGGAGGGCGCTTCGGGCAGGGTCTCCGCAGCCGCTGTCGCCTCAGAGCTTTATCCTCAGATCAAAAAAGAAAAAAGAGGAAGAAAAAAATCCCAACCCCAACACTCTCATCACAGCCACCTTCAGCCATCTTGCGCGTATTATTATTTCAGGAATAATCTGTTTAATAAAAATACCTGCGTATCCAGCCCCTCCCCTGCGTCCTGGGGTCCCCGCCCCCTTTTAATAATAATCTCGATAATAAAAACGATCGGCGGGCCGGGCAGTCCGTGGCGGCCCTTTCCTGCCTCGACTTGCTCGGGCCCGGCTCTCCCCCCGCGAAGGGGCGCCCCGGGGTGGGGGTGCGTCCCCGTCACCCGCGCGGGGAGGAAAGGGCGCCCTCGCCGCCGCCGCGGCCCGCGGGACCAGCCGGAGGGGCACTCGGGGGTCCCGGCGCCCCCGCCACGGCCCGGCCTGGGAGTCCGCAGCCGGCCGTATACTATGGGTTCGGAGCAGAGCGGGGCAGGCAGGGTGGGGAAACGGGAGGGCCAGGGGCTGCAGCGAGCCGAGCTCCCGGGCTGGGGCGGAAGGAGACGGGGGGTGGTGTCCCTACATCAAGGCCGGTCCCGCTACTCGGGAAGGGGTCGGAGAGCTGCGGCGCTGGGGGGCGAGGAGAAAGCGGCAGGCGGCGCCTTTAATCGGCACCCGCCGGTTCGGCCCACCCGGCACTGGCGAAAGAAACGGGCGCGGTGGGGGGGAAGGGGCGGGGCGTGCTTTCCGGAAGTACAGTTACAGGGCCGGGAGCCCGGCTCCTCCCCCTTTCCCTGTTGCGTTGGGGCTGTTCCGGAGGCTGCTCCTGCTATTGGCCCACAAGCTGAGGCTCCACCTCCCTAAGGCGGGGCAGACCCGAGAGTCTCACGTGACTCTCACAAACTTCGGTACATTAAACATTGGGATGGGAGGGGGTTTTCCGCGCTTGTTAAAAAAGCGATGATGCCACGGCGTAGTGGGACCACCTCTTCCTGGGCCTGAAGTGAAGACCCGTGGCTCTTTTTACCCAGAGGGAAAGGAGCGTTTGTCGGTCTGCTCAGCAGTCCGGTGGAACTGAGCAGGGAAATGCAAAGGTTCAGTGTGGGGAGATTTCCCGATGTCCTTAATACTTTTAACTTCATCCCTGGCACTTTAAACTACCTAGCAAGATAGGCATTTATTCCTCTGTTAATAAGGAAACCATGGCTTAAAAATTTGCCAAGGTCAATGGTCAGTCAATAAATCTTTAACAAAATATTTTTCTAGGCCCTGAGAATTCCCAGAAAAACGTACAAAAAATTTAACGTAAATACACGGAGGACAATTTACGTGATAGAGAATAACAGGCTCACACAAAGGCTTTCTGAAAAAGTGACATTTGAGCTGGGACCTGAATGCACACAAAGAGTCAGATAGGTGAAACCTGGGGGAGGAGCGATCCAGTCGGAAGAAAAAACAAATGCAAAAGCAATAGAACAGGCAGGTTCCAGGACAGAAAGAAGGCCATGTGTCCAGGAAGAAAGGTAGGGGCCAGAACACACAGGGCCTTCCTTATATATCTATTATATATTATATAATAGTACGTTTATTATAAGTGTGCTATATAAGTATAGTATAAGATACTATATATTATAAGTACACTATAAAAGTATAGTATACTATTATATATAGTACATATTATATCTAGTATCGGATATACAGTATATGGTGATAAGTATATAGTATAAATATACTATATGTATTATATGTATTTATAGTGTATATTATATATGCTATAATATACCATGTTATATATACCATACCATATATTATATATACTATACCATATATATACTATACCATATATTATATACTATAATATACCATATATTATACCATATATTATATATACTATACTATACCATATATTATATATACTATAATATACCATATATTATATATACTATAATTATTGTTTTTTGAGACAAGTTTCACTCTTGTTGCTCGGGCTGGAGTGCAATGGCGTGATCTCGGCTCACTCCAACCTCCGCCTCCAGGGTTCAAGTGATTCTCCTGCCTCAGCCTCCTGAGTAGCTGGGGTTACAGGCACACACCACCACGCTTGGCTAATTTTGTATTTTTAGTAGAGACAAGGTTTCACTATATTGGTAAGGCTGGTCTCAAACTCCTGACCTCAGGTAATCCAGCTGCCTTGGCCTCCCAAAGTGCTAGGATTACAGGCGTCAGCCTCCGTGCCAGGCTATACTATAATATTTATACTCTATATTTTTCCCTTCTATCCTCCAAAAATGTTTTAAAAATGATTCCTAGGATTTGGATCTCAACAAAAGGCTGATGGTAGCACCATTTACTAAAAAGGGGAAAATTGAATAGGATTAGATTATTTGAGTAAGGGTATTTTCTTTTCTTCTCTATTTTCTCTTTTCTTTTCTTTTTTTTCGAGACAGGGTTTCACCCTGTTGCCCTGGCTTGAGTGCAGTGGCGCAATCATGGCTCACTGCAGCCTCAACTTCCCAGGCTCAGGTGATCCTACCTCCTCAGCCACCTGAGTAGCTAGGACTACAAGCTCACAAAACAGCCCAGCTAAATTTTTGTATTTTTTTGTAGAGTGAGGGTTTCACCATGTTGCCCAGACTGGTGAGTAAAGGGATTTTCTAAGTTGAGTTGGCTCATATCCCAATGGAAATGTTAGGAGACAATTGTATATACAGGCCCAGTGGGGATGTTTGTCCTGGAGATAGGGATTTTGGAGTCATCAAAGATTATGTTCTAAATGGTAGAACTGAGATTGAAATCTAGTTCAGTATGACTCCTGGGTCCCTGATCCTCTGATGACAGAGCCTGTCTTTAGTGTTTTGTATCTCTTCACATGGGGGGTTATATGCAGGGCAAGTGAATATGTGAATAAATGAATGAATGAACAAACAAGGAGAAAGTGGCTTCTAAGCCTTAATCCTCAATTCCATGCTGTAAGGATGGTGCAAAGAAAGAAGGTCTAGCTTGGAAGCAGTTGGAGGGCCCTTTCTGACCTCCTCACCAGTGACCTCCAGGATAAACAATCTAAACAATTCCTCACTTCTTGTCTTTTTTGAACACTCCCCTTAACTTGTAAGATATCACATGCTTGTCGTTTTCTTCTTATCTTCTAATCATAGATGTCTCCAATTTCCATCTCATAAATGTTGGCAGTCTTCAGAGTTCTGCTTTCCATCCTCTTCTCTTACCAATCTACACCCTGGGGCTATCTCATTTACTCCTGAGCTTTATTACCATCTACATGCTGATGACTCCCCAGTCAGTATCTCCAGGCTAAATCCTCACCTCCTGGTTGCAGATCTGTGTAACTGGCTATGCTGTCTGCACAGATGTCCCACAGGCACCTTGAATTCAATGTATTGGAAGCCAAACTCATTATCTTCACATTCCAGCCTGTTCTTCCTCCTGCATTCCCCATCTCAATTGGTGGACCTATCAACAACTTGTTTTTTGTTTTTTGTTTTTTGTTTTGAGACAGTCTTGCTCTGTCACTCAAGCTGGAGTGCTAGTGGCGCGCTGCAACCTCTGCCTCCCAAGTTAAAGCGATTCTCCTGCCTCAGCCTCCCAAATATCTGGGAATACAAGTGCGTGCCACCACACCTGCTAATTTTTGTATTTTTGGTAGAGACAGGATTTTGCCCATGTTAGCCAGGCTAATCTCAAACTCCTCACCTCAGGTGATCTGCCTTCCTCGGCCCCCCAAAGTGCTGGGATTACAGACGTGAGCCACCGCGCCTGGACTTCAAAAATGTATTACCAAGCTGAGGATGAAGAAGACAACCTTGACAGCTGTCTGTCCCTTACTGCCCTCCCTGACCCCTTATCCATTCAATCAGGTATCCGGTCCTATAGGTCCTTCTCTTAAATCTCTCCGATCATCCACTTGTATATCTATTGCTCACATGACATCCTCATGTGGTTAGAACAAACATCTCAAACTCAGCATGTCCAAAAGGATACTAATCTCTGCTCCCTCTTAAACCTGTTCTTGCTGCCGTATTCTGCTTTTTGGTGAACCAACCCTTCAGCAGATCTTTTTTTTTTTTTTTTTTTTTTGAGACAGGGTCTCTGTAGTGCCCAGGCTGGAGTGCAGTGGTGTGATCATGGCTCACTGCAATGTCTGCCTCCTGGCCTGAAGTGATTTCCTGCCTCAGCCTCCAGAGTGGCTGGGACAACAGGTGTATGCCACCACACCCAGCCACTTTTTGTACTTTTTGTGGAGATGGGGTCTTGCTATGTTGCCCAGGCTGGTCTTGAACTACCGAGCTCAAGTGATCCACCTGCCTTGGCCTCCCAAAGTGCTGGGATTACAGGTGTGAGCCACTGTGTCCAGCCAGCAAATCTTGACTACTTCTTAACCTCTCCATTACTTCACCATAATCTCTTGCCTAGATTATTTCAGTGTATCCTAACTGGTTTCCATGCTTCTGCCCTTAACTCCTGGAGTCAATTCTCAATGTAGTAGCCAGGGTAATCTTTTTTGTGGCACGAACTTGGCTCATTGTAACCTCTGTCTCCTCGGTTCAAGCGATTCTCCTGCCTCAGCCTCCCAAGTAGCTGGGATTACAGGTGTGCACCACCACACCCAGCTGATTTTTGTATCTTTAGTAGAGACTGGGTTTTGCCATGTTGGCCAAGCTGTTTTCGAACTCCTGGCCTCAAGTGATCTGCCCACCTTGGACTCAGAGTGCTGGGATTACAGGTGTGAGCCAGCACACCAGGCCCCGGCCAGTTTTTTAAAGACATAAGTCAGAATGGCTGGGCATGGTGGCTCATGCCTATAATCCCAGCACTTTGGGATAATATATTATATATAATATATTATATATTTATATGATCATATTAATATATTATATATTTATATGATCATATTAATATATTATATATTTATATGATCATATTAATATATTATATATTTATATGATCATATTAATATATTATATATTTATATGATCATATTAATATATTATATATTTATATGATCATATATAATATATTATATATTTATATGATCATATATAATATATTATATATTTATATGATCATATATAATATATTATATATTTATATGATCATATATAATAGATTATATATTTTATATGATCATATATAATAGATTATATATTTTATATGATCATATATAATAGATTATATATTTTATATGATCATATATAATAGATTATATATTTTATATGATCATATAATATATATAATTATATTTTATGATCATATAATATATAATTATATTTTATGATCATATAATATATATAATTATATTTTATAATCATATAATATATATATTTATATTTTATAATCATATAATATATATTTATATTTTATAATCATATATAATATATAATATTTTATAATCATATATAATATATAATTATATTTTATAATCATATATAATATATGATTATATTTTATAATCATATATTATATATGATTATATTTTATAATCATATATTATATATAATATATAGTTATATAATATATATTATATATATATCAGAAAATGTCACTCCTCTGCTCAGAATCTTCCAATGCCTTCTCAATTCAACCAGAATAAAGGTGAAAGTTTTAGAATTCCCTCCGAGGTCCTGCACAGTCTGGCCTCTGCATAATTTTCTAGCCTTCTCTTCTCCCACTCTGCTGCACCTACACTGGCTTCCTTGGTGCTTCTCAAAGACACCCGGTGTGTTTATTCTTGACTCCCTCATCCTTTGCAGGTGCTCTTCAGTTTCCCTGGCCCATCTTCCCCCAGATAGCCCTATGGCACACTTCTTCCAGTAATTGAGATCCTTATCCTTTGTTCAAATGTCACCTATGCTGTGATGCCGTACCTGACTTCTCTATTTAAAATGCATCCCTCCTCCAGCCCCACTATCCCTCCTCCTCTGTTTCTCCATAGCATGGGTCTCTAAGTAAGATATATCCTCCTTTTGAAAATTATTATCTGACCAGGCATGGTGGCTCACGCCTGTAATCCCACCACTTTGGGAGTCCAAGGCAGGTGGATCACCTGAGGTCAGGAGTTCAAGACCAGCTTGGCCAACGTAGTGAAACCCCATCTCTACTAAAAGTACAAAAATTAGCTGGGCGTGGTGGCAGACGCCTGTAATCCCAGCTACTTGGGAGGCTGAGGTGGCAGAATTGCTTGAACCTGGGAGGCGGAGGTTGCAGTAAGCCGAGATTGCGCCACTGCACTCCAGCCTGGGCAATAAGAGCGAATCTTCGTCTCAAAAAAAAGAAAAAGAAATTATTATCTGTCGCCCATCATTAAAATGTAAGATCTGTGAGGCCGGGCGCGGTGGCTTATGCCTGTAATCCCAGCGCTTTGGGAGGCCGAGGCAGGTGGATCACCTGAGGTCAAGAGTTCGAGACCAGCCTGGCCAACATGGTGAAACCGTCTCTACTAAAAATAAAAAATTAGCTGGGCGTGGTGGCACGTGCCTGTAGTCCCAGCTGTTCGGGAAGCTGAGGCAGGAGAATCTCTTGAACCCGGGAGACAGAGGTTACAGTGAACCGAGATCGCGCCAGTGCACTCCAGCCTGGGAGGTTGCAGTGAGCTGAGATCGCACTACCACACTCCAGCCTGGGCGACAGAGTGAGACCCTGTCTAAAAAAAAAAAAAAAAAAGTAAGATCTGTCAAAGGAGGTATTTTCTTTAATGCTGTATCCCTGGTGCCTAGAATGGGACCTAGCACATTGTAGATCCCCAATAAATATTTGTCGAATCAATAAATGAATCCCATTCTCTCCATCCCTACTGCTTCTACCCTAATCCAAGCATCACTGGTCACCTTGCCTTCACTCTTACTCCCTTTCAAAATATTCTCCATCCAGCAGACAAGGAGATGATCCTAAAATGAAAGTTTGATGCCTTAAACCATATACTCCAGGCAATTTGCACTCTAGTTCCCAAGCAGTTTTAAGGCTTCTACCCTTGTTGTTTTGACTGCCTGGAGAGCTTATGAAAGTAAAGTTTCCTTTTGTTTTGCTCAACTCATCCTTAAGCATCCTTTAGGTTTTAGCTTAGATGTCACTTCTTCAGGGAGTTTTTTTGAATCTCCGCAGATGGGGTTAGGCACCTGTCTGAAGTCACCCTGATAAGTGGTGGAGCTGGGGTAGGACAGGAAGCAGCTTACTGCCTTCCTCTTTGATGGTTCTTCCTCATAAGTATCTGTTTCCTTGTCTATTTCCCCTCACCACACTCTGAGCCTCTTAAGGCAGGGCCTGAGTCCAGCGTCCCAGTATATAACAGAGTGCCTGGCACACACTTGTTGAAAGAACAACGGAATGTTTTCTAGTTCATTCCCACAGTGTTATTGTAGAGGCTGGACAATGCATGGTTGGCCTTCATCTGTCTTGTAAAGGTTAAGACCCAAAACTCCATTCTCCGTCCTTGCAGTGCTCTCGTGGTACTGAAATGGGTGTGGGGTGGGTGTGGGTGAAATTGGAAAAACAAGGAAGAGGGTCTCTGCCCCAGTAAGACCAGTTCTCTGGCCCCAGTAAGACCACTACTCTCATCATAACCCCCTCAAAGTTTCCCTCGTCCTACGAGTTACTTGGAGAGTTATGCTCATTCAAGCCATGGACACCCACCAGCAGTCAGCTGCTTCTTCCCTCATGCTGTCCTCACCTCCCAGACTTGTTGGCAATAAGGAGGAAAGGAGGGAACGGGTCAGTCCCACCATGTCCCCTGGAAGGGGCCTGGAGATGGCTGCCCCTCTCAGACCACATCCAGACCTGCCCCTGCAGGCTTCCCCCTTCTGCACAGCAGATCACCCCACCCCGGCCTCCCCACCACCTACCCCCTTGCACCCTGCTGCTGCCTCCGTGCCTGACAGGCTGGGTTGAGTCACTTGTAGTTTGCATTCTTCTTCTGGTCAGGCCAGTTTGGCAAACCTCTCAGGCTCCCCAGCCCCCCTGAAACCTGTGGGACTCCCTCCCCAAGGCCCCCAGATGAGGCAAAGCAGACACCTGGGAGGAAGGCACATGACTTTCTGTAGGAGATATTACAGATGGCATGGCAGATCTCTCTCCTCCCTAATTCTAGGGCTAGGGTCTCTGCCCTAGGCCCAGGAGTCCTTCTCTTTCCAGAAACAGCGTCAGCCTGGTATCTTGCAGAACCACCTAAGCAGAGGATCTTGCTATTCTGCATTCTCTGGGGCAAGAACTTCACCCTGATACTGTGTCCTTGTAGGCTAAAGTCAGATGAGGATACCTCCCCCAGCCCCCAGTCTCCGGGGAGAAAAGGGAAAGGGCATGAGGGCCCCAGACAGGACCTGCTGCACTGCTCCGTTGGAGAGTTCAGTAAGAGGCTGCAGGGGAAGGAGTGTGGACCTCTCAGCAAACGCCCCCCACATGGCTAGGTCTCACAGAAGGGACAGGACATAAGAGCCCCCTCATAGGAGCTGACACCCCCTCTCCCTTGCTTATGATGTCCTAGGACCTCCGCCCCAGCCCCCAGCCCCAGCCAAATCCCCTGCCACTATCCAGGATAGAAAACCAGAAGGGAATGAATATGTGAGGGCCCAGGTGGTCACAGGTTCCAAGAACTCTGTCTGGGCGCAGCCCTTATCCTGCCTGCCAGGCTAGTGCCTTCTCCCCCAGCTCAGTGCCTCCCCACACTGGGCGTTGGGCTGTTTTGCTGCCTCCCAGCCCTGGAGAGGCAGGAGCTGGGCAGTCCAGGAAAGGAAGATATACCTGATACCTCCCTCCACTGCCAGGCCCAGTGGAGTTGCTAGGGCGGGTGGGCTGGCCTCTGTGTCACCCAGTGGGTGCCACCGGTTCTGAATTGCCCTTCTATCTGGATCCTGCCCCTGGGCCCTGGATTAGGAGGTGGAATTTAGATGTCATGTGAGAGGAGCTGGAAGCCGGGCAAGGACCCCAAAGGAGATGAGGAGGGCCTGCCCTCCTCACCTGTCCGGGCCCCTCTTCCTAAGGCAAAAGGGGTTTTTGGTGAGAGGAGGATAGAAGAGGGATGTAGTGGCAGGGAGAGGGTCTTTTCCCACCGCCTCATCTCCCCAGACTGCTCCTCGCTCCTACCCCCTTGACCTTAGAGGAATTCAGGACCAGTGAGGGAGAGCCTGTCCTTGCAAGGTCATTTCTTCATGACTGAAGAGCCACCAGCTGTGTGATCCCACTCTCTGGCAACTCCTCCACTCTCGACAACAATCCTGGGGGCCTCCCTCCATCCTGGCTTCTAAGTGGCTAACAACAACCCACTCCCTCTGCCAGGGCCCCGGGCTTCCGGCTCCACTACTTCAGGCAGCCAGAAATGAGCACACAACCCAGGCACTTCTGCAAAGATGTTTAATGCACTTAGATTACAGAGAGGAAGAGGGGGCAAGAAGGAAACGACATCTAAGTGAGTCACCCAAAAATTCTTACGAAAGTCCCAGGCTGGCTGCAGCCCCAGGAACCGAGTCGCCACTGACATTAAAAACTAATATAAAATTTTACAAAAATCTGCTTGTCGCAGCATTCAGGTACTTGTACAAAAGGAGGGGTCTCCCTACAGGGCTCCTGACTTGTAACAGGGACCCAGGCACCTCACCTGGCATGGATGTCCTAGAAGCCAGAGAGGGAAGACCAGATACAAAAATACAGTAAAGGAAATTCTCTACTGGTCAGCCCCATAGGGGCACCGACCTTCAGGTTTTCTCCCTGCTTGCAACTCAATCCGAAACCCCAGTCCCAAGACCCTGTGTCTATTTTTAAAAATGCTCTAGCCCTTTTAGACTCTCCCCTCGGCTTCTCCAGTCCCTGCCTTGGAGCACTGCCCTTGGAAGAGAAAGATACGGGCAGGAAGAGGCACCAGCTCCCCACACAGGCCTGAGACCTCGCACAAGCCTCCCAAACCCCCCTCAGAATTGCAGCTGAGTCTGCAGTCCTCCTGCAGCCCACACTGAGCCAGCAGAGCCACAGGAGCCTGCCTTATATAGCAGGCAAAGAGCAAAGGGAAAGGCCCTTCTCAGAAGCTCTAGCACCAGGGACCTGAAGGGGTGGGTAGGACTAGGCAAGTCTCCAAGTAGCTTGCAGAAGAGGCAGATTTAGGGAGGGAGGCCCCTTACCTCCTCCACCCACTACAAGGTCAGGGGCTCCCTCAGAGCTGCAGGGAGGGAAAGAAAGGGTACATTCACCAAGCATCCTGTGCCAGAAGCTGTGCTGGACAGGGTCCAAGGTCAGCTTGGCTTGATCTTCTTTAAGGGTCCTCTCTCACCAGCCAGCAGCCCAAGAAACCTCTGGGAGGCACCAATGCCCATAGGAAAGGAGGCCTGGTCAGAAATGTGTGATACCCTGTCCTGCCCTCAGAGCCAGTGAGATGGAGCCTGGCCCCTGCAGGATCTTGGGTGAGCGTGAGGCTCCTGACATATTGCGGGTACGAAGGGGCCACAGGCTTCATGTGCTCATTATCTCGGAGCTCACCCACTTCCTCCTGCCTTACCCTGCTCCCCCAGAACAGGGCCACCATGCTGGCTGGTGTCTACCTTCAGTCCACAAAGACCCTCCAGGTCTGGGGCAGGTTGCTGACCAGGTGCTTCACAAACTAATGACAAAGCTTAGCTCAGAAAATGCCCCATCCCCACCCAACCAACGATGGAGGCACCCAGCAGATGGAAGTACGGCGAGCTGCAGCAGGGAGCCCTCAGGCAGGTCCCGAGCAAGAGAGAGTTCAGGGAGAGGCTGGTCATGGTGGCAAGGAATGGAGGCGAACTGATGGCACCTCTCTGCCTGTGAAATGTCAGAAGCAAGAGCTTCACAGGCAGGGCTGCTGTGGTGGGGGAAGGCCAGTAGGGCTCCCTCTGGTAAGTCCTCAGGGCAGTAGAGGCACAGCTGCCGACATCAGATCCCAAGTGGCTTGCATCTTGGCTGGCGGGGACCTGCAGCCAGTCTCTCCCAAATACTCCAGGCTGATATGCCTTTTAACTCTGAGCTTGATGGAATTAACCAGATAGCCCTGGGGATGTGTAGAGGAGGCCAGGCCTAGTGGCTCCATGGAGGTCCAACTCCTGCTCCCTGGAGAACCCAGCTGGTGCCCTCATACCCCTGGGGGCAGCTCTTTGGCTGGATCTCTCATCAGCGGAGTCCTGCACCCTGTGGGCACTCCTGTGGCATCCCTGCTGGTGCCTGTGTGTGCAGCAGAGGCAGATGGGAGCAATGAGGAGCCCTGCATTGTCATGACTTTGCTTTGAAGAGGTGTAAAGAGTGATCTTGAAGTATTATAACAGTCCCGTCCCTAGAGTTGGGGGTAAGAAGGCAGGAAAGGGGCTTGCTGGTTCCAGGTCAGGAGTGGGAGATAACCCGAGAGGAACTCCAAAACCATGGGCTAGAGATAGGCTGGCTTCTGGAAGGCAAACTGTGAGATCTGCAGTACTGGGGGTGAGGGGCTGAGGACCACGAGAGGCCAGGATGCCAGAAAGGAGAGGGATTAGGAGTGGAGAATGAAAGATAGGGCATGAATGGATACAGGGAGGATGGGAGGGCAGCAGAGAGCAGTGTTAGCAAAACCAAAGTGAAAGAGATGTTAAGAGGTGGATTTTTCAGTTTTAGTAAGGCAGCCCTACAGCCTGAAGGCTGGGAGGCCCAGGGACTGAGGAAATGGGACAGGACTGGTTACAGAGCTGGAGACCCAGGCCCTGAATGACAGTGGGGATGGTGTGTGATGTGCTGAACCTCACCCTCTCCCAGGTAGGCCTGGTTGGGTGGAAAAGGCCTAGAAGATGAGGCTGGGGTCACCAAGTCTTTGAGACCCATTCACTTGGAAAACAGTAGCACCCCTCCCTGGCCCCAGCTAAACTAGGCTCAAAGCTGCACAAGGGAGTGTCTCTACTCTCCCCCTGCCCCGGGCTCCACCAGGCCCAGCTGGGAAGAAAAGCCTCTCTGTGCAGCCGGCTCCTCCAGGGCTCTGGGCTGGCAGGCGAACACCAAGCACCTTCTCTGGTGGCAGCCCAGGGAGAGATACAGCCCTAGGCCTCTGTCAGAGAATGCGAAAGTTCAACGGGGAATGAAGTTCTGTTTAAAAAACATTATATACATGGCTTCTGGACATCTTTGCAGAGCAATAAAATACCACCCGGTTTCTACAAAATAAAATAAGGAAGAAGAAAACCAAACATGATCAGAGGAATTGTTCCGCGGCCAGAGGAGCTTGAGTAGCAAAGGCTTCCAGAGATGAGCTGGGAAGTGCATCCACTCGCTCTGCACCTGGCTGTCCGCCTCCCTCCTGCTGGGCTGTGCGGCAGGGGGTAGGTGAGAAAGAGGGCTGTCTCCACCTAGGGGCACAGCCAGGGTCCAGAGTCAAACCTCAAACCAGAATCTGTGCAGGCTGCAGGCAGGGAGGGTCCGCATTTGCCCACTCACTGGCCTGATGGGTCACAAGGCTTAGCCAGCGGCGGGGTGCAGCCCCTGAGCTGGAGGTGAGGTGGGGGGCCTGTGGCCTGTGCATGGCACCCCACTGGGCTGCGGGGTGGCACTGCGCAGTCTTCCTCACACTTGTCCTTTTATTTGTGGAGATCTCGTTGACACAACTGTTACACTGGAAGTCACTGGGGAGCAGCTGGGCTCCCTGCTGGCCCCTGCAGGGCCCAGCCCAGGCTAGTGTAGTGGACTGTCGAACACCACGTCAGGCAGGATGGAGACCTTCAGCTTCTTTTCAGGCCAGCTGTACTCTTTGGGAAGTTTGAACTGTGGAGGGAGCAAGCACAGACCAGGAGTGTGAGTGGTTAGCAGAATACACCGTGGTCTTTCCAGAGATTGCCCAGGCCTGTCCCCGGGGAGCTAGGGATAGGACAGGCCGCGGGAGGCGTGGCTTCATTCTCAAATGCTAGACCCAGGTGGCAGGCTGGGCTCAAATGGCTGGAGTTGGTGACCCCTTCTTTCCCCACGGCCTGTCAATAATGAGGCAGGTTGGAGGAGGGCGTTTTCTCCTCCTTTCTCCACTAAGCTGACCTCCCTCTTGCTCACTTCCTTGGTTCTGCCTCTGGCCACAGGCATGTAAAGAATCTGCTCCCTGAGGCCCTGGGGCTGGAGGATGGGGGCTGGGGGAGGGTCTGGAGGCTATGGGGAAGTGGCCTGAGCTCTGTCACTGCCATGGCCTCTCTTTCAGAGGCTAGTGCAGGAAGAACCCTGGAAACCTGTCCTCTGTATACTTGGCCAAAGGCTCCAAAGGGAAGGAGGCCCCAGTTCGGCCCCAAAGTCAGAACCACACTTGCGGCCTTGGTGGGAGCAGAAGAGTGGGACAAGTGTGGTTTGAGGTGATCCCTTGGGCCTGAGAGGGGCCAATCCCCACCCTGCTCCCTGTATTCATTCGCACCACTTCCCAGGGTTACCAGCCTCAGAGTGGTCCCAGTGGTGGCCAAGGAGAGCCAAATGTCTCCCACCCCATCCCAGGATACACTGATTTGCCTACAGTTCTGTTTCTCCCATTCACCTGGGAGTTTCTGGTAGGGGAAGGGGAAGAGGCTGATGCCTCTTATTCCCTCTTTACTGTAGAACTTTGCATGCAGTCTGGCACACAGATGGAGCTCAATAAATGCTCACTGCCTGGGACTGATACCGGAACTTAGACACAGGGTCTGTCTTTTCTTTTTCTTTTGAGACGGAGTTTCGCTCTTGTTGCCCAGGCTGGAGTGCAATGGCGCGATCTCGGCTCACTGCAACTTTTGCTTCCCGGGTTCAAGCGATTCTCGTGCCTCAGCCTCCCGAGTAGCTGAGATTACAGGCATGCACCACCAAGCCTGGCTAGTTATTGTATTATTAGTAGAGATGGGTTTTCTCCATGTTGGTCAGGCTGGTCTCGAATTCCCGACCTCAGGTGATCCACCTGCCTCGGCCTCCCAAAGTGCTGGGATTACAGACATGAGTCACTGCGCCCGGCCCAGGGTCTGTCTTTTCTAATTTGGCTAGGCCGGAAGTCAGGGCAGGGTGGAAAGGAGAGAACAGTGTTCTCAGCCTGCCTCGGTCTGGGGCTGGAGGCAGACGAGCCTGACCCTTCCTGGCTGCCTCCCTCTTCGCTCCCTCTGCTGGGGGACTGTCTCTGCCAGGACCAAAGTGGCGAGTGAGGCAGGGTGTAGGGACAGCCTCTGGACAGAAAAGGAAAAAAAGAAAAAAGTCATTTTTAGTGACCTACTTTCCTCTGCTCCCCCAGGCTTCTGTCCCTCTTGCCTGGACTGTCCCCCTCCTACCCCCAAGCTCAAAGCAGCAGCCTGGCACAGCGCCATCCCAGTGCGACAAGGCCTCTCCGGAAGCGCTTCTGGGCAGCTGGCTCTGGTCTGACTGAATGGGGAGCTGGGACTCAGGGACCAGTGACTTGTGGGGGTTGATTGGCTGGCATGGACTGGGTGCTTGATGGCTTTGGAATATATAAATGAACAAATTTCTCAAGCTGCATCCCAGAGGACAGAGGAGACCCTGCTCTACTGGGGTGACCCTGGCTCTGGGGAGTTCCTGTCCAACTGGAGACCTGGACTGGACGGTCCCGCCCTGTGCACTCCCCTCAGCTTCCTAAACACCAGAGGCCTGTGTCCTGGCTATTGCAGCCCAGGGAGCCCTGGAAGCTGGAAGCTCCAGCCCTGGCTGGAACCTAGCTCCCGCCTGGCCTCCCTCTTGGTAGAAAGCCTGGCCCCTGGGAGGCGAAGGAGTTCTCCCCCAAGCACATTTCCCGGCAGACAGGACAAGGGAAGGGTCTGCCTCTGCCACAGGCAGGGCAGGGCCCAGGAGAGCTCTCCAGAGGCCCGGCCAGCCTGCTAGAGTTCACTAACCCATGGGGCACTGAGGCCAGGAAAGCTCCCATCCCACTGGGGTGCTGCGGGCAGGAGCGGGGGAGGGGAAGGGATTTTCCAGGATGAGGTAAGTCCTCGCAAATAAGGATGCCGGGAACAAGGGAGAAAAAACAAAGGGGATTATGGACTCCATTCCTCTACCCCAGAGGAGCAGCTAAAGAAGGCACAGCCACAGCTGGCCTGCCAGCTCCTCCAGCTCTGAGCCAGGGCTGGAAGAGGGAGACTAAGAGGCACAGCTCATGGCTGGAGGACGAAGAAGGGAGAGTGGCTCCTGGGTGGCCCGAGGCGAGGGCAGGAGTCCCTTGCTGCCCACCAGAACTCCCCAGCGGAATGTTCTCTGGCAACAGACATGGGCGTTCTGTTCAGAATCTGCCAGGGAACAGCAGGGGCTGGGGAGAACTCGTACTAGCCTGAAGGCCCTGGCTTCCTCTTCAATGAGGCTCTCAGGAGCTGGCAATTCAGACGATTTGCTGGGTGTCCTTACAAGGGCTGGGGGTAGGGCAGGGGATGGTGAGGGTGCATAGAAACAGAAGAGAAATCTACAGTCTCCTCTCCAGCCTATCCCTGCACCTTGGGGAGGAGCCCACAGATGCAGCCACACAGATACATGCAAGCACACACGCACCACAGGTACACACGCACACATGCATGCACAGACGTGCACACACACACATGGTCCCAGAGACGGGACCTGTTGTCAGGGAAAGTCAAACAAGCTTACTTCCTCTGGAGAAGTCAAATCTTCTAAATCCTCCAACATTTTCTCTACAAACTCTTCAGTCAACAGAATCTGTGAAGGCACAAGGCAGGCTTTTATTATTTTTTTTAAATGTATGATCTTTTTGCCAACCACCAAGCGTTATACCTCTCTTCTGACCATGGAGGAGAGATGAGCTCACTGTGATCTGTTCAAGGGACACAGGGAAGTGTTTGAGGCCTGTCCCCAGCTGTCATTCCCCCCACACCCTCACCTCCCTGCAATATCAGACTGAGGCATAGAAGGAAAGGGGTCAGGGGACAATGGGGAGGGGAGGGAGGACATTGGGAGAGCTGGGAATGCTGCTCCCAGAAGGGAGATGAACACTGGTGGGGCTGGTAAAAAGGAATCTCAGGAAGAAAAAGGAACAGAAAAGAAAAATTAAAAGGAAAAAAAATTAAATTAAAGCTGCTGCCCAGTCAGGCTCTAGTGTCCCCCTCTGCCCCTCACCGTAGAAGGACAAAAGGAATCTGTTTGGATTTGGAATACAAGCCCTATCTGGAATCTGGAAGTGCCCTGGAAGGTACATCCAAGAATGTCTGAGCTGGAGAATCTGGAGATTGTGGACCAACATCTCATTTTACAGATGACAAAGGGACTCCCAACTTCCATTCCCATTCACAGTAGCCACATCCTCCCAGGCTGGAAGCTCCCAAGCCCCTGACCTGCTGTGCTCAATCAGCCACTGAGTTCCTCCAGCCTTCTTTGAGGTTCCTCTTCTCTAGGTCACCTCCCAGCATTCCACGTTGCTGTTCTAGTCTGACACCTCATTGCCTCTCGCTTTGATGCTGAGTCTGGCCCCACTATTTGGCTGGCACAAACACCAACTTCATCCGCTAAAGAAGTTTTCACAGCCAATACCAACGTCCAAGGGCTCTCAGGGCCTCTAAAACCGGCCTTCCTCAATCTGCTGGGCCATTCTTCCCCACCCACCCCTCTCGTCAGGCTGCTAGGCAGAGCCAGGCCAAGCTGATCCCAGGTCTGCACCCCACCACGCCCTGGGTGAGGGTGTCTTTCCTCTTCCAACTGTGACCCCTTCCTTCACCCCTCCCCCTCCCTGTCCTTGTCCCCAGGGCCTCCCAGCCTCCCTCCACTGCAGACCCTTCTGTACCCCCAGGCCACAGCTCCACCTGTCTTCTCCCGTACACCTTGAGCACCCAGGTAGGGCACAAAGGAAGAAAGATAATGGGGTGAAGATCCAGGTGAGGGGCTCCTCTGAGGGGAAACCCTCCCTGTGAGGAGGAGAATTGAGAACTTGAAAAAATACCCACCAGGTTTCCCCTGGGAATTGTCAGCTGCCAAGAACAAAAGTTTCCACGCTGTGAGATAACAAGGAAGGTGTGCACACAGGAAGGTGAGCACACAGGACGGCTCAGGAGCTCACAGGACGGAGGTCTCTAAAGCAAGAAGTGGACGGGGTGGAGGAGGGAGTGAGAAATAAGAACACTACCCCCAAGTGGGCAGAAAAGCCGCCATCATACCGGGCATGCTAACTGCTCATCTCCATGTCTCCTTACAGTGGAGGAAACAGGCACAGGCAGGTTATGTAATTTGCTCAGTGTCACACGGCTTGTGAGTGGCTAAGACCATATCCTGGTCATGTCTGGACTCTCAATTTAGTGCCTGGAGTACTGCTCCCGAATGCTGAACTCTCACCCCCAGGACACTGACTCATCCATTCATCCTTCCAGGGACACAGGCATGAAGGCAGCCCATTTCCCACCAGGACAAGCACCCTCTTTTGGCTGGCAGGGAGACAAGAGACCCAGCCTTCCCAGGCTCCAAGCCCATAGCAGGAACAAAATAACTCTGACCACTGGTCCACGTCTCCTCACCAAACTCTCTGTTCTAGGAGCTAGGGCCCCGACCAAGGACAGAGACAAGGCTTAGAGACAGAGCAGGAGAGGCAAAGTTGGCAAAATTCGGGGAGGTGCACCCCTATAGTTCTTCCTAATTCCCCAAAGTGGGACTGGCCGACTCTGCCCACAGACTCCAGCCATACACGTACTCCCTCTCACAGCCTAAGCCCTTGCTCCTCCTACTCTCTTATCCCAGGGGTGTCCTCCCCAAAAGTTCAGTTTCCCCACCAGTTATCACCAGTCTGCTCAAGCAATACAAAAGTTACATTCATATTTTTGGCATTTCCGGGGCTCGTTGCCATCTCTGCAAATGCTAGCACAAACACAAGCATACCTAAAACCCAATTATATTACAATGGCTCCAGTCTGGGCCGGGCTGGGCTAATTTCTAACTCACAAATAACTTGGAGGGAGGGGCTTTCTGCCAGATCAGTAAATAGATGTGGGACTATAACAAGTGCTGGGGGTGAGATGGGGTGGAGGGAGGACAGGAAGAGGGGCAAGGGTTCACAGGGGCTGTGGCCACCCAGTGAGACGCCAGAGTTATTCTTCAAGGAAACGTAATGCCACCAACACTGAGTTCAATTCTAAGCTGGTTCCCCTGACAAAGGTCTGGAACTGGTGCTAAGGAGAGGGTGAGTTATGGTGGCTTTTAGTAGAGCAACGACCATGCGCGGCACCATCTGTGTGTGGACTTATTTTGGACTCGGCTGGGGGAGGGGATGGCCAGATAAAAAATGAGGACAAACCCTAGCTGCTCCTCCATTTTTGCTTTTGGTGATTTGCTGGTTCCCGCTGGAAACTTCACGTTATTTTAAAAGAATTAAAGGGGAAAAATTATACATGAGATCTACATGATATTAAAGGTGACATTCTCTGCAAAGAAACACGACAGACTGTCATAGCTCCAGGCACCTAATTTAATTTCCTTTGGGAGTTAAACCTTAGAAGGTTGGATTGAACAAACAGGCCCTGTTCTTTGTATATTTCAGACCTGGAGCTGAGAATGTTAACAGATCTTATCAACAGGACACTGGAGATAGACAGCTAAGATGGGGCAGCTCCTGGGAGCTCTCCCGAGTAACAGACTTGCCCTTGTGATGCAACTGTGGGAAAAGCCTGTGCAGTTCTGGGGCTTGGCACTCCTGAGGCTCACTGGGTCCCTACAGAGCTGCTTGGCTCTGTCACGAATAATAATGGGAATGGTGATGATAAAAATGACAGTAAAAATGGCCAATAGCAGAAGCAGTACCTCCACCATGTGCTAGGCGCTGTGCTAAGAGCTTGATCAGTGTCATTTCATTGAATCCTTATGGCAGTTCTGCTAGGGAGGTGACTATCATCCCCACTTTGCCCAAGGGTAGGTACCCAGAGGAGACAAGGCTCTGGACTTTTCTTTTTATTTTTTAGATGGAATCTCTTGCCCTATCGCCCAGGCTGGAGTGCAGTGGTACAATCTTGGCTCATTGCAACCTCTGCCTCCTGGGTTCAAGCGATTCTCCTGCCTCAGCCTCCCGAATAGCTGGGATTACAGGTGACCATCACCATGTCCGGCTAATTTTTGTATTTTTAGTAGAGATGGGGTTTTGCCATGTTGGCCAGGCTGGTCTTGAACTCCTGACCTCAAATGATCCATCCGCCTTGGCCTCCCAAAGTGCTGGGATCACAGGCATGAGCCACCACACCTGGCTCAAGGCTCTGGACTTTAGAGGAACGGCTATCTGATCTCATGGTGATAGAGGATGCTCTTTTCCTGTCTGGGGAAGACACCCCAACTGTAGAAGCCTATATAGATGGGGATAACTTCTCTGTCTTCTGATGAGGGAAGTGAAGGTAGCTTTGGTTTTTACCAATGACCTGGAAAATCAGCAGTCCCAACCTCCACCAGCCACACATTTCCTGGCCACCTGCTCAACTTAAGAGGGCTAGAAGCCTGAGAGTCACAGACACTGCTAAAAAACCAGACTGGCCAATGAAAAGGAAGGCAAACCAATGCCCAGAGATGGTTCCCAAGTGGGGACGGTGGGGCAAATTCCCAGGCCAGCCTAGTGAATACATACATCTTGACAGTTCTCTAGCCCAGAAAGTAGCAGTAGAAATAATATTGATAACAGCACTCACTGATATTTGCACTTACCAAGAGCCAGGCAGAAAACACTTATGTTTGTACACAAACAGCCCTCAGAGGGAGGAGACCCTCTAGTAAGAGAGGAAGACCCTCAACCAATCTGAGCAGCACACTCCCCTGGGAAGCTTCTGAAAATATGGCGATGCTAGGCCCCATTCACAATTCCTGAGTCAGAATACTCTGGGGTAAGGCCAAGGCCCATGCTTTTTTTTTTTTTTTTGAGACGGAGTTTTGCTCTTGTTTTCCAGGCTGGAGTGCAATGGCACGATCTCAACTCACCGCAACCTCTGCCTCCCGGGTTCAAGCGATTCTCCTGCCTCAGTCTCTCAAGTAGCTGGGATTACAGGCATCTGCCACCATGCCCAGCTAATTTTTTTTTTTTTTTTTTCTGAGACAGAGTCTCACTCTGTCACTCAGGCTGGAGTGCAGTAGCATGATCTTGGCTCACTGCAAGCTCCGCCTCCTGGGTTCATGCCATTCTCCTGCCTCAGCCTCCCAAAGTGTTGGGATTACAGGCATGACCCACTGGGCCCGGCCAGGGGCTGGAGTTTTGTCTGCTGTTTAACAGCAGACAAACAAGCTGGGACTACAGGCGCCCGCCGCTATGCCCGGCTAATTTTTTGTATTTTTAGTAGAGACGGGGTTTTACTGTGTTAGCCAGGATGGTCTCGATCTCCTGACCTCATGATCCGCCTGCCTCGGCCTCCCAAAGTGCTAGGATTACAGGTGTGAGCCACCGTGCCTGGCAATTTTGTATTTTTAGTAGAGATGGGGTTTCTCCACATTGGTCAGGCTGGTCTCGAACTCCCGACCTCAGATGATCCACCCACCTCAGCCTCCCAAAGTGCTGGGACTGATTACAGGCATGAGCCACCGCACCTGGCCAGCACTTGTATTTTTAAGTGGTGCCCCAGGAGATCATGGTGAGGGGCTGCTGGGGAAATACTCAGGCCCACAGGGAAAGGGGGTTTGGGCACAGGCTTAACCAACAGGGGTGAGTTGGTGGCTGTAGCTTCACCACCATCAAACTGGCTGAGCTGCGAGGGGGGCAATGGATCTTGGTTACCCCCAGTTCCCACCTTTGGCCAGGGAGGGGGGCTTGGAATCTAGGCCAGCAGCTACTCCAGTGGGCTCACACCAGCTGCTTTAACCAGCTTGGCTGGGTGGTGGTGAGGGAGGACTGTCACCAACCTCCCAATTCCCCAGGCCCCAGCAAGTTCCAGAAAGGAACCCGAAAAGTGATCTTGTGTCAGTGCCTGCCCTGGGCAAGCCAGGCTGCACTGCAGGCAGGGGCCCAGCTGCTGCAGATCTGACGCCGATTCAGATGTCTGTGGTCAATGATATTTCTGAGTCTGCAAAGAGTGGCTGACAATGCCCACTCCTTCCCTTTGGTATGACAATCCACACTTTGTCCAGGGCATTGTTTGTTCTTCATGTTGACACGTTGTACTTGCTTCCCAACATGGCTTTCTTTTCCCTCCCTTTCCTCCTCTCAGGGAAGGAAATGTGTTGTTTACAGTGGAAGAGCCTGCCAAGGAGCTGCTCTGGCACCCACGATGGCAGTGGAGGAGGCAGGGACGGGGAAGCAGTCCTGTCTGCATCCCTTCCCTCCCACCCCCACTCCACGGGCCAGACAAAAGCCAGAAAACAGCCTGGAGAACACCCCCAACCCAGGTCAGGGACAAAGGCGTGTGGTGCGGCAGGTAGCGGGCTGCAGTGGGGGCACAGGTCTCGCTCATTTCCTGTTCTTAGTGGGCAGTGAAAAGTTGGCTCTGGTGGCCAGAAGCGGGCTCAGACTCCTGCTCTGGCTGTGGGCTGCCAGGGACACAGTGCGGCATCACAGTCCTTTCCTACAAGGGAGGGTACTTCCCCAGGCGCACTGCTGGGCTCTAAACCTTAATGGGTGTCCCCCTGGACAACAAGGTCTCGGGGCAGTCCAAGCAAAGGTCTCCAGGGAGAATAAGTATGCCTGGGTTCACCCGTGGAAGGAGGAACAGTAGAGGCACCAAAGAGGAGGTGCCCAGGGCATGGGCTGGGGATTCCCAAGTCATCTTCTACACAATATCCAAATGGGTAGCAGAAGGCAGGGCTTGCCCAGAGGAGAGCTCGGCAGCACCTTCCCAAGCCTGGCCTGGAGCAGCAGAGCCCACTTGGAACAGCTGCTGGGCGTCTTCGCCCACGCCTGGGGCTTCCCATCAGGACTGGCAGAGAATGGCTGGGACTAGGGGCGCAACCTGGGTGAGCTGTCAGACACCACACAGCTGAGAAAGCATTGCGGGGCCTAAAACAATATTCTCATATTTGGTGATGTGACCCCTATGTGACCGCTGGGGCTGAGACTTATCCCCCTTCAGATCAACCCTGGCTGGGGACGGATGAACAACTCAGCTCTGGGCCGGGCTCCTGCTCAGAAGACTAACAGCCCAGTGTTGACAGGCTCAAGGGAGAGAGGCTTGTTAAAGCCACCAGGATGAGGAATGCTGGGGGAAGGAGGTGCAGGAGCAGACCTTGGCAGGCCCCCTCCCAGGGTCTGAAGAGCCTCCTGCACAGCCCCGGAATTGGCTGATAAGCTTTACAGTCTCAGCAAGGATGAAAACAGCAAATGGCAGGGCAGACGGAGGAGTCAAGGTGCTGTTCTCCAGAAAGTGAAAGCCTGTGGAACTGGAGCTGGCTTCCTGCACCCCCAGATCCTCCATAAAGCAGGGAGTGTCCACTGTGCTCCACCTGGTGCTGCAGACAGCCCTGCTTTGCCACATGCTGGGGCCCTGACTCTCCTGGGTCTGGACTGATGGTGGAAGGCTGTGGAGCAGGTGGGTGTGGAGGCCTGTCTGGGGCCATTCCACAGGCTCCGGAAAGGGGCTCGGGTTCCTAAACCTTCTGCCTTTTCCTCTCGGCCTCTCCTTGTCACTCTTCCCCCTGCAGGATGTCTCTGCCACGCTTTCTCCCAAGAGATAACAGGCCTGGGCTGGGCTGGTGGCCAGAACAAGGTGCCAAGGCTGGGAGTGAGGGCTTCCAAGGCTGCTGTAACAAAGTCATCCCAGCCCCTCCATTTCAGCTGGGACCAATGGGAGAGTTCCGGCAGCAGTTAAGAGAACAGAAGACTGGGTCTCGTCATGTCCTGGGTCTATTGGATTTCACTCCTTCCTACTCCTCTGCCTCCAATAGGCCTGGGCACACAAGGCCCAAGAAGACACCTCGGAACCCTGGGGGTGTGAGCAAGAGATGCCTGCAGGGAGCAAGGGTGGGCCTCTTTGTGCTGGGGTCCCCTCCTGAGGGACCTATGGCTCTCCTTGGCCCAGTGGAGTGGCCCTCACTGGCGACTGCAAGTCTAACCCCAGGCCTCTAGGAGGTCCTGCAGACTCCCAGGGAGACAGCCAGCCCCAGAGGGAGATCTAGAGGCCCACAAGTAATTACAAGCCCAGGTTCCCACAAGCAAGGGAGCTGCCTGTGACCACAGTGGCAAGACCCTAACAGGGGCGGCTGGCTGGCAGTCAGAGGGAGAAAGTGCTGACTGCCTGGCAGGGGGAGGAGGGCTGGTGTGGGTGTTGGCTCCACTGCTGAGAATCCAGCTGGGGGCAGGGTCAGAGGGTTTCCCAGGGCTCCTTGGAAAGGGCCTGAGAAACCCCTCAGTGATCAAGGGTGGGTGCTTGGGGTGTGGGGCCTCCGCCAGCCTTCCCAGGAGCTCTCCTGTGAGCCGGCCCCGTGGTGGACCACACTAATGAGCCCATAACACAGGCCTTTGATTGAGTAGCTCCCAGCACAGCAACTTTATTGAAACATGCCGAGGCCAGCAGCTCGTTCCCACCGCGCCCCGGTTCCCTGGGCAACAGCCCATGGGAGGGGACCATGTGCTGGGGAGCCAGCGGGTGCTGGGCCTCAGGCTCGCTGAGGGGCTGCCAGGGAGGTGAGGGGGTTGTGGCACTGGGAGTGGGAACCCCGGCAGCTAGGGGGTCAGGGGCTTGGGGAATTGGGGTTGGGTCTGAAGGGCATTCAGGGGACTGAGGGGCAATGTGACATCTGCGAAGTCCTGTGGGGGCCAAGGTTCTTGAGCTGCTGAAAATTGGAGATGCTGACTACCCTCTCCTCAGGGCAGAAAGACGTTCCAGGAGGGGAGGGCAGAGCTCCGAGGATAGGTTCAGAGCTGAGAATGTCAAACATAACTGGGTAGAATGTATTCTGCAGTTTGGGGAGGCCCCAGTCCCGACTGTCCCAGGAAAACGTGCTTGAACATTACACACACACACACACACACACACACACACACACACACACACACGCGCTACCTGAGGACACTTGGGAATGATGACCTGTGAACTCTCAGGGGCTTGTCCTTACCTCCAGCCTCCTCAGCAGCTCCGCCCAGGAGACAGGCCTGCTCCCTCCCTGTTCTCCACAGGGTCAGACACAGCAGCCTGGGACATGGCTGGGGGTAGGGAATGGAGGGAGGCCCTTTCCACTTGTGCTGGGCTAATTTCAAATATTACACTTCAGAGCTTTTGTTACAGTAACTACCAACACCACATGGACAGAAATCTAATGTTACCAAGTGGGACTTTTAAAATGTATTTATAACTTTATGGTTCAAAGTAATTTTGTTATGAAACGATATAATAACAACAGTGGAAAAAGGCAAGATAATTTATGGAACACAATATCCCTAAAGCACTAGCTTCCATTTCTATCTCGGCTTAGTCTGGGGAGTGTGGTTGGTGTCCTTTGTTTGCTGTTTGTTTTAATTAAGGGTTAGTATTTTGGTGGTGGGGGGAGAAGAGGGGCCTGGCCTGAAGGAGGAGAAATTCTGTAGACATGCAGGGACAAAAAGTGTGTCTGTATCGACTACATATGCTTCACAGACTCCCCAGACTGGGTGAAACTCACAAACCCAGCATCATTCTCTTCCCCTCTACTGTAATGCTGCATGCCTCTCCAATACATTCACAAACCGGGTATGGCCACCTTTAGGTTTAGGGTCAGGTTCCCTTTCTTGATACTTGCGAGCGAGGTGAGGTTAAGGGTTCAATCCTCTCCCCACCCCCAACAAACAAATGCCAAAAAAGGATGCTGTCCCTCCAAGACACTCGGGAGTGTGGTGGAGTAGGTTGAGCACCTGTTAGAGACCCGGGACGGGGTGGGGACTGGAAGGAGGCCTATGGCTCTGAGGCCCTGGTACCCTGCTTGGCAACAGCTCTGAAGCTCGCTCCAGCCAGAAGAGCAAAGGAAGGACAAAGTGCTCCGGATAAGCCAGCAGGTCTCTGGTCACACAAACTCAGGAGGAACGGGAGGGCTGTCAGATGGGGGTAGGCTAAGAAGGGGAGGCTCTTCCCACTGAGGCCTGCCCAGCCCTGGTCCAGGCACACATGCCACTGTCTGAATTCTGGTGGGATTTCCATGTAGCCATTGGAGAGTGGCCTCCACACATCCTCCCATCTTGCTTCATCCTTGAGTTCTTGTACCTTGGTTTACCCAGGGTGCAGAAAGTCTTATATCCCTCCAACCTGGATTTCCACAGGGAACCAGAATTACCAAGAGCCAGGGCCTGGAGAGTTAACACTTGTGTCTCAGGTGACAGGGGGAGAAGGTCAGGAAGTGCTCCTAAGCTGCTGGAGTGGGTAGCAGCATCCACACTCCACACCTACACACAGGCCCCAGGCCCTGAATCCATGAGGCGTTCATGACCAGCCCCCCAGGAAGGGGTGCCATCAAGAGCTGCCAAGGGAGAAGAGGAGGGGTGGGCAAGGAAGTCTATGAAAGGAAGGAGGGAGAAGAAAAAGGGCCTTCTCACTTGTAACCAGGGTCCATGAGCCGCGTAAGGATGCTCCTCAGTGGCAAAGGCGCCTTCCACTCCCGTGGAGACAAACGTGATGGCCATGTCACCTGTGATACTTTTATATGTAAAGTGCCGTCCATGCAGGAGCCTGCCCCTGGAGATGGAACATGGAGACAGTGAGGAGCTGGGCTTGGAAACAGTTCCAAGCGCAGCAGGCCTGGCCAAGGCTCTGGGACAGTGGGGACTATGGTCCGCGGGCCAGGTACATGCCCTCCTGGCTGCCCACCTGCCCATCAACAGGGGACTGTATCCAAACACGCTCATTTCAACACCTTCAAAGAGAAGCTCCTCTCACAAGTTCTCTAACATCATCCTTCCAAAGTGCTCAAAGCTAGCAGAAAACACTGAGTTCAAAAGCCCTGCAGAGATCCTGGAGCTCACCTCCCTTAGGAAAATTGAGGGCAGAGAGGGAAGGTAGCAATGTGCTGAAGGTCACGCCCAGAGGTAAGAGGGGGGTCACATCCCCCCTTAGGGGACGGAGGTGAAGTGGCGTCTAGACAAGTTTCCCTGGGACGATGGGATAGTGCCTCCGCAGTGGGACCCTTCAGTGTCCAGGGCAGAATCTTCCACCTGCTCCTGGGCTTTCCCATAACATTCAAGTGGCTGGCCCAAAGGCCACAGCACATCTTTAAAAAAAAAGCAAGCAAGCAAGCTGAAGCCAAGTGGGGTCACTCAGGGAGCCACAGAAGTTACTGTTAATCCCTAGTCTGGAAATACACCTGGGGCAGGGGCAGGCAGGGGCAGCTAATGGGCAGAGCCACTCATCAGCAAAGGAAGTGGAACCTGCCCTCTGCCTTCTCAGGCTGCCTCCAATTAACCCTTCACCAGTTGAAAGGCCCTGGGCCTGGGCCAGAGAAGTGGCTGGGGAGGATGTGGCTGTGGGGTGGCAGTGGGCCCCTCCAGGTCCTGTTCATTCTGGCCATTTGCTCTCTGTCTGCTGCCCAGGGTGGCTGGCCAAGGCTAGTTACCCTTCAAACTCACTCCCAGGTGCTGGGGACAGTGGGGAGTCCCCAAGTGTGCAAGTTCTTCTTCCCTGTCACTGTTCTGTGAGTTTAGAATTACTCTTGGTGACTCTGCTGCTCAAAGTGTGGGTGGAGCCCCTGGGCTGTGGGGTAGCCAGCTGTAGCAGATGCAGCTGTGCAGCAGCCCTGAGCACAGAGCTGAGTTCTGGCCATAGGGCTGGGCTTTTGGCACTGTGGACAGAAGCAGAAGGGACACAGCTGGGCTTCCTGGTCCCTCAAGGAGTTTGCTGGGCTGGCCACTAGGTTTTAGAACTGAGTGTTTTGCATGGGAAAAGCAGCAAGCAGGAGAAAATAGAGCCCAACCCACCCAACCCCACCCTGACAAACCAGTGCTACTGGGGACCCTGCCATCCCTGCCCTGGGCTTGTCGGTGGCTGGGGGCACCTGAGACTCCCTGGGTCACAGAGCCTTCCTAAGGGGAGCAGGGCTGAGGAATACTTCTCCCTGTGGATTCTGACTCCAGAACTTGCGAACGAGGAAGGTCTGTCAAACAAGCAATCGGAGACCAGTGGGGCTCTCTGGTCACAGTGCTGGGCGCATTGGGGACTGTTGCTGCTCTGGGCTAGATAGGAGATGCAGATAAGAGAGCCCCGCTCTAGGAAGCATGGCAGACTTCTCACCACCTAGGCCAGCCAGAGGGTTGGGCAAGGAGAACACCGCATGGCCCAGTGACATGGGGGCGACTGGCTGGTTCACAGTCCCCAGGCTCCTAAACAGGCCCCAAGTGGAGTAGCTCTCTTCCCTCCCTAAGACCCAGCCTGCTTAGGTGTGTAGGCTGCCAACAGGCACCTCACCCTCATCAGGGAGACAGGGAGACGGCAAGCACGGGCCTGGTGGCTCCTTGGAGGCCCTGGAGGACGCCTGCTGGGGGAGGGGGCTGGGGAGGCTCTGAAGTGCCCCCTGGAGGCTGAGCTGGGTGCTGTGGGGTAAACTGTGTGGCAGGGCTGTCTCGCTCACCTTAGGCAGAGAGGAATGAGGGCTCCGGACTCCTGGTTGAATTTCAGATGTACGCTCTCAAGCTGCCGCGTGCGAATCAGCTCATGGGGAATGATGGCCGTGGAGCTGTCACTTTCCAGGCTGTCTTTGCGGCTCCTGTGAAGCAAGCACAGGAAAAGGTTCGGCACAAGGTGAAAAGCTCAGGGAGGAGCAAGATGGGAGTCTCCAGCTGGGCTCCTGAGTAATAAAGACAATAATGGTGACTGATGATAATGATGGTGACAGCCATCATTCTGTATATGCCTGGCGAGCGCCAGCCACTGCACCAAGCACTTCTCACTGACTGGCTACTCCTCACAATGCCCCCAAGAGGTGGCTGCCACCATTGTCTCTTTTTACAGAGGAGGAACTGGGGACAGGGAGGCTAAGTAATTTGCACAGGTTGCACAGCCAGGGAGTGGGCAGAGTTGAGATCCGGTCTCGGGCAGGTCTGGTTCTATAAAGTCTGCATCTTTGGCCAACATTCTATATATATTTTTTTTTAATTGAGATGGTGTCTCGCTCTATTACCCAGGTTGGAGCACAGTGGTGCGATTTCAGCTCACTGCAACCTCCGCCTCCTGGGTTCAAGCAATTCTCCCGCCTTAGCCTCCCGAGTAGCTGGGATTACAGGCATCCACCATTACACCCAGCTAATTTTTGTCTTTTTAGTAGAGACGGGGTTTCACCATGTTGGCCAGGCTGGTCTCGAACTCCTGACCTCAGGTGATCTGCCCGTCTTGGCCTCCCAAAGTGCTGGGATTATAGGCGTGAGCCACTGCACCCAGCCTTTGGTTTTTGTTTTGTTTTGTTTTGTTTTTGAGATACCGTCTCGCCGTGTCACCCAGGCTGGAGTGCAGTGGCACGATCTTGGCTCACTGCAACCTCCGTCTCCCAGGTTCAAGCGTTTCTCCTGCCTCAGCCTCCCAAGTAGCTGGGATTACAGGGACCTGCCATCATGTCCAGCTAATTTTTTTGTATTTTTAGTAGAGACAGGGTTTCACCATGTTGGCAAGGCTGGTTTCAAACTCCTGACCTCAGGTGATCTGCCTATCTCGGCCTCCCAAAGTGCTGGGATTATAGGCATGAGCCACCGTGCCTGGCCCCAACATTCTATATTAAAGTTTATGGCACAGTGGCTTGTCTGTCCCTGTGATCAGCAGGAGCTTCTGGGAGCCCTTCCTCTCCTGCCCTGGAGCTTCTGAGCCCTAGCTCTGAGCACCATGAGATGCGGCTCCAAGAGTTTCTGTCCAGCTGACCCTGAAGGCTCTGAGGATGCACATTCCGCCAACAGCCAGGAGCTGCAGGGACATTCACACCCTTCATCTAACCAGATGATGATACAATCTGTACTGCTGAGTACAAGCTGGGCTCTTAGGAGTCAGACCAGTGGGCTTGGCTGGAAAGCAGAACCGGGCCCCCGCCCTGCTGGGCTTTAAGGCCCCAGGAGCCTGTACCAGATTCCTCCTGACTGTGGCCTTGGCACGGTGAGCTGTCACTGCTGCCCCACACTCCCTCCTGCTCCCCACCAAAAGTGCGGCCCACGGCTGGGACACAGGGTCCCTTTGCATTCTAAGATTTGCTCTTTCAAATTCAGCTGCCCCCACTGACAACCTCTCAAACCTGCCTCAGCCAGAAATAAGAGTTACCCACTGATCCCATTCAAAAGGCCGGATCCTGGTTTGGGCTGTGAATCTCAGAACAATTCCCCAAGTGTCCATCAAAAACTGGGTGAGAAGCTCTAGTCATTTATCATTCAAGTGGCAGGCAGGAGCCACCCAGGATGACAGCCAGACAGCCACTGAGGGGCAGGCCCAACCTCCTCACACGTTGCGGGGCTAGGTGCTGGGGCCTGCAGCCAGGGTGGCACCCCGACAGGCAGGGCACCTCCCCAGGGGAAGGTGTAGGGTCCGCAGGCCAAAGACAGAGGATGGCCCTGTGGCAGCAGCGGGTTAGACGTGCCCCTGAGGTCATGGGCCGTGCCTGCCTGCTGGCCTTCTCCTTGTGAGGACTCATTCCTGGATCTGACTGTTCCTTCACAAAGCGGTCCCTTCCTCTGCTTTCCTAAAGCCAGCTCTAAAACTGCCTTTTCCCCTGGCTTCGCCTTTGCGCAAGACCTGTGAGGGAGACAAATGTTATGGCCAAGAGGGTCACAGTATTCAGGACTGGAAGGAAACTCTGAGGTTGTTTAATCTACCTCTTTCCTTTACAAAAGAGAGTGGGTGACGCGTCCCCGCTCACCGTGCGTCAGACTTCTGATCGAAGCCTCAGACTTCCGACCAACTCTCTTTCCCTTCCACCAGGGCCACTGCACCTCCCTTCCTTCTGAGGAAGGCAGCAGTGACAGGTGAGGGCTCAGTGGAGACATAGGGTGCCCTCAGGGCCCAAACAAGGGCAGAACTCAGGAAGCAGTGTTTCCTGAGCCATGTTTCCTGAGCCCTTACTCTGCGCCAACCCTCTGCTAAGGCCATAGGTTCACTCGCTGATTCCTCCCAGCAAGCACGAGGTAGGCTCTGTTGTCAAGCCTTCTTTCACAGAGGAGGTAACTGAGGCTTAGGGAGGTGAGGTGACGAGCCGAAGGGCTCAGAGTGAGTTAAAGCGAAAGGACCAGGGGGTGACTCTCACAATCACTCCCCTGTGCCATCTTTGACCACCGGTTCCTGCCTCTAGACACACTACTGTCCTCCTGAAAGGGGCTGAGGCCTGGCTTGTCCAGGCAGGGCCTGCTAGAGAATCCCAGCCTCTATGGTGCAGGCAAAAATGCTCATGAATAGCAATGGGAGGTGGGGTGGGGGCTTGCAGAAAAGAATCAACAGCACACAGGGCTAGAGACGTCTCAAGCTGGAGGGAAAAATAAATTGTTGAAAGTCAGCTAAAGTCACCTTGGTAACTGCCACAACACACTCACCCAGAACCAGGACATCAAACCCAACTGCAAACAGCCTTAAAGAAATGGAAAAGAACTTAATCATCTGAAGAATTAATGTGACAAGTGCCCACATTTACACCTCCCACCAACCTTCAATCATTTGAAACTGTACTTTAATCTTTTAAGAGAAAAAAAAAATTGCAAAATGCAAGATTTGCAGTCCTGGAGCTTGGGTATTTCCGGCATGCTGCTTCGATGGAAACGCGGCTGCTATACACACACACACACGCGCGCGTGCACACACACACACACACAAGAACCCAGTTTTCTGCTGATTTGTTTCTTCTGGACATCGATGCAGAAGCATGAATTATTTGTGTGGGCTAGGTGAGGTATTAAATCTGCAGCCGACACAGGTTTGCAATGTTTTGCATGGTTGTCAGCTTAATCTTAGTCATAAAAAATAAGTAGTGTGCTCGGCAGCATGGCCTAATTTTTCAGCTGGGCTGTTCTCTCCCTGAGTTCCCAGTGGAGGGGAAGGCATGGCTTTGGGGGCTGGAAGGGAGAGGGGCTCTCAGGGAGGCACAGCTCATACCCGCTGGGGACTGCCAGGGGCATGGGGCCAAGGCTGTGCTCCAGGAGGCAGAGTGGCTAACAGCTTAAGTTCTGGGTTCCAGTTTTATGTGACATTGGGCTTAACTTCTCTCTGAGCTTTGGTATCCTCTTAACAAGAATAAATAACAATAGGTCATTATGACTAAATGGGATGACTCAGATAAGGCCAATAGTGCCTGGGATGTAGTAGGTGCTCATAATATATCTGACAAGTGCATTAATGTGTTGACGTTAGCTGGCTGCCTCTAAAAGTCTATCTGCTCCTCCTGTAAAAATGTCAATGGCTTAACCAAAACTTGTTTGCCTTTACAACTGCCTCTGGCCAGGCCAGTTCCCTGCTGAACAAAGGTTCTTGCCTGGAGCTTGGGAGAGGGTACTTCTGAGATGGGGCTTGAAAGAGCTCCTGACTCCTTGAGTGGACCCTGCAGGCTTTGGTCAACCACTGGTGCTCTGGAAAGGCCCAACTACAGTCCAACAGAAACACTGAGGCCTTTGCTCTACTGAGGGAGGTGACGCCAGGGCTCTCTTCCTTCTACAGAGCACAAGCTGCCTTCCTGCAATTCTCAAACCACTGTTCTTCAAGTTGCCCAGAGCGAGCTGAATCCATCTTCCCATAACAGACTTTCCAATCCCTGAGGCTGCTCTCACATCCCACCAAGTTTCTTTCTACTATCTGTGGCTCTAACTTTTAACTAGATTCTTGACAAGGTTCTGAAATCCTCCATCCATTCAAGTCACCTCCCCTGGGCTCATTCTAACCTGTCAAAGTTTGATGTCCCATCCAGAAGTGAAGTGTCGTGTGTGGCAATAAACATAGTATGTGACCTCACGAGTGCAGATCACAGAGGGACTATGATCTCTCTTGTCCAGGACATTTTATTTCTATTAAAACTGTCATCGAATTATCTACTCTTTGTAACCTCCTCATACTACCAACTCACACTGCACTCCCTCTGTCAACGAAATCTCCCTCGGGCTTTCTCCCACGGGATGCCCTGGGACCCGTTCTCCCCCATATGTCTGGCTGATTACATGGAGCTAGGAGCAGAAGAACTCTGCGCTATCTGGCTAGTGTTCCGGCAGTTCGGGTATTTCTGAAACCTGACTCTGGCATCCATCATATTGGCATTCCTTCCTGACTTCAGATCACTGACAAAACTGATAAATTCGTCATCGATGTTCTCATCCCAGGCTTTGATTAAAAAGTAAACAGGAAAGGGCTAGGCAGACAGGCTGACGGACTGACATCATTACTCTTTGGGTATGCTCATCCAACCAGTTATAAATCAACCCAACCTTCCCATCGCCACGGCCCTCACCCTTCTGGATGTTCTCTGGACATTTCTGTTTTGCCTATAATGCTGTCAGAATGTTCTCAAAACATCTTGCTAAACCCCGCCTATATAAGGTCTACAGCACTTCCTTTGTCTACTTGGGCAGGTAAGCATTTCTTTTTTCTTTTTCTTTTTTTTTTTTTTTCTGAGACAGAGTCTCGCTGCGACGCCCAGGCTGGAGTGCAATGGTGTGATCTCGGCTCACTGCAACCTCCGCCTCCCAGGTTCAAGCAATTCTCCTGCCTCAGCCTACCGAGCAGCTAGGATTATAGGCGCCCACCACCACACCTGGCTAATTTTTGTATTTTTAGTAGAGACGGGGTTTCACCATATTGGCCAGGCTGGTCTCGAACTCCTGACCTCAAGTGATCCTGACCTCAAGTGATCTGCCTGCCTCAGCCTCCCAAAGTGCTGGGATTACAGGTGTGAGTCACCGCGCCCAGCCAGGTAAGCATTTCTAAAAAGGCAACGACGATGTTGAGTCCACTTAGCGGTCTTTGGAAAAAATTAAAAATAAATAAATAAAAAGGCAATGAGGATGGTCTGGCAAGCCTGGCTCTTTCTGACTCTCAGGACTCGCTCTTTCCCTTGGAGTGTTCACAGCCTACTTGCTGAATAATCTAGTCCAGAATTTTCACTGAGAGTGACACCAAGCTCACTAGTCTAGAGAGTGCAAGATGCTTTTTGCATCCTGAAACTTCCGAGTACTTCCAGTCTGCCAACACCTCTCTCCCATTCCCTCAAAGATTGCTGACACCAGCTTCACGACTCTCGCCTGCCAATTCTGGTGTTCTGGAGGCACAATACATGTGAGCCAGGAGAGCTGAAATAATAGATTCAACCCTCTTGTCAATGCCTGTGGGACCCTTCCTGGTCTGATAACCATTTGCTTTAATATGGAACCATAACAGAACTTGAGCAAATTTTGCTTTCTCTCTGCCACTGATAAATGTTACTCTGTCCAAACAATTGGGTCTAGGTTTTCTTCTTCTTGCTCCAAAGAGAAGTACAAAAATAATGTCCTTTTTGCTGGTCATTGCACTTTTTTTGCAAGACTCAGTTCTTGAGTTTCAGCTTTTCTTGACCCTGTTCTTTAAAGTCTATGCTGACATAACATCTCTCTCCTTCCAGCATTTGTTCAAATTCTTCCAAATTGAGTTGTGTGAAGTATTCTCTACAGACCTATATTGGTCCCTGGAGGTAATAGACCTCCTTTTGGTTTTCAGGGGACTATTCACAATAATAAGAGACATCTTTTATTGAGCACAGACTGTGGTGCTGGGTCCTATGCTAAATCCTTTGTGTACTTTGCTTCCCTTCATTTCCATCACAACTCTATAAAGAGGCATTATTTTCCCCATTTTACAGATAAAGACACTGAAACTCAGAGACTTAAATAACTAGCCCAAGATCGCACAATGAGTAAAGAGCTGAGATAAAACCCCGAAAGTAACTATAATATTTCTACATTTCTCCTTAAGAAACTCCCATCTCTTTTGAGTGGTCTTTTCTTCCGGGGTTTCAAGACTATGAAGACATATCTATCTTTTCCTTGAATTCTTAAAAGAACTGCCTTCCTGGAAGACAGGGCAGGACTTCCCAAAAGGTATTCGATGGAATTTTAAGAGAAGCCTCTAGAAAAACAGGTGTGGCAAAGGTGGATGGAATATGTCCCATCTCAGATTAGAGATTCACAAAATGTTGGCATTTTGGACTCTGAGGAGGACAGAGGGAAAATGTACCGGTTTCATTTTGTGTAAGCCAGCATTTTCCAACTGTAGCCAGAGAACCCTCTTTTAGCTGAACACCCAAGAAAATCCCCTAAAACGCTGTGGGGACCTCCTCTAGGGACTACTGGCCCAGGGTTTTCCCTCCTGAACTCTGCCTGCCCAAGCTGCTTTCTCACAGGACTCACACTCCCTGCTGGTCAGAATTGGGTCCACAGCCAAGTTCCCCCCCATTATCTTCTGTGCCCCTGAGACAGACACTTTTCAGGGGGCTGTCAGATGATTCTCCACGGCTCACCCTCAACTCTCAGCCTGAGGCTGGGGAAGCTGAAGTTCCCCTGGGCTTGCCTTGGCACTAACTGTGTGCTTTTTACCTGGCACACATCATCCTTTCTTTTCACTGGGCAGGGTAAACTGTAACAGCTCATACAATATCTTTTTCTTTTTTCTTTTTTAGCATTTAGTCAAACGGTTTCATGAGGGTCATTACAATAGTCACTGTTTTCCCATGCTCCCCTCCTCGGAGACAACTGTCACCTCTGTAGATGATTCTTTTGCATTTTCCTTAAATTTTTTTTTGTTTTTTTAGACAGAGTCTCGCTCTGTTGCCCAGGCTGGAGTGCAATGGTGCTATCTTGGTTCACTACAACCCCCAACTCCTGGGTTCAAGCGATTCTCCCACCTCAGCCTCCCGAAGAGCTGGGATTATAGGCACCCACCATCACGCCTGGCTAATTTTTATATTTTTGTAGAGAGGGGTTTTATCATGTTGGCCAGGCTGGTCTTGAACTCCTGACCTCAGGTGATCCACCCACCTCGGCCTCCCATCCTTGATATTTTAAATAAACTTTCCCTGGTGTTTCCTTTTCTTTTCTTTCTTTTCTTTTTTTTGTTTGAGATGGAATCTTGCTCTGTCGCCCAGGCTGGAGTGCAGTGGCGAGATCTCGGCTCACTGCAACCTCCACCTCCTGGGTTCAAGCGATTCTCCTGCCTCGGCCTCCCGAGTAGCTGGGACTACAGGCACGCAACCGTTTCCAGCTAATTTTTGTATTTTAGTAGAGACGGGGTTTCACCATGTTGGCCAGGCCAGTCTCCAACTCCTGACCTCAAGTGATCTGCACGCCTTGGCCTCTCAAAGTGCTGGGATTACAGGTGTGAGTCACCACACCTGGCCTGGCATTTCCTTTTCAGGCTTTACCTGCTGACTCCCCACTAGGGAAGATGAGCTTTTAGCTCTCTTCCATGCACCTTCCCACCTTTTCAGGATAACTGCACCATCAGTTTGTGTGGACTGGTGTGTTTAAATTATTATGACTATATCAATGCTGTTTACAGTTGAGCCATGTATTATATTAATATACTTTTCCTTTCTGTCATAATTTTCTATTTTCCTTGGATTTAATACCTGTCTTAGTTTTCTATGTGCTTATCACCAATTAAATCAGAATTACTATTATTGGCTGGGCGTGGCGGCTCATGCTCGTAATCCCAGCACTTTGGGAGGCCGGGTGGGAAAATCGATCGAGCTCAGGAGTTCAAGGCCAGCCTGGGCAACGCAGTAAAACCCCACCTCTACCAAAAGTACAAAAAATTAGCCAGGCATGGTGGCATGTGCCTGTGGTACCAGATACTCAGGAGGCTGAGGAGGGAAGATCACTTGAGCTCAGGAGGCAGAGGTTGAGATCACACCACTGCACTCCAGCCAAGGCGACAGAGTCAGACGCCGTCTCAAAGAAAAAAAAAATTACTCTTACCAATGGTCCACACATCCTCCTCCCAGGACATTCAAATACATCAGGTATTTATCAATTTTATTTTCTTGGAGACATTTCTCCAGAGGATCCTTCCAACCCGCTCCCACCTGGGTTGGCTGCCTTTCATTCCTGCTATACCGTTGTCATCTGGGATCACTCTCCCATTCACCCCGGATTCTCCTTGTCTCTTTCTCATGTTGAATCCATTTCCTACCCGCATATGTCTTCCTCACTTAGATTTGGATGGAGTGTATCCTCTAGCTGATTTCACTTTATTTTTTTAGTATGCCTCTCTCAGCTAAATGGTCTCTCCTGAACTGCCACCTTCAGGGGTTTCCAGGCAAACTAAAATACCAGCTTTCCTCTGTGCACCGGCATGCAGGCATCAAAGACCCTGTTTCCAGTTATGTTTTCTGGTGAACTGGCATGTATCCCTCCACCTTTATCCTCTTTTACAGGCAATACTCAGTGAAGAGGCTCAGATCTAGAGTCACACCACCCAGGTTCAAATCCTGGCTGACACTTAATCCCTGCAGTCTGATGCTAGATAAGTTCTACAACCTGGCTAAGTCTCAGTGTTCTAAGTCACAAGACAGGAACAAGGGCATCCCACGATGCAAGGCCTGGCACAAGGTGATGCACAATAAAAACTGCCCACTCAGCCGCGAGGACCAGCCCAGGATTCCTTCTATATTGAGAGCACCACACCAAGGGGTGGTTTATGGGATGGCTTAGAGGTGCAATTGATCTAAACTGATCTATTTCGTCTTTACCACCTGTCTATATAACACATTCTATACTTGTATTTCTCACTGCATAAGGTGACTTTTTATAGATCCTAATACACCCTCTCCTTCCAGTGTCAAGGTAGATTCCTGACTTCTAGCAGTGTACAGTTCATAGTACATGCCTTGATCACCCTACCTACACATAACAGACCAACAGAGTCTCAACCATGCTTCCCCTCCACCCTGGTCTCTCTGAACGGAAAAGTCTTAATTTTTCACATTCGCCTAAAGGGCATTGGTCCCATTCAGTCAGTGGCAGCATGGGTGGAAAGGAGAGGAGCTGAACCATTGAGACTCCTTTTAGCCACAATCCCAGTCCTGTGAGTCATGACGTCTGCAGTGGACACACGACTTGGGGCCTTCTCCTTGGGGATGCCCAGGAACAGGAACCAGGGCATCAAGCTTGGCAACTATTCACAAGTGAAGTGGATTTGGCCTGCTGAGCCCAGCCCAACCTCTGGCTTCTGCCCCTTGCCTGGGAGATTCTTCCTTTTGCTTTCTGATTGCTGACGAAAGCTCTGAACTTTCCAGAGAAAGAACCACCTGCAGGTCTCCCTTTAAGGCAGAACTGGAAAAGGGTGTGGCTGTGGGATCGAGGGAGAGGGGACCAGCTCACCTCTGAAGTTCTTATTAAGCACAAGGCTTTATAACCTGGTTATTCTGACAAATTTTCTTATAAGGACAATATAGGAGTAAAAGGCCACAAAAGGTGAATAGTAAACACCAATAACCAAATGACAAAATGCAGTATTTTCTTTTTTTGCTTTGAGACAGGGTCTCAGGCTGGAGTGCAGTGGTGTGATCACGGTTCACTGCAGCCTCAACCTCCCAGGCCCAGGCAATCCTCCCACCTCAGCCTCCTGAATAGCTGGGACTACAGGCATGTGCTACCATACCTGGCTAATGTTTTGTATTTTTTGTAGAGATGGGGTTTTGCCATGTTGCCCAGGCTGGTCTCGAACTCCTGGACTCAAGAGCTCTTTCTGCCTCAGCCTCCCAGAGTGCTGGGATTACAGGTATGAGCCACCACACCCAGTTTAAAAAGGCAATATTTGGCAGGGCACAGTGGCTCATGCCTGTAATCCCAGCACTTTGGGAGGCTGAGGCGGGCAGATCATAAGGTCAGGAGTTCGAGACCAGCCTGACCAACATGGTGAAAACCCATCTGTACTAAAAATACAAAAATTAGCTGGACGTGGTGGTGTGTGCTTATAATCCCAGCTACTCAGGAGAATCGCTTGAACACAGGAGGCAGGGGTTGCAGTAAGCCGAGATTGTGCCACTGCATTCCAGTCTAGGTGACAGAGTGAGACTTCACCTCGTGTTAAAAAAAAAAAAAAAAAAAAAGGCAATATTTTCATCGGGAATATCCCAAAGGTAAAATGTGATCATGAAATCATGAAATGGTGGGACAGAGTATGGCTAAAGAAGTCAGGGTGAATAAAATCTGCATCAAGGTTAGGGGATTTCCTAGTCAACTATTAACTCCTCTGGGCACCAGGGGCCGCCATCCCCAGCCCTACACTCTGACTTGAGTGGGAGATTAGGACCCCTACTCTCCTGAATGAGCTTACTCTAGCCAGAACCCCAGCTTTCCTTTTTCTGAGACACTGAGTCATTTCCTTTCTCTAGCTCTTACCTTTGAGCCTTCCTTTTCCCTTCCCTGGAGAAGTGACTCACTGCTGAAGTGTTGGGTGACACCAAGGATCAAGGATGGGCGATAAAAATACTCCTGATTGTGCAACTCGAGGGAGGGGGATGCAGCGTTTGGACTGAGAATTCAAGCACCAGCAAGGAATTCTGAAGTTCAGGTGTTAACAATGGCCGTGGCTTCATCTCTTTGGGGAAGCGGAGCAAAGAACGGAGTTAAAACAGAAATTTACCCATGCCAGACTTGCTGTGGAGCCCCTTGCTCTGCCCTTTCAAATGTGTATTTCTGAGAAAGGCCTGTAAAGGCACTTGGCATGACAACATGGATCACAGTGAGGGAGGCAAAAAGGAGCCTGCTGTCCAGGACGCAGGGAGCAGAGAGGCCTGGGCTGTTCCTCTCATCAGCCCTGCAGAGTCTGGCTGGGGCCCTAAGAGAAGGGCTGTTTCTTTCTGGGCTTTCTTTCCAGTGCAAGCAACTGTACTTCCCCAGCGTGGGAGTGTGAGGGAAGCCAACGTGACAGAGAGGGCTCCAGGCTGGCCACTGCGCTGACAAGAGAGACCCCTTGAAGCAGGGTTACCCAACACTGCCCTTCATGCGAGCGGCACCAGCCACAGCCCAGCTGTTTCCCCAGATGGAAACTCACCTTCCTTCACCCCAATTCACTGGTAGGTTGGATGCAAACAAGATATTTTCTTCCTCTAATTAATCTTCATGGACCTCACAGGCTGAGCAAAACGAAACACAATTTTCTCTAAAGGATGACTCCCTGGCCAGGTTACAAGGTATTCAAGATGGGAATTAGAGGCAGCAAAGTCACCCCAATCAAAGGCCAAACAGACAAGTGCAGAGACACTCCTAAGAGTAGAGAGAAATCTATGTATATGTGTGTGTGTGTATGTTGGGGAGGTGTTGCAAATGAGAATGTTACAGCAGAGGAATTCATGGTACAGAATCTTAATTCTCCAGGAAATTAAGGCAAAAAAAAATTTTTAAAGGTCTTAAAAGCTGCTGGTGTGATTCTAGAAGACTGAGAAACTCAGCAGTGATGGTGAGTTCGCTTTTTAGAGGTGCCTCAACTACAAAGTGCTTCTCCCATAGTCAGGAACTTTTCCCCTCTAACATAAGTGTGCACACCTGCATGTGCCCTGTCCCTCTCTGGGAGGGCACACAACTCAGAGAGCTTCCTAAGAGTTCCCAGCCTCAGGTGGTAAGTCACTGGCTGAGGGAGGAGGTGGCCCTAGAATACTGGTGCAGGTTCCCAGCATCTGAGCAACAGTTTAGAGAAATACAGGCCAGGTGTGGTGGCTCATGCCTGTAGTCCCAGCATCATTTTGGGAGGCCAAGGTAGGAGGATCACTTGAGGCCAGGAGCTCGAGGCTGCAGTGAGCTATGATCTTGCCACCACATTCCAGCCTGGGTGACAGAAGGAGACCCTGTGTCTAAAAAAAAGAAATAAATAAAAGAAAACCTCTACACACAATTCACCTGACCACACATATCTTCTGTGCACTGTAGAGAGACCAGACTCCGTAGACCATGTCTGACCAGGTGACCTCAGACAGAGAGGATGCCCAGGAACTTTTCCCTCCTCAAATCTCTACAGATATTGGCAGGCACAGTCTTTAAGCCAGGCTGTCCTCATGCGGCACAAAGGAACTGCTTCCCATCCTTCCCAAACTCACCCGAGCAGGCAGTGGGAAGGGAGGCGCCAGCAAGCTGAAGGAGGCTTTTCTCAACTGATCATCTTGGGAAAAGCCAGATACAGATTTCATGGCTGGAATGCAAGGGTTGTGAAATGCTGAAGAAGCCCCAAAGAGGGCCAAGGACTCTCCTTCCGGGAAGGCAGTGGGAGGAGGGCTGGCAACGAAGAGTAGGAGAGGAGCGGGTTACCCAGGGGGCCTGCCTTTCTGGAAAGGAAGAAATAGACCCTCAAAATGGAAAGAAATCCCCTAGACCTGAGGTGGTAGAGGGACCAGAGAGAGGGCTGTTTTAGTTTCTGCACATGAAGAAAGTAAGGCCTTGTGTCACAAAATAATTTTGGTATAAATGAGCCAATTATGACATAGCTTGTTATTTCTGGGATTTGGAATCATCAAGGCTCATGGCATCTCATAGGAGTTATTTAACTCCCCTAGAGTTTAGTTAAATAAGCCCAATAAGCTTCTAATATGAGGCTTTGGCCTTGTCCTCAGTGCCATGTGAGAGGTCCTGATTCATGCTGCAACTAGTTAGATGAATTCTACCAGTAAGGGTCATTATTTTCTCAGAGACACAGTCTGATGTGTCCCCCATGGGGTCCCTGAGAATGGGGTAAGGAAGATTACATCCATTTTAATGGCTGATAGATGGCTGTAACTAAGCTCTACCCCTTTCCAACCTTGGAAAAGATACTTATTAGCCTCTCTGTACCTCATCCATTAAAGGGGAATATGTAAGATTATCGACCACAGGATGGCTATGAGGATAAGACAAATGAATGGCAGCACATAGTAGCTGGCACATTACCTAGCACAGAATGAGCACTAATAAGGTTTTAGCTGCTGCTGAAGTGTGAAAAGAGCAAGTGCTTGACACCCCCAAGTAGGCCGGCACCCGGCTGCTATTGCCCAGGCTTGATCAGCTGCTCTGAGCCTCTGATTTAGCTCTGTATCTTCCTTAGACCACAGACAAACCCGCGAAGACCCATGCATAAGAGCTCCCTGGCCCAGAAGTCCTGACTAAGGGGAAATCAGACCCGCAGACAAAATATGGCCCACGCTGGCTGCCCCCCCACAGGGAGAGGAGCAAACACTGGTGCCAGCACATTTTGGGTCAGCTTTCTCAGTTGCAATCCATGTGGTGTATGTGAAATGGGGTCAGGTCCCAGAGTGGGCAGCACAGATATTACCGTCACGCTCACTGATCTGAACTGAGTCCATCATCATCGATCCTGAGATAACAGGAAACTTGAGTCTGACAGGCTTGAGGGGTGTGTTGGGGAATGTTCTTGGCAAAGGGAGGAGGAGAAACCATTTCTCAACCAATTGCTAACAAATTGGTAACCAATACTGACAGCCTCAGAGGAAACATTCTATTCCCCTCAGACTGCAGGTCCTGGTGCTTTAGAGACCTTACTGGGCACTAAACCTTCAGGAAGGGGAGACAACCCCGGCACCTCGAATCTATTCTCACCCATCTCTCTGTATCTCAGCCAACTCAAGCCAAAGGGTAGAAGCTGCAGCCTCTCTGCCTTATGTTTACAGAGAACCCTTGGGCCAGAACCAATACCCGACTGCCCAGTTAGGGTGTAGGCTGAGAGTCTCGGCTTATGTGTGTATCTAGGAGCACAGAGCCTTGTGCCCCATTGCAATGTCCGGGGGTGCAGTAGCTGGAAGTGCCCCCAAGCCAGGGAGTGAGATCTCAGGCCTGTTCCAGATACACAAGCGGGGCAAGAAGGTTGTATCTCTGCAGGAGCTTGTGCCCTTCTGCCTAGAAACCCCAGGCTTCCAGAGGCAGAGAGCCATCTGGACTGAGACTGTGTCCATGTTATAGGCCTTCCAGTACCTCTGGCCTGCCAACAGTGCCAAGGAGGCCCAAAGCGAGAAGCCAAGCTCAGGGAATGGGAAGGAGTGTAGACCCGGGACAGGGTCCAGACTCACAGGTAGAGAGCTTCCATATGTCGTATGACCTGGTGTGGCCATCTGCTGCTGCCAGGGGATGATCAGGATGCCTCGAGCCAGCTACTTCAGGGCAGCCGGCTGGAGAAACCTACAGGCCGGAGTTAAAAGCTGTTCTGAGGTGGCGGTGGAGACTTCTCCAGGCTTTTGCCAAAGAGCTCAACTCTCAGTACAGCCCTGTTCCCAGAGTAACTCTAGTTCCAGTCAGGTCCCAGCAGGCAGCCTCAACTTTAACCAGCCAGGCCTCCCCTGTGCTATCCTCTTGAGTTCCTTCCCCTGCTTATTAAAATTCTAAGGCGCCCTCAAGGTCGATGCTATGTTCTTCCTCCTCCAAGATGCCCTCCCTAACTACCCCAGATCCTGCGGACCTGTCTTTTCTGTAGTGCACTGAAGTGTTACTACTTCTGGGAAACACGATCAGCAACTAGAGCTAGAATCCAGAGAAGCAGTCATTTCCAACAAATCACATCGACAGCCAGATGCACACCATTAAAAGGTAACTGTTTCACTCATGTTCTCCCAAAGGAAGAGCCTGTGCACCCTAGATGGCCCCCTAGGTCCGAGCTTGTCAGACAGCAAATGTGTAATAAAGACTTCATAGAAGAAGGCTAGATCACCCTGGTCTTGCAGGATGATCAACCTCCCTTTCAGCCCAAGGCACAGCAATTTCCTCCCTGGCAGGCAAGGTTCCTGCTTTGGGCTGCCAGCCCCCAGGTATCTCCTGCCAGCAGCTATTCCCTAGAGCTGCCCTGGGACTAAGGGCAGAGGGGGGTGCCCAGCTTCAGCCCTGCCTGTCACTCATCCCCTCTATCAGAGGAAGAGAGGTTAGCAGGAAGCGGATCTGACCTCTAGGGTGGCCACAGTCTCTCCGGAGGGCTACAGGGGCCCCTGGACAGGCAGCAGAGGCCTGCAAAAGACTTCCTTTCCCTTCCCTGGGCCCCAGGGAAGAGAGGCAGGAAGAAGGGCCTCAGCCACAGGCATCCAGTATGGGGCTGGCCAGAGAGGGAGGCCCCCAGGGTTGCAGCTATCAGCCGGAGACCAGGCTCCAGGAAGGAAGGAAGGGCAACTCTGGCCGAGACCGAGATAAGGAGGGAACCGTGCTCAGCACAATGGGCTCCCACAAGGCTGGGAGGCCCCAAGTCAGATTTCGCCCCAACCTGGCCTCCTGTCTGTTCACACGGCTCATGTAAATATTTACTGATGTTTATATTCACGGTCTGCTGGGTCCCCTCTGAGGCCCTCTCCTATGACCCACAGATAGATCTGTGTGCCCCAGACCATGCCTGCCCTTAAGCCTAGAGATCCTGGGCCCATCCAGCAAGGGCTATATGCATTGTTCTCTCTCATGCAATCCACAGGGACAGGCCCTTCAGAACAAAATCGTCCTCTTGTTCCAGCCCAGGGACACTGGGGAACTTACGGGGCCCGGTCGTGGGCGAGGCCATTCTGCCGCTGAGGGTTGATTGGTGGAAGGACAGGTTTGCTGTTGATCTCGAGTCCTCTCCTCAGGGTCTCCCGGATCTGCTCTGTGTCTGCAACGACACCACTAAGTTGCCCAGTGGCCCAGTGGGCTCCCAGCAATTCTCACCCCGCTCTTGAAACCTGGCTCAGCAGAGGTGCTAAGAAAAACTACCACGCTGGCCAGTCCTGAGCCCACTCTACGCATCCAGATGTAAGCGCTGAGTGAGTACAGATTGCGAGGGGACAACCGCGCTCTTAAGAAGCTCTGGGTTGCAAGAGTACCATTCTTATAGAAGCCAGGGGCAGCCTCTAGAGTTCAGAAGAGCGCTCTCCACCATCCTTTTCTTTCCTGTGTCACAGGCCCGAGGTTTACCCTTAACGTGGCTCCACACAGTGACTGACTACTGGGGATTCTGCCCACTGAAATGGATGTGAGTTAAGGCTGCAAGCACCCTGCCATGAATGGGCAGGTGCCTCTCACACACCTTTCTGGGTTCTGGGTAGTCAACTAGCATCTGGTCCCGCCATCCCTTCCCCTTGCATTCAAGTCAGTGAGATGCTAAGATCATCTCTCCACCTTGGTCTATCCCAGGAAACTCTGCCTCTCCATGGAGAGGCAAGGGCCAGGAAGTGAAAGAGTTCCCTTGGTGGGATTATTTCTTTGTAAGGTGCTTTGCTGGTCTTTGGGATGAAGCTTACTAGTCTGGTCCCCTGTATTGAGATTTGGATCTAAATTTACCTCTGCAAACTGTAAACAGATACAAAAAAGCAAATTAAAATTAGTTGCTCAAAGAGTGGCCTTAGAGTGGGAAGGAGATGAATACTAACTTTTCTAACTATTTGACTTGTTACAGTGGGATGGATTACTTTTACAATTTTTAAAAATAGCCAATAATGACTGAAATTTTAGACAAGACTATGACTCCCTCTTTAAATCACCTCTTTTGTCAAAAGCAACCAAATGATTCCAATAACTGTATACCCTCTCTTTGAGCCTCCAATAGGCTTGGCATGCCATTAGAACAAACAGGAAGGAAAGAAAGGGCTTGGCCGGGTGCGGTGGCTCACATCTGTAATCCCAGCACTTCGGGAGGCTGAGGCGGGTGGATTGTTTTGAGCTCAGGAGTTTAAGACCAGCGTGGGCAACACAGCGAAGCCCTGACTCTACAAAAAAATACAAAAATTAGCTGGGCGTTGGTGGCTCACGCCTGTAGTCCCAGCTACTTGGGATGCTGAGGCTGGAGAATCACTTCAGCCTGGGAAGCGGAGGTTGCAGTGAGCCAAGATCAACCCACTGTACTCCAGCCTGGGCAACAGAGACCCCTGTTTCAAAGAAAAAAAAAAAGAAAGGGCTCAAATATTTGCACTAGGAGTTTAAGTTTTTCCTTTACAGAACGAACAAAAACCTTTTATAAGTGTTATCATATATGTAAGGATTTTATTCAGGGCTGTAGACATCTTACTCTTCAAAAAAAGAAAAGATGGAAGAATGAAGAAAGGAAGTAGACAAAGAAGCTGTCAACACATGTATATGTAAGTGGCTGCTTTTCCTTTGCAGTTAGCTGGGGACGCCCTCTACTAAAAACCACAACTGTTTCTGTAGCCAAGATCAGCACAGGGAGATTCCAACAGGACAGCCACATCCTCCTTCCCAAAGACCCCATCCGGAACACGGTAGGTCCAGAGGCCCTGCCCACAGCCCCTAACCCTGTATCTATATGACAGGAGGTGGGCAATTTGCAAGCCAGCCTCACACTCAGGCCTCACTTGTTGAAGGCCTGGGAGGGCCTGAGGCCAGAGTGATCCTTGGATCTGGCATGGCCTTCAGGCCAGAGCTGGGCCCTGTGTCAATTCCGTGGGTGGCCGACACTTTTCTCTTGCACTTGGGTGGACTATGGACTTTTCCTGTAACTGTTCTGAGGCTTCCACTCACCTCCATGACCTCAGATTGCAAAGGGCAAATCTAAAACACAATGGTGCCTGCTGGTGATGCATTTGAAATACACACAGGAAACACAACTAGGAATGGGCCAATAAAGCTCCCTTAATTCCGCCCTGCTGGAAGACTTCACTTGCTGTTTAAATCATGCCAGGAAATAAACTATTGAATGGGTTGTTTTTGTTAGAGACCCATCCTAGAGAGCCTGGAAACCAGGCCCTGGGGAAAAGGAAGGAGGAAGGCTTGGGGAATGCTGAGTGATGGCTCCCACCTTTGCCAGAGAGTCGCCGGGGCTGTGTGCCGATGCAGATGCTCCGGCTGTCCTCGTCATCCTCGGGGGGCCGGCTCAGGTCATCCCAGGCACACTTGGCACTGACACCACTCAGGTTGGAGCCATCTGTCTCGATGCCTTTGTCAACTCTCTCCTGCTTGAAAAGAACCAAAGAGCCAGAGTTCTTTCAGAGAACTGGTGACCCAAGGTGACCACCCTTTCAGCCACCGCTCTTACAGTATTTACTGAGCCCCTGTGGTGCTGAGCATGGGACAAATGCTGGAGAGCAGGATCTCTGACCTTGTTCTGCCCTGGCTACCAATGCATGATGGTCTCTGCCAGCTCCTGGACTCCTCCAGGGGAACCAGGGATTAGGGGAAGCCAGGAGGAATGCAAATCCCAAGGGAAACATCTCTTCTACCATCAGCCTTCCAGCACAATGGCCTCTACCTGTTTCAGAGCCCCAAACCTGTCCCCGCCAGGCTGGCTGGTGGGGCTGATGTGGCCATGAGAGAGCCTACTTCTCTGAGGAGAGGTGTGATCCTTCCTCTCCTCCCGATCTTCAGGCAGAACCTCCCAGTCACTGCTATAGAAAACAGGGTGGAAGCCTGCCACAGGCAACAGGCCACACCTGCAGTTTCCCCTTCTAACAGCTAGAGGGTGTGGTCACACAGGGAAGAGCCACTGGAGAGCAAAGGCTGGACTTCCCTAGATGCATTGGTTCCCTTGTTTAGCAAAGGACTCTGGATGGAGATTCCTTCCCATTTCTTAGACTGAAATGGGGGCCTAGAGTGCAGTGACTATCTGCAGACACCCTTCTCTCCCCATCGAGACCCTGCCTTTGTGCAGGCCTTGGTACTGCTGAGTACAAACACTCTCCAAATTGGCTTCAAGGAAGAGTTGTACTCAAAACATCCCTGGATTTTCTGGTAAAACACAGTTCATTGATGCTGGACCTTGAATTAAAAGTCACCTGGAAGGCTCTATGTCCGTGTGGGCCAAATCAAGCTTGTGACTGAGCATCTCAACAAGAATCTGTGCTTCCCGGCTCCACAGGTACCACACTGGCCTGCTGATCAGCCCAGAAGCCCCATCTGGGAGAAGTACAGGTACTGTCCTTATTTCCTGGGACCAGTCAGCAAGTGGCTCTGCCCCAGACGCCTCCTTCCCATCAGTCATCTCCTCCTTTCAAGTGCTAATGCTGGCCTGGGCAAAGCTGTGGGTTCCGAGCAGGAAGAGGCTAAGCAGGGAAGCGCTCTGTGTACTCTAGGCAGGGAGCATGTATACCCTGGTGTGCTCAGGGGATAGTCTGAGCTTTTTCCTCTGCACTGGCTGCCCTGGGGTCCCTCACTTAGGTAAAGAGTTGCAGACAGATAATTCTTGGCTCAACTTGTCTGGGCTATTTACTTTATAAGTAAAAAGAAAAAGTTAAGACCCAGAAGGCGAGGGACTTATTTGGGCACACAGCTGGTTAGTGTAGAGCTTGAATCACAGGAATATATGCCAGCTCTAAAGAGACTGATAGCAAGCAGGCCCCAGAAAGGCACAGTGAATACAGAGGAGTTCACACTTGGTGCACAGAGCCACCAGGAAAGAAAGCTGTCCTTTCTTCCTGTGGGACCCTGGTTTGCTTTCAAAGACCACTAGGTGCTCCGGGTCCTGTGGGCTGCTCTCAGGGGAGCTTGCAGACTAGGAAGGAGAACAGCCCTTGGCATGGAAGGACAGCTGTTTACCCTAGTAGTGCAAAGGACCAGGTTCTTTCTTAGTACTTGGCACTTATGACAGGGGCCAAACAACGGCCCACAGTGCCCCATGCTGGATCCCAGTGTGGCTACAGAACAAGGGCTTAGGGAAAGATAGCCTTCCTGGTTCCTGGTTCTTGCATATGCAGAAGATACAAGGAAACCAAGTTTAAAGTAGAGAGAACAGAGGATCCTGGCAGCAGTTTGAAATGTTCAGTGTTAAAGGCACTAGGAAAACAGAGGAGCATCATCTGTGAATGAAGAGGATTTATTCCCAAGAACTCACAAGTCTACAGTGAAGAACTCAGGGGCTGCTGGCTACATGTCCATCTGCCACCTTTCTCTTGCTCTAACACATGGAACTCCCGGCAACTGCCTGTGGCCTACCAGATATTTTACAGAAGCATGGCAGGTTTAGAGATGGCAATGACCTGCATTTGGTCAGGGGAGTAGAAGGAGCCAGACGCCGGGCAGGTAACATTATTAGCTGTCTGTGGCTCCTGCTTCAGGAGAAGCCCATAAGAAAGGCAGTTATGGGCCAGGCGCACTAGCTCAAACCTGTAATCCCGGCACTTTGGGAGGCGAGGCGGGCGGATCATCTGAGGTCAAGAGTTCGAGACCAGCCTGGCCAACATGGTGAAACCCTGTCTCTACTAAAAATACAAAAAATTATCTGGGCGTGGTGGTGGGCGCCTGTAATCTCAGCTACTCGGGAGGCTGAGGCAGGAGAACTGCTTGACCCTGGGAGGCGGAGGCTGGAGTAAGCCGAGATTGCGCCACTGCACTCCAGGCTGGGTGAGAAGAGCGAAACTCCGTCTCAAAAAAAGAAAAGGCAGTTACGTTCTTGTGGCTTTCAAACTTTACCTGCATGACAAAGGAATGCTTCTAAAACAGCAAAGATGACACTGAAACAATGTCCAGGTGGGCCACAGGGAGTGGGCAGCTGCCAGCCTGTGTGTCTAAGGTGCCAATCTTTCCAGGCTAGGAGCTCTGCATCTGACTGTCCAAGATAGAAAATGTGGCAAAAATGGGGATAGGACCGTTAGACCAATCAGCACTCACTCCTGCAGCTGGGCCATGGAGTCAGTATCACCTACACTACTGTCTGGTACAGGGCAGTGGTGGCCGTGGTGGCTCCCTAAAAGAAAGTCTGGGAGGCAGGAGAATGAATACTGGGCAAGCAAGCAATATCCACTACACTTATCTTTTATTGCTGGCAATCTAATTTTTTAAGCCAATATATAATTTACATACAATAAAAATATCCTTTTAAAATGCCAAAATACATATGTCTGAGGACTAGCTTTCCTGGGCTGAAACCTCTGCTCCCTACGTGCTCTGCAGAATTCAGGGGACAAGTTCCAAGTGATGCCATATTTCTACTCACTCACACATAAAGGTCCTCTGTTTTCCCAGGATGAAAGCCAGTGTTATTTGGAAGAGGCCTAGGCACAGCGTGCTAGAAAGGTTTTCCTCACTCAAGACATACTTGCAGGTGTGGATCGATCTCAAATATGGTCTCTCCCCTCCGCATGTCAGTTATCAGCCAGGGGCCGCCAGCACTGTGGACAAGGAAAGGGGATACGATGGTAACTGAGGGTCTGGGGCTGATGGGCTGGGCCTACAGCCTGCCCTGTTTGCTGCCCCAGGCCTAGGACACAGGGGAATAGTTCGTGGTCAGGGACTGTCAGGGAGTGAGTCGTCAGGAAGCCCTGATGTGAAAAACCAGGGTCTGAAATAACAACGCAAGAGGGAGCCCCACATGGAGGGTAGTGGAGGGACTCCCACCCCCAGGCCCAGGGAGCCGCGCTCCCACCTTGCATGGGTACTCACATAGGCACTGTCCGCAGCAGCTCCAGGATGCCCTGCCCGTTCCACTGCTGGGCTGAGTGTAGCTCTTCAGTGCAGACACCAACGATCTGAGGCCCAGGATAGAAAGCCCATTGTGTGTTAATGGCCACCCCCCACCCCAAGAAGGTCAGCTACCCAGGCTCTCTGAGTCACCTCCAGTTGGGAGACCACAGGCAGGATCTGTGCTCAGGAGCTGGTGCAGCCAAGATTGGATGATTCCCTTAGGATGGAGTGGCTGCCTGGCTGGGAAATGGCTGGGTCCACATGTGGGCCCTGAGGCCTGACCCTTGCCCTTGCTGTGTCTGGATGACACCAAGTCTAGCTCTTAGCTACAAAGGAGAAAACCAAGGCCTGAGCAACTCAAGATGTGTCCTCAGGCCATGTCTCTGGAAGTAGGGGAGGTTCAGGGAGCCATTCCTACCCAGTCTGGTATCATGGGGAATGTAAACAAGAGACTTTGAGACCTATCAGGCTTGGAACCACCACCAATAGGTCATAGCAGCCTGCAGAGAAACTCCTCCCTTCCTTATTAGGGGATAGGCCTTTGTGTAAATATCAAGGGAATCAGTGGAACCTTCACATAGACTTCGTGACCAAAAACAAGCACTGGTCAAAGCTGGGCAGGTTCCCACAGCTTCTGGCAAAGAGCAAGGACGACCCAGAGCTGGCTTCCTGCTGGAAAGTCCTGTTCCTGAGACTGGGTCTTCACTGTTCAAAGAATACCCGCCACCCCATTACTCCCTCTCAGCTACAGCCATTCTCTCCCAACCAAATGCCTCCTTCCCTTTCTCCCTTCTCCCATCTCAGCAGGTTAAATCAGACCATCTGAATCTACCTGACAAACCATCAGAGGAAACAGAAATCAGGAAGAGGCCAAAGGAAACCTCCCACTCCCTTCACTCCCCCTCCTCAAGCCTCCTTGTCCTCCCAGGACCCTTCCCACAGGAAGGCTTGAGCCAGCGTCCAACCTGTGCCTCACCTGGAGGAAGGTAACTACCCCAAAGGGTGTCTGCACAGGCTGCATCTGTGGGTCCTCTGTCAGCAGCATGTGCTGAATTCTTGACTCACTGTTATCCAAAGGGCTGTGCCAGGACACATGGTCCCCACTGCAGAAGGTGTTCTCTGTGGGAGAGACACAAGGATCCTCATTGTTCAAGGCCCCAGATCCAGGCCTGGAATCTGGGCTGGGATCTCACTAGCCCAGGCTGGGAGGCTTCCCAGCCTCTTAGGGTAGCCTCTGTGAAGGAAGAGAAGCATTCACTCCGGATGGAAGCAAAGAGTTTGTGGATATTTCCAAAAACCTAAATTGTTCCTGCTTGCCAATTCTGTCAGACTTAAATGGAAAAGGACAGGCTATTAGTGTGAAAGCTCCTTCGGCCTGGGAAACCCGAAAGACTTCTGGCATCTGCTTCGCTTCCCCAATATCCCGACTCATGGTGGGAGGCAGGAGCCATGACTGGATCTGCCAAGAAAGAATAAGGTGCTTTTCTGTAGGGCCACCTGGCCAGAAGTCCACAGAGAGGCAACAGGGCAATGAAAGCCCTTCACCTTGGAGAAACAGACCGAAATTTCTATGTTGCTGAAACGGCACTCAGAAGGAAACATCGAACCTTGGAGAGCCTTTGAAATCTATCACCATTTTCCCACAGGTAGATGTAGGAATTCCTGAGGAACACTAGGCTTCAACTAAATGGAGGTCTAAATAGTGCCTCCCACACCGTGGCAGAGACAACTCATGAGGATCCTCAGGCCATGTCTCTGAGATGTTCAGATTCTGCCAAGGGTAGCTGTTGCCATGAGGGCATAGCCTCCTCACACACAGGCTCACCACTGCACTTCAAGCAGGTACGTTACTTTAGAGAGAGTTTTGTTTAAGGCCACATAACCACAAGGGAAAACAACCCCACAAGGTACTAAGTCTCTCACCAGCTCTGACTCTCATCGTGGGTGCCAAGGTGCTCTGTATGTCCAGCCTATGCATCCACAGGCTCCCTTCCATGTTTTGTCCTTACACAAATGGAAGCACACTATTCTGCAGATTTCATTTAATTATATATCTTAGACAGCACCTTTTTTTTTTAATATGGAACACTTCACGAATTTGCATGTCATCCTTGCTCAGGGGCCATACTAATCTTCTCTGTATCGTTCCAATTTTAGTATATGTGCTGCTGAAGTGAGCAAGAGATCACTTTTTTTTTTTTTTTTTTTGAGATGGAGTCTCGCTCTGTTGCCAGGCTGCAGTGCAGTGGCGCGATCTCTGCTCACTGCAACCTCCGCCTCCCGGGTTCAAGCGATTCTCCTGCCTCAGCCTCCTGAGTAGCTGGGATTACTGGCATGTGCCACCACACCTGGCTAATTTTTTGTATTTTTAGTAGAGGTGGGATTTCACGGTGTTAGCCAGGATGGCCTCGATCTCCCAACCTCGTGATCCGCCCGCCTCGGCCTCCCAAAGTGCGGGGATTACAAGTATGAGCCACGGCACCCAGCAGAGATCAATGCTTCTCAGCATATGGAGAGCTATCTCATTCTTTAAATGGCTGTTCCAGAGTTCACTATGGTCTGTCATTCATGATCTCAGAATCTCAACAGTTGAGGTATCTTTCTTCACTTTTTATCAATATTTAAGGTAAGGCAGAACACACACATACACACACAGACACACCTTTTCCATCCAAGATACGGCTTCAGTTATTGGTCCTAACCTCAATAGTGTTCATTCAGGCAGGAGAAGGAAGACTGCTTCATCTGAGATGTGATAATACAGGGGAGAGGAGAAGGCACAGCTTCAGGTAGAGCCAACTAGAAACCCCTAAATTTCCAAATTCCTGCTAGGCCCACTCTTCCCAGAATCTCTCTCCTTTTACGTAAGTGTGTTTCTACAAGCAACCTGCATGTTCTGCAAGCAAGAAACAATGCAACAGGTAAAAGGAATGAATAAGTAATTAACCCCCACCAACAACATACACAATACAAACAGTCCAGGTCCACCAGATGACTCCACTGGTAAATTCTGCCAAAGATTTAGAGAAGAATTAATATCAACTTTTTGCAAACTCTTCCAAAAAATAAAAGAAATAATTTCTAATTCATTCTATGAAACCAATATTACCATGATATGAAAAGCAAAGGTAAGACAAGAAAAAAAACAACTATAGACCAATATACTTTATGCATATACAAACAAAAATCCTCAACAAAATACCAGCAAACAGAACCCAGCAACATATAAAAAGGGTTATACAGGCCTGGTGTGGTGGCTCATGCCTGTAATCCCAGCACTTTGGGAGGCCGAGGCACGCGGATCACGAGGTCAGGAGTTTAAGACTAGCCTGGCCAACAAAGTGAAACCCCGTCTCTACTAAAAATACAAAAAATTAGCAGGGCGTGGTAGAAGGCGCCTGTAATCCCAGCTACTCGGGAGGCTGAGGCAGGAGAATCACTTGAACCTGGGAGGTGGAGGTTGCAGTGAGCAGAGATTGCGCCACTGCACTCTAGCCTGGGCGACAGTGTGAGACTCTGTACTCTGTCTCAAAAAAAAAAAAAAAAAAGAAAAAAAAAAGAAAAAGTCGGGGGGTGAGGTGGTTATACACAATGACCAAGTAGAATCTATCCCAGAAATGCAAGTTTAGTTATACACAAGAAAATCAATGTAATACAGATTATAAAAATTACTACATCATCATGTCAATAGACACAGAAAAAGCATTTGACAAGATCCTTTTCATGATAAAAAAAAAAACTCAGATTTGGAATAGATGGAACTTCCTCATCTTGATAAAGGACATTAACAAAAAACCCTACAGCTAACATCATACTTGATTAATGGTAAGTGACTGAACTAATTCCTTCTACGATCAGGAACATGACAGAGGTGCTTACTCTCACCACTTCTATTCAACACTGTATTAGAGTGCAAGCCAGGACAACTAGGCAAGAAAAAGAAGTACAAAATAAAAGGCCAGGTGTGGTGGCTCACGCTCTAATCCCAGCACTTTGGGAGGTCGAGGCAGGTGGACCACCTGAGGTCAGGAGTCTGAGACCAGCCTGACCAATATGGTGAAACCCTGTCTCTACTAAAAATACAAAAATAAGCCAGGCGTGGTGGCATGCATCTGTAGTCCCAGCTACTCGGGAGGCCAAGACAGGAGGATTGCTTGAATCTGGGAGGCAGAGGTTGCAGTGAGCCGAGATCATGCCACTGCATTCCAGCCTGGGTGACAGAGTAAGACACTGTCTCAAAAAAAAAAAAAAAAAAAAAAGAAAGAAAGAAAGAAAGAAAATACTTCCAGATTGGAAAGGAAGAAGTAAAACTGCCTCTATTCATGGATAGCATGATATTGTATACAGAAAACCTTAAGGAATGTACTAAAAATTACTAGAACTATTAAACAAGTTCAGCAAGGTTGTAGGGTACAAAAGCAATATGCAAAAGTTATTTGTATTTGTATATACTAGCAAGGAACAATCCAAAAATAAAACTAAGGCCATGCATGGTGGCTCATGCCTCTAATCCCAGCACTTTCAGAGGCCGAGGTAGGAGGATTGCTTGAGCCTGGCAGTTAGAGACCAGCCTAGGCAACAGAGCAAGAACACCCATCTCCATACACACACACACACACAAATTAGCCAGGCATGGTAGTGCACACCTGTAGCTGCAGCTATCTGGGAGGCTGGAGCAGGAGGATGGCTTGAGCCCAGAAGTTGAAGGTTGCAGTGAGCTATGATCACATCACTGCATTCCAGCCTGGGCAACAGAGTGAGACTGTGTCTCAAAAAAATAAATAAATAAATAAATAAATAAATAAACAAAATAAAAAATGAAAGTAAGAAAAACAATTCTTTCACAGTAGCATCAAATATAATACAATGCTTCATTTAACAAAGGAAATGAAAACTTATACTCTGAAAACTACAAAACATCATTGAAAGAAATTCGAGAAGACCTACATAAACGGAAAAATATCCAACATTCATGGATCGGAAGACTTAGTGTTGTTGAGATGGCAGTATCCCCAAATCCATCTACGGGTTCAGTGCAATCCCTATGAAAATGCCAGGTATCCTGTTGCAGTAATTCACAAACGGATTCAAAACTTCACGTGGAAATGCAAGACACCCAGAATAGCCAAAACATTCTTAAAGAAGACGAGCAAAGTTGAAGGTCTTAATTTTCCTGATTTCAAAACTTGCTACAAAGATATAGTCACCAAGTCAGTGCGGCACTGGCATAAGGATAGACATTTGATCAATGTAATAGAATTGAGAGGCCTGAAATAAACTCTCACATTTGTGGGCATTAACTTACTTTTCTTTTCTTTTTTTTTTTTTTGAGACAGAGTCTTGCTCTGTCGCCCAGGCTGGAGTGTAGTGGCACGATCTCAGCTCACTGCCAACTCCACCTCCCAGGTTCACGCCGTTCTCCTGCCTCAGCCTCCCGAGTAGCTGGAACTACAGGTGCCCGCCACCACGCCCAGCTAATTTTTTGTATTTTTAGTAGAGATGGGGTTTCACCATGTTAGCCAGGGTCTCGATCTCCTGACCTTGTGATCCGCGTGCCTCGGCCTCCCAAAGTGCTGGGATTACAGGCGTGAGCCACTGCGCCCAGCCTGTGGGCATTAATTTTCAACAAGGGGGCCAAAACAATTCGATAAAGGAAATAGTCTTTTCAGCAAATGCTGCTAAAAGAACTGGATACTCACACGCAAACGGATAAAGTTGGAGCTCTTTCTTATATCACAAACAAAAGTCAATTCAAAATGGATCACAGACCTAACTGTAATAGCTAAAATTATAAAACTTTTAGAAGCAAACATTGGAGTAAATCTTTTGACCTTGGATTAGGCAAAGGTTTCTTCCATACAATATCAAAAGCATAAGTAACAAAGGATAGGTAAATTAGACTTCATCAAAATTAAAACCTTTTGTGCTGGCTGGGCGCAGTGGCTCATGCCTGTAATCCCAGCACTTTGGGAGGCCGAGGTGGGCAGATCACCTGAGGTCAGGAGTTCAAGACCAGCCTGGCCAACATGGTGAAACCCCGTCTCCACTAAAAATACAAAAAAATTTGCCGGGCGTAGTGGTGGGCACCTGTAATCCCAGCTACTCGGGAGGCTATGGCAGGAGAATTGCTTGAACCCGGAAGGAGGAGGTTGCAGTGAGCCGAGATCACGCTACTGCACTCCAGCCTGGGTGACAAGACCAAGACTTCGTCTCAAAACAAAACAAAACAAAACAAAAAAAACTGTTTGTGCTGTAAACAATACCATCAAGAAAGTAAAAAGAAATGCAAAGCAAAATCACTTTTGAGATATCACTTTATACCCATTAGGGTGACTATTAATAAAAAAAAGAAAACAGAAAATAAGTGCACAAGTGTTGGTGAGGATGCAAAGAATTTGTCCGTGTGCATTGCTGGTGGAATATAAAATGAAGCAGCCACTGTGCAAAACAGTACGGCGGTTCTGCAAAAAAAATTTAAACACAGAATTACCATATGATCCAGCAAGCTCACATCTGGGTATATAGCCAAAATAACTGAAAGCACGGTCTCAAACAGATATTTGTATACCTGTGTTCACAGCAGCATTATTCACAATTGCCAGAAGGTGGAAACAACCCAAATGTCCATCAACAGATGAATGGATTAACAAAATGTAGTATTTACACACAATGGAATACTATTCAGCCATAAAAAAGAAATTCTGGCAAATGCTAAAACATGGGTGAAACTTGATACTATTACGTTAAGTGAAATAAGCTAGACACAAAAGGACAAATACTGCATGATTTCACTTACATGAAGTACCTAGGGTAGGCAGATTTATAGAGACAGAAAATAGAATGGTGGTTGTCAGAGGCTGGGGGAGAAGCGAGTGGGGAGTTATTGCTTAGTGGGTACAGAGTTTAAGTTGGGGAAGATGAAAAACTTCTAGAGATGGATGGTGGTAATGTCTGCAAAACAATGTGAATATACTTAATAATGTCACAGAACTGTACACTTAGAAATTGTTAAAATGATAAATTTTACGTTACATATATTTAATCACAATTTTTTTTTTTTTTGAGACGGAGTCTCGCTCTGTCACCCAGGCTAGAGTGCGGTGGCGTGATCTCGGCTCACTGCAAGCTCCGCCTCCCGGGTTCAGGCCATTCTCCTGCCTCAGCCTCCCGAGTAGCTGGGACTACAGGCACCCGCCAACATGCCCGGCTAATTTTTAGTATTTTTAGTAGAGACAGGGTTTCACCGTGTTAGCCAGGATGGTCTCGATCTCCTGACCTCATGATCCACCCGCCTCGGCCTCCCAAAGTGCTGGGATTACAGGCGTGAGCCACCGTGCCCAGGCTTAATCACATTTTAAAAGAAAAAACCCAGAGAATGAGAGAAAATATTTGCAAATCATATATCTAATAAGTATCCAGCATATATTAAGTATTTTGTATCCAGAATATATAAAGAGTTCTTACAACTCAATAATAAAAGATAAATAATTCAATTTAAAAATGAGCAAAGGATCTGAATATATTTCTCCAAAGAAGACATACAAATAGCTGGCCGGGCATGGTGGCTCACACCTGTAATCCCAGCACTTTGGGAGGCCAAGGCGGGCAGATCACCTGAGGTCAGAAGTTCAAGACCAGCCTGGCCAACATGGTGAAACCCCGTCTCTACTAAAAATACAAATATTAGCCAGGTGTGGTGGCATGAGCCTGTAATCCCAGCTACTAGGGAGGTTGAGACAGGAGAATTGCTTGAACCCGGAAGGCAGAGGTTGCAGTGAGCCAGGATCATGCCATTGCCTTCCAGCCTGGGCAACAGAGTGAGACTCTGTCGGAAAAAAAAAAAAAAGATATACAAATAGCTAATAAGCACATAAAAAGATCCTCAATGCCATTAACCATCAGAGGAATGCAAATCAAAACCACAATGAGGCCAGTGCAGTGGCCTCCCAAAGTGTTGGGAGGCCAAGGTGAGAGGATCGCTTGAGGCCAGGAATTTGAGACCAGCCAGGGCAACCATGGCAAAACCCCATCTCTATAAAAAACAAACAAACAAACAAAAATTAGCTGGGTGTGGTGGCCCAAGCCTGTAGTCCCAGGTACTCAGGAGGTTGAAGTGGGAGGATTGTTTGAGCCCGGGATGTGGAGGCTGCAGTGAGCTTTGGTCGCACCGTAGTATTCCAGCCTGGATGACAGACTGAGACCCTGTCTCAAAAAAGAAAAGAAAAGAAAAGAAAAAACCCACAATGAGACACCACCACTTCATATCCACTAGAATGTTTAAAACAAAAAAGATAGCAATTACAAGTATTATCTGGCAATAAAAAGGAACAAAATACTAATATATACTACAACATGAACCTTAAAGACATTATGCTAAGTGAAAAAAGCCAGTCATAATAGACCTTATATGATTCCATCCATATGGAATGTCCAGAATAGGCAAATCTATGGAAACAGATAGTAGATTAGTGGTTGTCTAGGGCTGTGACGGTTGGAGGGAATAGGGAGTGACCAATATGAGGTTCTTTTTTTATGGTGATGGTTTCACAACTGTGGATTACATGGTATGTGAATCGTATCTCAATAAATCTGTTATTAAAAAAGAAAGAATAAAGCAGGCAAAAGGAAGGAATCTTGAGGCACAGGCAAAGTAGGGGAAGCAAGGCCAAGCCTCTAAATTCCTTGTTCCCACCACCCCAGGCACAGCAGCCTGGCCTGGGAGAAACCTGACCCATAATGCTGAGACATCACAGCACTGTGTATGTCTACATGACCTGAACAATCACCTACTAACATGTTCTTTTCTACAAATGAGAAAAGGATGCTTGAGATTGCCCACAGTCTCACAGTACGTCAGTGATGATGGGCATGGCCCAACACTTTCCAAACTTTGGGCTCATCCACAACACCCATCAGCATGTTTGCCATATCTGTGCACCATCTGTACCATTACTTACCTGTATTTTTCCCCCTAAAATTGACTTGCCTTTTTTTTTTAACCTAAACAAACTTACTCTGAAAAGGCAACTTCATATCACTATACTAAATAAGGAAAATAAATGGCAAATTAGTGTTGCTTACCTCAAGTGGTAACTTCAGGATAATATAACAAAATGTTATTAATTTCTAACTGATATTGTTGCCTACCTAAAATTGTTTAAAAAATGAAATAAACAAGGGTCAAAGAGCTGTTCAAGGTTTAAAGAGTCATATAGAGCTGAGACAAAATCACCAAGACTGAGAGAGAACAAACTGGGCCGGGCATGGTGGCTCATGCCTGTAATCCTAGCATTTTGGGAGGCCCAGTGAGAGGATCTCTTGAGCCCAGGAGTTCAAAACCAGCCTGGGCAACATAGTAAGACCCCATCTTAAATAAAAAAAAAGACAAAGAGAACCAAAGAGAGAAAAGTGGCTTCACTATTCATGCTACCAGTTACCACTCTTGTGCAGTTACCAGCTGAAATCGCCTGCTGGTTTTGGCAAACCCTGGCTTAGTGGTGAACTTCGGAGTTGGGAAGGCCCTGTTTCTATTTGCCTCCATTCCTAACTGGATGTGACCCTGGGCAACTTGCCCAAACACAGTATCTAAGCCTGTTAACAGGAAATAGCGTGCCTACTCAATATGCTTTCTACTGCAGTATGTTATTACTCGTGTACTGGAATACAGTACAGATACTCTCACCCAAGTCACCAGAAAACAGGACTGGCCACAGAGCTTGTCGCTACCAGCAAGTGCCCAGTAGGTGGCACCATTGCTCCTGGTTTAAGAAACAGATGGGCCAGTTCCCTGGAGCTCTGCATCCCTATCTGATGTCTAGTCTGTAGAAACATACCCCAAACCGAACATCACACACCAGGGCCTGTTGTGGGGTGGGGAGAGGGGGGAGGGATAGCATTAGGAGATATACCTAATGTTAAATGACGAGTTAATGGGTGCAGCACACCAACATGGCACATGTATATATATGCAACAAACCTGCACGTTGTGCACATGTACCCTAAAACTTAAAGTATAATTTAAAAAAAAGAAAAAGAAACATACCCCAAACCGGGTGGGGATTTATTTAGGCTGGAAACAGGGAAAAGGCTGGAAAGATTTGGAGCCATGACCTTTGACCTTTTATTAACCAGAATTAACATGATTTTAAAATACTGTGCAAACCCAAACTGTTTGAACCAGAATGACCAAAAAGCACTTTGTGCAGGCTTAATAACTTGGGAAGGGGCTTAATTTAGGCAGCTGGGAAAGGGAGACTCTAAGGCAAGAAAAGGGAGTCGGGCCCAGGTGTTGCTCTAGGATCAACACGTTCCACCCTGAGCATGTGTGATCAGGCTTTGGCCAAAGGTACTCCTGAGTTAAAGTGGGGAGCAGAAAGTGCAACTTCCATCAGAAATGCTTGGAGAGCAGGACACTAACAGAAACTTCTAGTGAGGGGCAGGGTCTTCCGCAGCTCTGCCTGATGAAGGAACTAGACTTATGAGCTCTTCTGTGGACAAGAAATGGTCTTTCTTAACAATGAAAGAGCCCTGGTCACAGTTTTCAAGCATGGGACAAAGCCACAATGAGTTCATTCTTGAGTCCGGTCTGGTCTTTATGCCCTGGATGCTCAGCCCCATTCTGTTGGAGCCACTGTGGGGTCTCAGCACTCAGGCCCCTGCGCCCACCCTGGGAAGCTCTTGGCCCCTTCAGAGGGGCTTTCAAATGCTAATAATGTCTCAGTTAGAGGCCCAGCTGTTCAGTCCAGCGGTTACAGGAGCTGGCTTCCTCTCTCTTGCTCCCCAAGGTATCCTCATTGAAAAGTCAGGGTGAAAATCCCAGAGACCTCCACTTAAACCACACAGCAGAGGCTCCCCCGCACCCAGTGTCTGAAAGAACGTCGCCATTCCAGGTAAGGGCTGGGTAGACACTTTCTATTCCCTTCCCTCCTTGGAGCTTTGCCCCCGGGTACCAGGAGAAACCTCCCTCAGCTACCCGACTTTTATGTTGTTTGGCAAATTCACTGGAAGGGAAATACCACTCCAGGATAGCAAAAGGAGTCTCTCCCCTCCCCGCCAAAAATGCTAGTTACGGTTCTACACCTTGCTCACTTGGGAGAAAGATTTCATTCCTCCACGTCTCATTCCCCATTAACAAACAACTCCTGGGCAAGAACTCTGAAAACGTGGGGGGTGCTGAACAGGCGCACAGAATCCTACTGGCTCCTCCAATTGGCCATCACCCCACCCCCACCTCCCTGACATCCAGCTTCAGTTATGGTGGTTTGAAGTTGGACTGTCCCGGATATAATAAGCTAGCAAAATCTAGGGAGAGGGGTTGCAGAAGAAAACAGCTATTGTTTGTAAAATAGTGCTGCCTTTGAAACATAGAAGCAAATACATTCCTTGAGTTCTTACAAATACATTCTTCAAGAGTTCTTAATTCATCCTAACTCTAGACAGTGCCAGCCTGCCTCCCTTCTGTGCAAAAGTACAGGCCCCGTGATGTTCTACATAATAGCCTGGAAACTAACGCCCCAGCCCAGGGTCAGAATTAACATGCTTGGTCTGTGGAGCGGGGACTAATGTTCCCTTTGGGAGCCCAGGAGCGTGAAGCTTGGCGCTGTGAAAGCCAAATGCCCCTTTTCTCCAGGTGCTCTTCTGCGTGCTCTGAGATTATTCCGTGCTTTCCAGGGACAGAGAACAAGGGGAGGAAACGCAGCGGGACTGTGCCAGGTGTCACAGGAGTGGCTAGTCTGCAAGAGGTGTTTTTGAGAGAGCAGGAAAATGGGAGGTGACCCAAAGCAGGCTGGGAGACTCAGGTCTGTCAACTTGGAGGTCAAATATTTGACAATGGCACAGCCATCATAATCTCTCAAGAAAAAATCTCCACTCCTCTTGCATTTCTGGTGTTCACAAATCATTCTGATAACCAGGGCTTAAGTGTCTTCTGTGAACACCCGGAGCTGGTCCTAGGGGGGCTTAGCAGTTCTTTCCCAAAATGTCAGATGTGCCAGACATGTCCCCAGTAACACAGACTGCTGAGGAGGAAAGGTTCAGTTAGCCTATGCCCCATATCTGGAAGTCCCAGGATGAAGCCGACACCTGTGGGGAGACTCTGGCAACTGCCTAACCCGCCCTCCTTCCTGAGAAGGCTCAAGCTGCTACTGCTGCGGCCATGGTGGACTGCGCAGCGGAGCTGGGCCCAGAGGAGGCTTCCTCTGAGATTGGAAGACAGCTCCTTCTCAAGTCAACAGAAGGCCCACGAGCAGAAATATATTTACGGGGGCAGAACTACAGGTCCACACAGGCCTGGGAGCTTCATGACTCCCCAGTGAGAGGAGGAGAAAATCTGGAGTTTTTGTTGAACAAAACATCTCTGGCTGAGGCAGTGAAGGAAATAAAGTTCAAAGTTAGTCCTGTTGGCTTCTGCCCAGCCCAGATGCTCCTAATGGGGGCCACTCAGTCTGCCTACTGCCCCCACTGGATCTCTCTGTAAGCCCATACTAATTTCTAAAACCCATGCCTAATTTCTTCTTCTTTTTTTTTTTTTTGGAGACAGAGTCTCTCTCTGTCGCCCAGGCTGGAGTGCAATGACACAATCTCGGCTCACTGCAACCTCCACTTCCTGGGTTCAAGTGATTCTCGTGCCTCAGCCTCTCAAGTAGCTGGGACCACAGGTACACACCACCATGCCCAGCTAATTTTTGTATTTAGTAGAGATGGAGTTTTGCCATGTTGGCCAGGCTAGTCTTGAACTCCTGACCTCAAGTGATCCACCTGTCTCGGCCTCCCAAAGTGCTGGGATTACAGGTGTGAGCCACCACGCCCAGCCCAAGCCTAATTTCTAGACCAGAGAGGAGAATAGGGATGTGTGTGCCTAGTCTATTGCCAGAAATGAAAAGCCTACAAAGTTTTAGGCCACAGGGTGTAGCACAACCACAAATGACATTTCTGGAGCCCTTAGCACACCCACACAATGCTACCCTCATTTTAGGGAGGAGTAACCCCAGGCACTGTACAGAGGGCACTGCCCTCAGGAAGACACAGAGCCTCCTCCAGGCAAATTCTCCCTCAACCTAACAGTACCCACCCACCAAAGGAAGGCAGCAGATCCTCTTCTTGTCTGATCAACACTGACTTTTCCCGGTAACAGCAACTCTCCTTCCTCCAGGAATCCAAATAAAGCTGAGAGTGAGCACCTCCCTCCACTTCCCTGCCTACCCGGCTCCATACCCCCTCCCCAAGCCAAAGCCAAAGAACCTTACAGCAGAGTAATGACGCAAGACCCACACTAGGAACTAGGACAGAAACCTTGCAGCAGAGTCTTGAGACAAGGCCCACACTAGGAACTGGGACAGAAATTGAATACAATGATGTATAAACAGCGTAGGAGCAAAAAAAATAAACACGTCCTGCGTAATTCCCCTTTAACAGTGGACCTCCTGCAAGGAGAGGAAAAGATGGGATACTCCCCAGCTCAGAAGCTACAATTTGTTACAAACCAACAGAATTTCGCACCCCTGCCTTTCTCCCAACACAGTGCACAGCAGACAGATGCTCCAAAGGAAGGATAATCCCAGGAACACGGCTGACTGCTCAACAGCCCCTCTGCAGGGCTTCCAATCAAACTCCAAAGAAGGGGAAAGACAGAAACTCTCTTTAAGAAAGAAAAAACAACAAAGCAAACAAACTGGGGGGGGGGGGGGGTGCAGGGGAGGAGACCCAAAACAGATTCTCTGTACATGTGGCTGAGGAGCTCTTGGGGCTAGAAGGTAAAGTTCTTCATAGCTGGTCAAATGGCGCAGATGGTGACCAGTTGTAGAGTTTCCCAACTTGGTCATGTGGTAGAAGCAAGAATTAACCCCTACCCTCACCCACCTACCTTTTCAAAGTTCTGGATGCAGTTTTATCACTTGAAAAGTTCATTTGAGTGTTTGGTTTGAGAGCTTCCCTCAGCTAGCTCTGTCTGATATTAATTTGGCTAAATGTGGTTGCAAGACATGGAGACGGGAAATGAATACGCAGTCCCACTTGATTAAAGAAGACTGAGAGAAGACATATTTGCTCTTGCAAAACTGAAAGGAAATGTAAAGGCTATTCCTTCCAGGTTTTGCCTGGAATCAAAGGAATCGCACAGCTAGCCAAAGGAGACTCAAAACTGCTTCCCTATGCATTTTCTCCAGAACCTCCCGCTCTTCAGCTTCCTTCCTGTCCCTCAAAGCCACAATCATAAAGGCAAACAGTGAAGTGTAAGGGAAATCCCTTTATAAGCAGAGATGCTCAGTAAACTGGAATACAAGTCACAGCAGGGGAGGTGGGAGGCTGGCGGGCTGCCAGAGACCCTGCAGGTTCTCACCCCAAAGCGAGTGTAGGGGGCTGCAAACCTTTCAGAACTGGACTGATGCAGTTTCGCTAGCTAGAGATAGACTGTGGACCCGACACTCACCCTGTGCCCACATGGGCAGGGCACACAGCAGACAGCCTCATTCTCCCCCCAATGAGGGTGAGGACCCTGACTGCCCACAGAGCTCAGGAGGGTTCACCTGGCCACAGCTTGTAGCTGTCACTAGTCAAACCCCATTTACTCACCCATATATGCTATGCCCACCTGTAAAGTACACAGGTCCTTGCTTACCCCTTAGAGAGAGCCTGAAGTCCTAATCTAGCAGATGCCTTCACTTTTCTTTTTAAGCAGCTCCATCTGTTTAGACACCTGTCAGCATGAGAAGGCAGAATCTTCTGCCCACAAGCTTGTAACTGAGCAAGACCTGCCCTTGTTCCTCTCTCCTTCACCAGCACGAGGGCCTGCCACCTACACACAAGGCAGAGCCCAAGCCTCTTTGTTCTTTTTTTTTTTTTTTTTTCCTTTGAGACAGAGTCTCACTCTGTTGCCCAAACTGGAGTGCAGCGGTGCCATCTCAGCTCACTGCAACCTCTGCCTCCCAGGTTCAGGCAAGTCTCGTGCCTCAGCCTCCCGAGCAGCTGGGATTACAGGCGCGCACCATCATGTCCATCTAATTTTTTTTTTTGAAACGGAGTCTTGCTCTGTCGCCAGGCTGGAGTGCGGTGACATGATCTCAGCTCACGGCAACCTCTGCCTCACGGGTCCAAGCAGTTCTCCTGCCTCAGCCTACCGAGTACCTGGGACTATAGGCATGCGCCACCATGACCAGCTAATGTTTGTACTTTTAGTACAGACAGGGTTTCACCATGTTGGCCAGGATGTTCTCAATCTCTTGACCTTATGATCCACCCGCCTCAGCCTCCCAAAGTGCTGGGGTTACAGGTGCCACTGCACCCAGACTAATTTTTGTATTTTTAGTAGAGATGGGGTTTCACTATGTTGGCCAGGCTGGTCTCGAACTCCTGACTTCAAGTGATCCACCCATCTCGGCCTCCCAAAGTTCTGGAATTACAGGCATGAGCCATCATGCCTGGCCCCAAGCCTCTTTGTTCTTTGTTTTTTGTTTTTGTTTTTGTTTTTGAGACGGATTCTCGCTCTGTCGCCCAGGCTGGAGTGCAGTGGCGCGATCCCGAGTAGCTGGGACTACAGGCGCCCACCACCACGCCCAGCTAATTTTTTTGTATTTTTAGTAGAGACGGGGTTTCACCATGTTAGCCAGGATGGTCTCGATCTCCTGACCTCGTGATTCACCCGCCTCGGCCTCCCAAAGTACTGGGATTACAGGCATGAGCCACCAGCCTCTTTGTTCTTAAAGCCAAAGGGACTAAGGAGGTTTTAAACTCGTAGTCCTGGCCAGGCACGGTGGCTGTTTGAAACAGAGTCTTGCTCTGTCGCCCAGGCTAGAGTGCAGTGGCGCAATCTTGACTCACTGCAACCTCTGTCTCCCAGGTTCAAATGATTCTCCTGCCTTAGTCTCCCAAGTAGCTGGAATTACAGGTGTGCACCACCATGCCTGGCTAATTTTTTGTTTGTTTGTTTTGTTTGTTTGTTTGTTTTTTAGTAGAGACAGGGTTTCGGCATGTTGCCCAGGCTGGTCTTGAAATCCTGGCCTCAAGTGATCCACCCACCTCAGCCTCCCAAAGTGCTGGGATTACAGGCGTGAGCCACTGTGCCCGGCCTCCTTAAACATCAACTTTTAACCCAGAGAGAATTTTGGTTGGCCTCATCCCCAGCAATCCAAAAAAAGATAAATTAATGAAACACTAACTTCTCTTTAGCTCAGTCACTGGCCATCTTAGTGTAAGGTGAAACCGTTACTTATTAGTACTGACTATTTTTCTTCTACCAGGTCATGGGTGCAAATAGTCACCCAAAATGTATTATGTATACCCTCCTGTTCAAGACAAAATCAGATCCTCTAGTTAAGAGTCTCCTCTCTTAGCTTTATTCTCTGATATGATTTTCTTACTGTGTAACCTTGAAGAAGCCACTTAACTTCTCTGCATCTGTTTTTTCACCTACCAAAACATGATGTGATGATATACTGTACACCTTGAAGGTTTTGGTTTTTTTTTTAGAATCCAAGAAAACAAAATATGTAAAAATTGCCTTGTGTACTGAAAATACTGTACAAATTAAACAGTTGCTATTCATTTGAAAGATCTGACCACTGGAAAATATGGCCACTATTTACACAAAAAGAAATGAAGACAGAAGGATCCAGTAGCACTGAGACACAGACATAGAATCCACCCACATAGGAAGAGCAGATGGTTTCTTCGAGGAGCCACGGTTCTAATTTTCAGCTTAGGAAACTAACTCCCTTCTTCCTGCCTTAGTTTACACCAAGAAGCACAGCTATAGTACTTATGGATGTTCTCAGAAGTCACCCAGCTGGGTCAGACCTGGAGGACCTGGGAAGCATCGAGAAGAGGAAGGGGGAAGGACTTGTTTGCAAGAAACCAGACTGGAACACAGAAGAAGGGGTCACAAAAATACCGATTAGAAAACAAACAAACAAACAAAAAACTAAAAAAACCCCAGCATTAATAAATGGTCTCCTTTGGGAGGCCGAGGCAGGCGGATCACGAAGTCAGGAGTTCGAGACCAGCCTGGTCAACATGGTGAAACTCCGTCTCTACTAAAAAATATAAGAATTAGCCAGGCGTGGTGGCGTGTGCCTGTAGTCCCAGCTACTTGAGAGGCTGAGGCAAGAGAATTGCTTGAACCTGGGAGGCGGAGGTTGCAGTGAGCCGAGATTGCACCACTGCACTCCAGCCTGGGCAACAGAACAAGACTCCGTCTCAATAAATAAATAAATAAATAAATAAATATTCTCTCGGTTCGGCAATCTAGATTCCCAAATCACCAACTCCACACCCAGCGCTTAAATCCCCTCTACAAGCGCCTGGGCCAGCAACTGCCCAGACTACTAGGAAAACTTCAGGGATGGTGAGTTTACTGCCTCCCAGTGCCTATCCACATTTGGAAATTCTTCTACATCCCAATGAAGAGTTAACAGCTTTCTAGCTCTCTATTCTGAGTAACAAAAAGTCAAATCCCTTTTCCATATGGGAAGACCTCAGCTATTTTTAAATACCTGTTGTGGGTCATAGTTCAACTCCCTACATATTCCATCTCAAAGTCTTTTCGTCTTCAAACTAGAATGTTTCCAGTTACCTCACTTTTATAGTCATTCCTCATAGATGGACAGTTTTGAAAGGTTTTGCCAGTTTGAATGCCACCATTCTCTGGACACACTCTGATTGGTTTAAATCCCTTGTTGAATGTTGCACCCAGAAGGGGCTGTTGGGTCAGAGGCGGGACATGAGGCAGGCACTTACCTCTGAGTATCTGTGTAAAGAACAGCCCCTCAGCTGTCTATGTACCTGCCCAAATTTCAAAGTTTCCCTACCAATCAGATACAGGAAGGGGGTTATAGATAACCAATTTTGGGTGATTTGATTATAGGAAGAGATAGCAATAAATCATTAGTGAACCCTTTTGGTGTTCAGGCCAGACTCTTCCAGGACATTTCTACCTGCTTGGAGAGATAGAGAAGGGACTGAGTTGTGAGGGTGAACTCAGGTAGTGCAGGGCTTTCCAAGAGCCACAGAGTCTGAGTAGCCTGTGGGCCTCCAGCCTCAAAGAACTTCCTTAATGTTGGAGTACGGCCAGCTTTAAAGCTACCAAGAGTGGGAAGAGTCCTGTGTCTTATTTTACGGACTTGAAAGACTACACAGTGCTTCCTCAGTGCCTGGACTGCCAAATGGCCATGACTACAGGTGAGAACACAGTGGCAGCCGCGGCAGGGGCCACCCTGCCTAGTGGAATCACCTTCAAAAGGAGAGCTGGGCATATGTGCCAAACTGTAAAATCTGCGGACCTTGTGACCCACAATCCCACTTTAGAAACTGATCCTGAGATAATTGGACGCAGTTGCCAAGATGTTCATATATGGGCAACAATCTTATAGTGTTGTTTAAAATAGGGAAAACTGGAAACTATCTGCAAGTTCATCCAGAGGGGTCTATTTATCCTAGAGGGGCCTGTTATGTTAGTATCATACAATGAAATGCCATACAATTACAAGCACTGCTATAGATATATAGATATCTATCTATCTATCTATATATATATAGATATAGATAGATATATATATATAGATATATATATATTTTTTTTTGAGACAGTTTTGCTCTTGTCGCCCAGGCTGGAGTGCAATAGTGCAATCTTGGCTCACTGCAACCTCCGCCTCCCAGGTTCAAGTGATTCTCCTGCCTCAGCCTCCCAAGTAGCTGGGATTACAGGTGCCCGCCACCTCACCCAGATAATTTTTGTATTTTTAGCAGAGACAGGGTTTCATCACATTGGCCAGGCTGGTCTTGAACTCCTGACCTCAGGTGATCCACCTGCCTTGGCCTTCCAAAGTGCTGGGATTACAGGCGTGAGCCACTGTGCCCGGCTGAACTATAGTTACTTAGCTAGAAAGACTTCCATGACATGATGCTGTGTGAAGAAAGCATGTTAATATATACAGTACTTAGTAAAACTGCCTTTTTTTTGTATAGAGACATATCTAGAAGGATAGTAACCAAATAAAAATGGCTGTCTCAGCAGCATATTTATTTTTGTTTTCAACATATATTTATTTAAGTTACAAAGTAACATAGGCTTATTATAAGAGAGTCAAACAACAAAGAAATGTATAAAGTAAAACATGAAAATCTCTTTTCCCATCAGTCCCATTTCTCAGCTATTAACATTTGCTGTTAACATCTGATATGCAGTCTTTAAGACTTTCTTTTCAGCATGTATAATCAAAGTCATACTTTTTTTTTTTTAAGTAAAAATGAAACTCCACTCTACCCATTGTTCTGCGACAAGGTTTCTTTATGTTTTCAGTGTTGCCTGGATTTTTTTAATGTCCTTTTTGTAATTAGGAAAACAATAATGTTATATTTGTTTGGGGGAATAAAAGTGTACCAGCCAAGGACAGAAGACAATGAATGTGTGATGTGAGTGGCCCAGTAAAGAGAAGCAAAGGACAAGGTTTTCCTGTGTTCAGATCACCACGGTACTCAATACAGGAGGACCTAGACATGCCCGGTTGGCCCAGCAGGTTGATAGTGTCCTGTTCTTCCTAAATCTTCAAAGCCAAAATAGGCTGCTGGAGCTAGGCCTGGGGCTAGGGGATATTGGGCTGTAGCCTCTCCCAGAGATGCGTTCCCTGCCCAGCACAGTGCCCCAGGTATGCAGCTTCCACTGGGCCAAGCAGGACAAGGCAGAGAAGGACCCCCACTGCTGTTTCAGAGTCTACCTGCTGCATGCCAGCAAAACAACAATCCACTGCCTGAGTGTGTTGCAATCCCTCTTTAAAAGCACCCGAATTCCCTCCCTTTTCTCTTCCTCCCCTGGCTCAAGCTCCAACTGTCATCTGTCCAGAGAGAGGGCTCTGTGAGGAGTCAGAAATGCTGCTTGAACCTCATCAGAACCCTCGAGGGAGGGCCATTCTGTTCTCTTGGTCCTTGAGTCCTGGGAAGAACCTAAACAACAAGCTTGTCCTCATGTCTGCCCTGCAAGGCAAGAAGACAGGCCTGGCGGTGGAGACCCACTCCCAGGGAATCTCAAGCAGTACTGTGTATGGCTTACGGGCGCCAGTCATCTTCCACTGAGAGAGCTATGAAGAAACTGAGTAAGAAAGCAGATCACTGTATCTCATCCAAAGCTGTTCCAATAAACACATTCTCCTCAGTACCAGAGAGCATACCTTGAAGTGGTAACCTGACCACACCTGCACTTGTGGCCTAGATTGCGTCTCAGGACTCACTGTCCCCAGCCTCTGAGAAGTTCTTTTAAAAATTCAGTCATGTGGCCAGGCATGGTGGCTCAAGCCTGTAATCCCAGAAATGTGGGGGGCTGAGGCAGGCAGACGGCTTGAGTCCAGGAGTTCAAGACCAGCCTGAGTAACATGGGGAAACCCCAGCTCTACAAAAAATGAAAAAATTAGCCAGGCATGGCGGTGTGCACCTGTAGCCCCAACTACTCGGGAGGCCGAGGTGGAAGGATCACCTAAGCCCCAGGAGGTGGAGGTTGCAGTGAGCCGTGATTGCACCACCGCACTCCAGACCAGGTAACAGAACCAGACCCTGCCTCAAAAAGAAAAGAAAAGAAAAGAAAAATTTGGCTGGGCCCAGTGGCTCATACCTGTAATCCCAGCACTTTGGGAGGCCGAGGTGGATGGATCACTTGAGGTCAGGAGTTCGAGACCAGCCTGGCCAACATGGTGAAACCCTGTCTCTACTAAAAATACAAAAATTGGCTGGGCACAGTGGCTCATGCCTGTAATCCCAGCACTTTGGGAGGCCAAGGTGGGTGGATCACAAGGTCAGGAGATCGAGTCCATCCTGGCTAACATGGTGAAACCCCGTCTCTACTAAAAATACAAAAAATTAGCTGGGAGTGGTAGCAGGCGCCTGTAGTCCCAGCTACTCGGGAGGCTGAGGCAGGAGAATGGTGTGAACCTACGAGGCGGAGCTTGCAGTGAGCAGAGATCGTGCCACTACACTCCAGCCTGGGCGACAGAGCGAGACTCCATCTCAAAAAAAAAAAAAAAAAATTAGCTAGACGTGGTGGCAGACACCTGTAATCCCAGCTACTCAGGAGGCTGATATAGGAGAATTGCTTGAACCCGGGAGGCACAGGTTGCAGTGAGCCGAGATGGCGCCACTGCACTCCAGCATGGGCGACAGAGCAAGACTCCATCTCAAAAAAAAAAAAAAAAAGTTCAGTCATAGTTATGTTTTTTCTTTTCTGATAATAAAACCCATGCTGTATGCAAAAAAATATTTCAAAATGGCAAGAAAGTACAAAAAGGAAAATATCAATGACATATAACTCCATCACCCTAAGATGGCCTTTGGTGAATATTTTCACATGTGTCTGCCAGTGATCTATGTGGGCATGTACATATTGTTAACAGAATTGGAATCCAACTGTATAAAGTGTTGCAATCTGGTTTTTTCTTTTTCTTTCTTTCTTTCTTTTTTGAGACAGGGTCTCACTCTGTCACACAGGCTGGAGTGTAGTGGCACAATCTTGGTTCATGCAACCTCTAACTCCCCAGATGGGGGTCAGGTGATCCTCTCACCTCAGCTTCCCAAGTAGTTAGGAAGGACTACAGATGCACACTATCATGCCTGCCTAATTTTTGTAATTTTTGTAGAGATAGGGTTTTGCCATGTTGCCCAGACTGGTCTTGAACTCCTGGGCTCAAGCAATCGACCCACCTCCTCGGCCTCCCAAGGTGCTGAGATTACAGGCATGAGCCACTGCCCTGGCCTTTTTTTTTCTTGACAGGTTTTGGATGGGGCGCAGTGGCTCACGCCTGTAATCCCAGCACTTTGGGAGGCCGAGGCAGGCGGATCACGAGGTCAGGAGATCGAGACCATCCTGGCTAACACAGTGAAACCCCGTCTCTAATAAAAATACAAAAAATTAGCAGGGCATGGTGGTGGGCGCCTGTAATTCCAGCTACTAGGGAGGCTGAGGCAGGAGAATGGCATGAACCCGGGAGGCAGAGGTTGCAGTGAGCCGAGATTGTGTCACTGCACTCCAGCCTGAGCGACACAGCGAGACTCTGTCTCAAAAAAAAAAAAAAAAAAAAAAAGAGCCTGTTTCCTTTTCTTTTGCAATGTGCTTCTTAAACAACAACATAAATTTTTTTTTTTTTTTTTTGAGATGGAGTCGCTCTGTCACCCAGGCTGGAGTGCAGTGGCACAATCTCGGCTCACTGCAACCTCCGCCTTCCGGGTTCAAGTGATTCTCCTGCCTCAGCCTCCTGAGTAGCTGGGACTATACAGGTGCCCACCACCATGCCTGGCTAATTTTTGTACTTTTTTTTTTTTTTTTGAGACAGAGTCTCACACTATTGCCTGGGCTGGAGTGCAATGGCATAATCTCGGCTCACTGCAACCTCCGCCTCCCAAGTTCAGGCGATTCTCCTGCCTCAGCCTCCCAAGTAGCTGGGATTACAGGCGCCCGCCACCACGCCTGGTTTATTTTTTGTATTTTTTAGTAGAGACGGGGTTTCACTATGTTGGCCAGGCTGGTCTAGAACTCCTGACCCTGTGAGCCGCCCCCTTGGCCTCCCAAAGTGCTGGGATTATAGGCGTGAGCTACCGCGCCTGACCTAATTTTTGTACTTTTAATAGAGACGTGGTTTCACCATGTTGGCCCCGCTGGTCTCGAATTCCTGACCTCAGGTGATCCACCCATCTCAGCCTCCCAAAGTAATGGGGTTACAGGCGTGAGACACTGCACCCAGCCATAAATAATATTGATTGTTTCTATGTATAATGCCAGGGTCTGCATTAGGAACACTACCTATATTATGAAGTAGATATTACTATTACCTGTGTTTCACAGATGAAGTAACCAACTGTTAGAGATGTTCAATTTTGGTCCTACATGGCCCAACTAGGATTTGAACCCAGGCAACCTGCCATTTGGATTCCTGCTCTCAGCCATGTTCTTTTCCAGCCCTCTTCGCTGAACACTCTATCATGAGCAGTTTCCAGTCATCAAAGTGCTTTACCTCCTGCAGAGATGCTAGTTCTACTGTCCTAACTCTCCAGCGGCAATCTCTGCTTGCCAGTGGGCTTCACTGCCCCCTGCAGAAAGCATCCCTGAATTGCAAGTGCTAGAGACAAAAGGGCCACATTCCGCTGAAAGAGCCAACCAATTAAAACTCCACAGGGGTCCAGAGATGAGAGACCTTGTCCGAGGGTGAATTATCCTAGCTGAATGCCTGTATCAAATAGATGCTTTCGGCCAGGCGTGGTGGCTCACGCTTGTAATCCCAGCACTTTGGGAGGCCGAGGCGGGTAGATCACGAGGTCACGAGATCCAGACCATCCTGGCTAACACGGTGAAACCCCATCTCTACTAAAAATACAAAAAAAATTAGCCGTGCGTGGTGGCGGGCACCTGTAGTCCCAGCTACTCGGGAGGCTAAGGCAGGAGAATGCCGTGAACCTGGAAGGCGGAGCTTGCAGTGAGCCGAGATCGCGCCACTGCACTCCAGCCTGGGCGACAGAGCGAGACTCCGTCTCAAAAACAATAAATAGACTCTTTCTACTAAAAGTTTCAAGTCATTTAATGTAGTTCTCCAATGTAGGATACAGACCTATAGAAGCTAAAGGAACTTGCTAAAGAAAATCCTTCAGCAACACAGCAGGAGATGCATACCCCCCAACCCCAACAAACTCTAGGTACTGTAATTGATTCCTCTACCACAGGCCACAGAGCACAGGACCCAGCTAAGGCAACTCATTTCTCAGGACCTCTGAAATCTCACAGAGATGGCTACCTCTCTCCACCTGAGTTGTTATTCAGAAGTGGAAAACATTCTCTAAGTCAGTTGTCGGCCGACTTTTGCAGTGAACGGCCAGAGATAAAATATTTCAGGCTTTGAGGGCCATATCATTCTTGTTACAACTACTCAACTCCACTGCTGTGGCACAAAAGAAGCCCAGGTAATCCATGATGGGTATGGCTATGTTCCAATATAATTTTACTTATAAAAACAGGTGGTTATCAGGATTTGGCCTGCAGGCTGTACTTGCCAACCTGTGCTCTCAGGGTTTAAGTTTTCCCTAAAAATACCCAGATTTATATATTGGCTAAATCACTTAAATTTTAGGGCACAAACTCATTTCTGAGGGACTGACCTGTTTTTCTTCAGTGCAGTAGGAACACAATCTTTCAACTATTAATCTAAAATCTTAGGAAAGTGCAGAGAAATCAAGAGTTGTTTTGTCTTATAGTTGGTCAGTATTACTAACTGATAAAAGTGAAAATATTTCACAGATCCACAGCAACCAGAAAAGAGGATGAATCAGGTTGAGGCAAAGAAAATGTCAGGAAAATTAAAAAGAGTGTGAGGGAGAAAAATGATATGAATATAACCAGGCAGCTCCATTTGGCTTTAGTTAGCTGACTGGGGCAATAGGCAGCTTAGCGAAACCAGGAAACGAGAGCTTGAGGCTGGGTGCGACGGCTCATGCTTGTAACCCCAGTACTTTGGGAGGCCAAGGCGGGTGGATCACTTGACCCCAAGAGTTGGAGACCAGCGTGGCCAACATGGCGAAACCTCATCTCTACTAAAAATACAAAAATTAGCCGGGTGTAGTGGTGCACGCCTGTAATCCCAGCTACTCAGGAATCTGAGGCATGAGAACAGTATGAACCTAGGAGGTGGAGGCTGCAGTAAGCCGAGATCGCACCACTGCACTCCAGCTTGGGTGACAGAGTGAGACTCTGTCTCCAAAAAAGAGAGAGACAGCTTGACAGCTCTCATTGGTAATGATGGAGCACCTCTTTCCAGAAAGCTTTACCTGAGGAAAAGATATGAAGACCACATACATTTGGGACATGAGAGAAGAAAGCCAGGTGAGCTGTAGATGAGAAGCTGCCTGCAGCCTAGTAACATCTTACCTGGGGACGTACTCTGAGCTCCTCACTCAACCTTCCTGACTTCCTTTATTCACCTGCAGGGCAGGGAAGAGGAAGCAAAGCCTGATCTCCCTCTTGGATCTGAGAAGATAGCCCTGTGGTGTGCTGCTGAGCACAGCAATGCTGAGGCTGCTAACACCCCCAAGATAAGAGGGTCCCCTTCTTAGGCTGGAGAGCCTCAGGATAGAGCAGGCTTGAGACAGGATTCTGCTGAGTTCAAGACCCCAGGGACTGGAATGGCAGAGCTGAGAAGTATCCATGACCCTGAGGGCTGCGCTCCAACTGCTGCAGCAGCGCCTGTCCCTTCTGCGTAAGAGCCACTCTCAAAATGCAGCTAGAGTCTCAAATACTTCAAATCCAAGTACATCTTAATTTAACAAAAAAAAAAAAAAAAAAGGACTTCACTCCCCAAACTGGCCATTTCACCTTCCTCCTTAACATGCTTTCATTTTCTTTTCTTTTTTTGTTTTTTGAGGCAGGGTCTTGCTCTGTTGCCTAGGCTGGAGTGCAGTGGCATGATCCTGGCTCACTGCAGTGGCATGATCCTGGCTCACTGCAGCCTCAACCTCCCGGACTCAATCTATCCTCCCCACTCAACCTCCCAAGTATCTGGGAGTACACGTATAAGCCACCACACCCAGCCCTTAACATGCTTTCGTAGCTTTCCATTACCCTTAGAATCAAGACTCTATTGAGGCAAATGCACCATGACTTGCCTCAAGCCCAGCACTTTCCTATTCTTGCCAGGCCTCCAGCTTTTCCTGAGCCCTCGCCTCTCCCTCACCTCCCTCCAGCTACATAAGCCTTCTTTCAGTTCCTCATCTTTCCCTTTTAGTGATCTTATGGAATCAAATATTTGCTTATTTTTTCAATGTCTGTCTCTACTAGCTAAAGGCAGTGGAAAGTTTGTTCCACACAGCTTACCTAGCATTTGACAGAGCCTCTGGTGTGTCGCAGGCACTTAAATAAAATAAATATAACTGATGAAAAAGCTCCTTTTCCCCAAGTCCTCTCTCTTCATCTAAAATGGACCCTTGGCGGCTGAGAGGCTGGAGCACGCAGAGCAGGCTGGTTAGACTGTCCCTGGAGGCTTGCTCTTGCCACTCAGCAGCTACAGGAAGTTCTCCAGGGCCCATCACCTCCCTATCGCCTCATCTGAAAAGGGGCAATATGAACCAGTATCTTCCTCACCAGGCTACCCACCGCACAGGTTAAATAAGAGAAGGTAAGTACCTAAGATATTGGTGCTCAATATCTACTGTTTTGTTTTTTTGAGACGGAGTCTCACTCTGTCGCCCAGGCTAGAGTGCAATGGCACGATCTCAGCTCACTGCAACCTCCGCCTCCTAGGTTCAAGCAATTCTCATGCCTCAGCCTCCTGAGTAGCTGGGATTACAGATATGCACCATCATTCTCAGCTAATTTTTGTATTTTCAGTAGAGATGAGGTTTCACCATGTTGTCCAGCCTGGTCTTGAACTCCTGGCCTCAAGTGATCCAAATGCTTCAGCCTCCCAAAGTGCTGGGATTACAGGTGTGAGCCACCACAGCCAGCCAATACCTACTGTTTTATTTACTTACTTTTAACTATAGAAAAGCAAGTTTTGTTGTTGCTGTTGTTGTTGTTGTTGTTGTTGTTTTTGAGACAGAGTCTTGCTCTGTTGCCCAGGCTAGACTGTAGCAGCGCGATCTCGGCTCACTGCAACCTCTGCCTCCCAGGTTCAAGCAATTCTCCTGCCTCAGCCTCCCGATAGCTGGGACTACAGGTGCGTGCCACCACACCCAGCTAATTTTTATATTTTTAGTAGAGACGTGGTTCCACCATGTTGGCCAGGATGATCTCAACCTCTTGACCTCGTGATCCACCCACCTGGGCCTCCCAAAGTGCTGGGATTACAGGCGTGAGCCACCGCACCTGGCATAGAAAAGCAAGTTTTAAAAAAGGACCTCAACAGGAAAAGACTAAATCACATCTGTTAACTTTTGGGAAGGCAAGAGGAGGCAAACCCCAAGAAAACTCTACAATGCATTGAGGTTCCTTATGTAAAACATGACTTGCTGTCAATATCTGGAAAAGTCTCTCTGACTTACAGAGGCAGGCTGTGTCCCTCAGCACTTCCAACTTCAGAGACAGGAAGCATGATGGATGGATTCCTGGAACTCTAAACTGTGCAACACACTGTATAAGGTTTGCTAGCCAGGCGCAGTGGGTCATGCCTATAATCCCTCCACTTTGGGAGGACAACACGGGCAGATCACTTGAGCCCAGGAGTTCAAGACCAGCCTGGGCAACATGGCGAAATCCTGTCTCCACAAAAAATTTAAAAATTAGCCGGGTGTGGTGGCATGCACCTGTAGTCCCAGCTACTTGGGAGGCTGAGATAAGAGGATCAACTGAGCTCGGGAGGTCAAAGCTGCAGTGAGCCATAATCGTACCACTGGACTCCGGTCTGAGCAACAGAGTGAGATCCCATCTCAAAAAAAAAAAAAAAAAAAAAAAGCTTGCTGGTCTTTCCTAACCCTAAATGCATGCCACAGTGTGTATGAACCAATCTCTCTGGCCAAGGAACCTAAGAAGGGGGACCTATTCTCAAGGACTCAGTAAAGTATTTTGTTGCTATAAAAACACTAGGCTCGGTACAGTGGCTCACATCTGTAATCCCAGCTACTCAGGAGGCTGAGGCAGGAGAATCACTTGAGCCTGGGAGGTGGAGCTTGCAGTGAGCCAAGATCATACTACTGCACTCCAGCCTGGGTGACAGAGCAAGACTCTGTCTCAAACAAAACACACAAACAAAAACAACCACTTTTATATAATGATCCTTCTATTGTTTGTTGAAAATAACGATAACATTTACTGGATGGCCCCAATAGTATTATTTTAATAACATATTCATTTATCTAATTCCTCCTCACTTTAAAAATCCTTTAGCAATGGTTATTAACATGTAAAGGTTAATTTCTCCACACCTGGCTAAGTGATCCCATTTAAAGGAATTTATCCTGAAGAAATACTCCGGTAAGGCTGGGCGCAGTTGATTATGCCTGTAATCCCAGCACTTTGGGAGGCCAAGGCGGGCGGATCACCTGAGGTCAGGAGTTCGAGATCAGCCTGGGCAACACGGTGAAACCCCGTCTCTACTAAAAATACAAAATTAGCCGGGTGTGGTGGCACATGCCTATAATCCCAGCTACTCGGGAGGCTGAGGCAGGAAAATCGCTGGGAGGAGAACCTGGGAGGCGGAGGATGCAGTGAGCCGAGATCGCGCCATTGCACTCCAGCCTGGGCAACAAGAGTAAATCTCCATCTCATCAAAAAAAAAAAAGAAATACTTCGGTAAGAATACAAAGATGTACATATACGAGGACGCTCACTGCAGCTTTGTGAAAGGAAAAAATTAGAAATGACCCAAATGTCTAACAATAGAAGACTGGTTAAATAAAGTACAGTATATGTAGGTATTAAAAAAGTGTCACGTTAAAAAGAACATCCTGACAGATGTCCAAATGATAGTAAGTTAAAAAAGCAAGGTGAAAAACAGTATGAAAAGCATAGTCCATTTTTACAAAATACTGCAAGTTCTTTTTTTTTGAGACTGAGTCTTGCTCTATCACCCATGCTGGAGTGCAGTGGCATGCTCCCAGCTCACTGCAACCTCCGCCTCCCAGGTTCAAGCAATTCTCGTGCCTCAGCCTCCCAAGTAGCTGGGACTACAGGCATGCACCACCACACCTGGCTAATTTTTGTATTTTTTTTTAGCAGAGATGGGCTTTCATCATGTTGGCCAGGCTGGTCTCAAACTTCTGACCTCAAGTGATCCACCCATCTCAGCCTCCCAAAGTGCTGGGATTACAGGTGTGAGCCACTGCGCCTGGTCAAAATACTGCAAATTCTATCCAGACATACGCATGGCAAACAAAACCTGGAAAGAGGAACACCAAAGTTTTCTCTGTGAGGGAATGAATTATGAAGGACTTTCACCTTCTGTGTCAGATTTTAAATTTCTAAGTTTCAATTTTATAATGAGCAAGTATTTCTTTTATAAACAGGGGAAAGGGAAGAAAATGTGAAAACAAAAAAAAAATCTCTGTTAGCATTAGAGTCTGTCAGTACCACAGGGTTGGATCAGCCATGAGCTCTGATGGCCTGGGAGAGATCCCTACTCATGCAGTGCCATCCCAGCACTCAGAAATCGAGCCACTCACAAATCGAGCCAACTGAGCACATGTCATGAGGTTGCCATTAAACAGCAGCAAGTGAAGGCACTTCAATTTCCAGTGTCAGTTACAAGGTTGGGGAGATACGTTTTTCCTAAAAACGCAAATGAAATTGCCTTGGAATTTGTGGTTAAAGCCTACCAATGGCAGAACTGAGAGCAGATAGCCTCTCCAGCAGAATTCTAAAGCACAGTTCAGAAATCAAGCCCTGTTGAGTTGGGGAATGGTTTCTTTCTAATGAAACCCAGAGGATGGGGGGCAGGGGAAGAGTAACTGGCAATCTGAAAAGAATAAACTGATCGTAAAATGAAAGGGGAACAGGGAAGTAAGAAAAACTGGCTGCAAAGTAGGACAGACAGACACGGAAGTGTCTACTGGTGAAGTTACTGATACATTTATTGCAAAACTTTCCAAACGACTCATGCCACAGGCTAGATTTGTTTGTAAATCTGCCATAGCAGGTGAAATGACAGCCATCCTGTCCTCGTGACTGGAACATTCTCTTCCCAGGCCCAGTGTCCTGATCAATAGGCAAGGTTCCTCTGATCCCAGGCAGGGCTGGGGCTTCTTAGGTGGGAGTGTTTTGCCCACACGATGGGCATTCCCCTCCTTACTAACAGAACCCCAATTTTGGTTTTCTGCCTTTTCCTGGCCATTCCCTTCTGCGAGCCAGGCCCATTCCCAGCCAATATCATCCTTGACCTAACTCTAGCCAATGAGATGCAAAGGGGACACCAACGAGGGCGGTTCTGTGGAGGTTTTGGTTCATCTTTAAAGGACATAGGACAGAAATGTCTCTCTTACTGCCTGTAGACTCTGTCAAGGGTGATCAGGACGCTAGGATCATGGCAGCCATCTCTGGAATATGAGGAAACCAATTTAAAAAGACAAGCCAAGTGCTAAGGAAGGCAGAGAAGTTAAGAACAACTCAGGTCCTTGACAATATCGCTGAACAGATGGCAGCCAACCCTGGAACTGCCCCTCCTCCAGATGGCTTGCCATGTAAGGTAAGTGCCCTTATTGTTAGGCCACTCTGGTCAGGGTGTTCTATTACTTGTAGTCAAAACCATCCCAACACATACAAGACAGAACAGAAAGTGCCCGCTCCATCGACATCTCCTCTAATAATCTGACTTCCAAGTGTTAACTGTACACCATGATTACTGAGGTAAGAGATGTCCCTCCAGTCCCGTGGCAGCAACTGATTTTGCCTATGCAAAGCCGTGCTATTCTTCTGCTGGTGGTTAGCCTTTGCTTTAGAGGACTTCCCTCCTACTCCATGTGCTTGGAAGTGATGAGCAGAGGGAAGACTTTCAACGTAAATCCTGGTGGTCCATCTGGACCACTGCCACCAACCAAGGTGGTCACATGGCCAGACAGAACTAATCTGTGTCCTACCCCAGAACTGATGTAGAAATGTCCAAAGTTTAAAGCCTTGGCTGGGCGCAGTGGCTCGCATGTGTAGTCCTAGCACTTTGGGTGGCCAAAGTGGGTAGAGCACTTGAGCCCAGGAGTTCAAGACTAAAACCTGGGCAACAGCGAGACCCTGTCTCTACAAAAAGTTTAAAAATTAGCTGAGGGTGGTGGTGTGCACCTGTAGTCGTAGCTACTCAGGAGGCTGAAATGGGAAGATCACTTGAGCCCAGAAATTTGAGGCTGCAGTGAACTAAAAAGGTGCTATGGTACTCTAGCCTCTAGTCTGGGTGACAAAGCAAGAACCCTGTCTCAAAAATCAATTAAAAAACAGGCCAGGTGTTGGGGCTTGTGCCTGTAATCCCAACACTTTGGGAGGCCATGGCGGGTGGATCACCTGAAGTCAGGAGTTCGAGACCAGCCTGGCCAACATGGTGAAACCCTGTATCTCTACTAAAAATACAAAAGTTAGCCAGGCATGTTGGTGCATGCCTATGGTCCCAGCTACTCGGGAGGCTGAGGAAGGAGAACTGCTTGAACTCAGGAGGCGGAGGTGCAGTGAGCTGGAATTGTGTCACTGCACTCCAGCTTGGGCAACAGAACAAGACTCCGTCTCAAAAAAAAAAAAATCAGTAAAAAACAAACAAAACACCGAAGCTAAAAGCACAAAGCCCTGTGCCTGCTGGGACTACAAACTGAGAGAAACTGAAACTAGGAATGATGGTGCTCATCTCCCCAATGGTGGCACATGGGGAGAGTCTGCAGAACAAGATCAACATACAGAGAGTCATAGCTATAGTCATAGCCCAGAGGACCCCATTTGAACATACAGATCAAGCCACACCTGAAACCCTTGTTGTCCCAGTCACCTAAGCCAATAAAGTCTGTTATTGTTTTTCTTTGTTTTTTGTTTTTGAGACAGGGTCTTGCTCTGCTGTCCAGGATGGAGTGTCCAGTTGTGTGATCATGGCTCACTGCAGCCTCGACCTCCCTGGCTCAAGGCAGCCTCGACCTCCCTGGCTCAAGTAATCCTCCTACCTCAGCCTCCTGAATAGCTGGGACTACAGATGCATGCCACCATGCCTAGCTAATTTTTTCAATCTTTTCACTCTACCCCTGTGGGGTTTCACCATGTTGCCCAGGCTGGTCTCAAACTCCTGGGCTCAAGCAATCTGCCCGCCTCACTGCCTCAGCCTCCCAAAGTATTGGGATTACAGGTGTGAGCCACCACGCCTGGCCCTGTTATTGTTTAAGGTAGTTTCAGTTGGGTTTCTGCCATTTTCTTTTTCTTTTTTTTTTTTTTAGAGGCAGGGTCTTGCTCTATCACCCAGGCTGAGTGCAGTGGCATGATCACAGCTAACTGTAGCCTTGACCTCCTGGGCTCAAACTCAGCCTCCCAAGTAGCTGAGACCACAAGTGCATACCACCACATCAAGCTAATTTCTTTTTTTTTTGAGAGGGAGTCTCGCTCTATTGCTCAGACTGGAGTGCAGTAGCGCAACCTCCGCCTCCCAGGTTCAAGTGATTCTCCATTCTCCTGCCTCAGCCTCCTGAGTAGCTGTGATTACAGATGTGCACCACCATGCCCAGCTAATTTTTTGTATTTTTAGTAGAGACAGGGTTTCACCATGTTGGCCAGGCTGGTTTCGAACTCCTAACCTGAAGTGATCTGCCTGTCTCAGGCTCCCAAAGTGCTGGGATTACAAGTAATGAGCCACTGTGCCCCACCCATCTTCCTTCCTTCCTCCCTTCCTTCCTCCCTCCCTTCCTCCCTTCTTTTTTTTTTTTTTTTTTTTGAGTCTCACTCTGTCATCCAGGCTGAAGTGCAGTGGCACGATCTGGGCTCACTGCAACCTCCGCCTCCCGGGTTCAAGCGATTCTCCTGCCTCAGCCTCCTGAGTAGCTGGGATTACAGGCACGTGCCACCACTCCCGGCTAATTTTTGCATTTTTAGTAGAGACACGGTTTCTCCATGTTGGTCAGGCTAGTCTCAAACTCCTAACCTCAGGTGATCCACCTGCCTCGGCCTCCCAAAGTGCTGGGATTACAGGCCTGAGGCACCGCGCCTGGCCCATTTTCTTATAACTAGAAGAATCCTAACTAAATCACCCTAATCTGTCTATATCTAGCCACATCTGGAAGCCTTCACTGCCTCTGGATGCTCTTCATTCTCAGATCTCTCCCATTTCTACTTCCTTTTCTCTCCAGCTCAGCTTCCACCTCTGCGCAAACCTCCCAGAGGGTAGCTGTCTGCCAGCAGGTCAGGGCTGTTATAGAAGCCATCTGAGTCATGCTTCAGAGCAGGCTTCCAAGGTTGCCTCATACAGCTCCATGGCTGGCTGTGGGCATCTCCACCCCCGCCCCCACACCCACCAGAGCCTCATCGTTCCCCTTTCATTCGCCTCCCACTGCCTTGATGCTATTTCCAAGGCTGGGTTGTAGGACTGTGGATGTCACTTAGATCTGGAAAAGCAGGTCTAAACAGTTCACTTGCTTGATTACACTGCTGAGCATGTTCTCACGTGCAAATGGGTGGGTGGAGTGCTCCCCATAAACTCACTAAGTTTAAGGTGGACAGCACAAGTGAGGCAAGACCATCAAACAGAATTACAATACTATGTACGTAGGCAGGTATATCTGTATACACATCAAACATAAATGACACACGTTCTGTACAGTACGTATGCATGTAACTCTTGTAGCGTGTAACCACACAGGGGTAGAGTAATGCCTACAAGTCACAAAGGAGGTGCTCTGCAGCAGCAGCTGAGTGATCTGCTCTGAGAAAACCTGATAGACCTACACCCAATCTTACAAAATATTTACAATAAGGGGCAATTACTTACACTATATAAAGATTGTTCACCTTATTAAGGGATTTACTACAAGGTCCCACTAAACTGCATAGGCTCTACTGGACTTAGAATAGGGTTTGATTTGCCTAAGACTTCACAGGCAACTACATAAATCAACTACAAAAAACCAAGGAGCCACACCTGAACTGAATGTTTTCAGCTATATAATATGATGTACAAAACGAGGTAATTTTATTTGTATCAATATTACTGATTTTCCGTGTGAGTAAGATAATGCCTCCAAATGTCATCATGTCAGCTGAGGCTGCATATCTGATTCAGGGACGAGCAAGACATTTCCTAATACAGTTTTGCTGTTAAGTAGGGTCTGTCATTGAGGAAAAAAAAAAAAAAAAAAGACCAAGGTGTCCATCTTGATCCATATAAAGTTTTTTTTTTTTTTTTTTTGAGACGGAGTCTCACTCTGACGCCCAGGCTGGAGTGCAGTGGCGCAGTCTCGGCTCACTGCAAGCTCCATCTCCTGGGTTCATGCCATTCTCCTGCCTCAGCCTCCCAAGTAGCTGGGACCACAGGCGCCCACCACCACGTCCGGCTAATTTTTTTTATTTTTAGTAGAGACGGGGTTTCACCGTGTTAGCCAGGATGGTCTTGATCTCCTGACCTCGTGATCTGCCTGCCTCGGCCTCCCAGAGTACTGGGATTACAGGCATGAGCCACTGCACCCGGCCAATCCATATAAAGTTTTTAAAGACTGAATAATGATAATGATTGCAGGTAAAACATAGTACTTACTGCGTACCAGGCACATTCTAAGTGTTTTACAGGTATTAATTTACCTCTCGATAACTTCATGCAGTTACTATTATCCCTGCTTTATAGCTGAGCAAATGGATGTACATGTTGCCCAAGGAGGCAGTAACTGGCAGAGCCAATATGAATGCAGGCTATCTAGGTCAGGAGGCTACACTCTTAAACCACCACACCATGCTGCTGCCTTGATCTGGCAGTCACAGGCAGATGGAGAACAGTTCAGGCAAGAGGAGTGGGGATGGGGAGCTACTTAAGCTATTAGCAATGAGTTCAGACACATAGTGCTAAGGATCTAACTATGCAGTGAAATCAAACAAAAGAAAAGAATGATGTTGGAAGTCAGGAGACGGTAAGAGTGTTGACTAAAAGGAGACGTAAGGGAGGTTTCTAGAGAACTGGTCTGTTTCTCAATTTAGGTGCTGGTTACATGGGTGTATGTGGTTTGTGAAAACTCATCAAGCTGTACAGTTATGTGTACTTTTTTTTGCTTTGTTTTGTTTTGAGACAGAGTTTTGCTCTTGTTGCCCAAGCTGGAGTGCAATGGCGTGATCTCAGCTCACTACAACCTCTGCCTCCCAGGTTCAAGTGATTCTCCTGCCTCAGCCTCCCGTGTAGCTGGGATTACAGGTGTCCACCACCATGCCCAGCTAAATTTTCTATGTTTAGTAGAGACGGGGTTTCACCATGCTGGCCAGGCTGGTCTCGAACTCCTGACCTCAGGTGATCCAACCACCTCGGCCTCCCAGAGTGCTGGGATTACAGGCATGAGCCACTGCGCCTGACCTGTTTTTGTTTTTGTTTTTGTTTTTTGAGACAGGGTTTCACTCTGTCATTCAGGCTGGAGTGCAATGGTGCAATCACCATTCACTGCTGCCTGTACCTTCCAGGCTTATGCGTAATCCTCCCACCTTAGCCTCCTGAGTAGCTGGGACCACAAGCACGCGTCACCACAATGGCTAATTTTTAAAATTTTTGTAGAGACAGAATATCCTTATGTTGCCTACGCTGGTCTTGAACTCCTGGGCTTAGGCCAACCTCCCATCTTGGCCTCCTGAAGTGCTAGAATTACAGACATGAGCCACCGTGTCTGGCCAAGAGCTGCCATTCAGAGCTACACTGTCTGGGTTAAAATTTGCCTTTGTGGCCGGGCGCGGTGGCTCACGCCTGTAATCCCAGCACTTTGGGAGGCTGAGGCGGGCGGATCACGAGGTCAGGAGATGGAGACCATTCTGGCTAACACAGTGAAGCCCCATCTCTACTAAAAACACAAAAAATAAGCTGGGCGCGGTGGCGGGCGCCTGTAGTCCCAGCTACTTGGGAGGCTGAGGCAGGAGAATGGCGTGAATCTGGGAGGCAGAGCTTGCAGTGAGCCAAGATCACACCACTGCACTCCAGCCTGGGTGATAGAGCGAGACTCCATCTCAAAAAAAAAAAAAAAAAAATTTGCCTTTGTACCCACTAGATGTGTGATCTTGAACATGCAGCTCAACCTGTGTTGTCTTGCTTGCTGCAACTGAAAAGCTGGTATATCACAGTCCCTAACCTCACATATTCAATGGCACACAGAGCACAAGTCTAAATGTTAGTCATTCCCATCACCATTTAGGCCCATAGCCATGGTCTCCTATCTTAAATCAGTTACCATTTACTTTTCTTTATCATTTTCCCATTATTTAAACAATTTACTATTATTTCCTACCATGTTCTAAAAAAAATTTAAAGTAGATTTGTTTTACCTGTTATTTAAATAATACAATCATATTACAAGAAATCTGGAAAATAGAAAGTCAAGTATTACACTTTTAGGAGTGTAGTCACCCTGTCCCGTTCTGACGTCCCTAAAGTGATCTGCAGACACAAACTACAGCAGGCACATTATAACGACCATAAGTGGGGCCATCAGGTACAGAAAGGGCCTCAGAGCACATATTAGTCAATGTATACTCAACAAACAGCCACAACTTTTATTTTATTTTGAAAATTTCCAATCCTACAGAAAAGTTAAAAGAATGATACAATGAATACCCAAATACCATTCACCCAGCTTCACAAGTTGTTAACATTTCGCCTCATTTGCTTTAGCTTCTCTTCATACACAGATGTTTTATTTTTTGACAATTAAGTTAAATCATTTGAATCATTTGACAATTAAGTTAAAGACATCAGGTCCTTTTAACCGTTAATACTTTAGCCTTTATCTCTAGCAACAGGGACATTATCCTGTATAACCATAATACCATAATCACATCCAGGGAATTTCACATACAGTACTATTAACTAATACACAGTGTAAATTCACATTTTTCCAATTGTCCTTAAAAAATGACCTTTTTTTTTCAATTCAGGATCTAATCAAGGATCAACAATGCATTTAAACTGCCACGTTTCCTTTAATGTAGAACAGTCCCTGCCCCTTGCCTTTTTATGTCTTTCATAGCACTGGGGTGCGTGTGTGTGTGTGTGTGTGTGTGTGTGTGTGTGTATTTTTTTTTTTAGGTGGGGTCTCACTGTGTCGCCCAGCCTGGAATGTGGTGGCACAATCATGGCTCACTGCAGCCTCAACCTCTTGGGCTCAAATGGTCCTCCTACCTCAGCCTCCCAAGTAGCTGGGACTATAGGCATGCCACCACACCTGGCTAATCTTTAATTTACAGGGTCTTGCTTCATTGCCCAGGCTGGTCTCAAACTCCTGAGCTCAAGTGATCCTCCTGCTTCAGCCTCTCAAACTGCTGGGATTAGAGCATTGACATTTTTGAAGAATATAGTCATTTGTCTTGTAAAGTGTCTCACAATCTGTATTTGTCTGCTTATAATTTGATTCAGGTTAAACATTTTTGGGAAAATGCTACATAGTTGATGTTACATACCTCACACTGCAACACATAAGAAGGTACATAATAAGGCCGGGCGCAGTGGCTCACGCCTGTAATCCCAACACTTTGGGAGGCTGAGGCGGGTGGATCACGAGGTCAGGAGATCGAGACCGTCCTGGCTAACAAGGTGAAACCCCGTCTCTACTAAAATATACAAAAAATTAGCCAGGCGTGGTGGCGGGCACCTGTAGTCCCAGCTACTCGGGAGGCTCAAGCAGGAGAATGGCCTGAACCCAGAAGGCAGAGCTTGTAGTGAGCCAAGATCGCACCACTGCACTCCAGCCTGGGGGACAGAGTGAGACTCCATCTCCAAAAAAAAAAGAAGGCACATAATAATAATTTTTTCCATTATTAGCGCTGTTCTGTTTCACAACTACTGTGATTGTTACTTTTTTTTTTTTGATATGGAGTCTTGCTCTGTTGCCCAGGCTGGAGTACAGTGGTGCAATCTTGGCTCACAGTAACATCTGCCTCCCGGGTTCAAGCGATTCTCCTGCCTCAGACTCCCAAGTAGCTGGGATTACAGGTGCCCACCACCATGCCTGGCTAATTTTTGTATTTTCAGTAGACACAGGGTTTCACCATGTTGGCCAGGCTGGTCTCGAACTCCTGACCTCAGGTGATCCAACCACCTCGGCCCCCCAAAGTGCTGGGATTACAGGCGTGAGCCACTGTGCCTGGCCTGCCCTAGTCCCACTTCTGGCCAACTCAACTGGAGCCCCACAGGAAGGTTTGGAAATCAGTGTGTTGACAAGCTCCTCTAAGGGGTTGATGGGCAGCCAGATTTAGGAACTCCTGCTTAGAGAAGACCCATTGTAGCCTCCATGAGGGGACTGTTCCACAGGGCATACAGTGGTAGGTGGTAGTTATGGATCTGCCTCATGTGCCAACAACTGGCTCCCACAGGTGTGAAATGCGGGCAGAGGGGTTCAACCTAGACAGGTCTATTGTACCCCAAATGTATAACCTACTCAAGGTTTAAAAAAAGAAGTCACTGGCCAGGTGCGGTGGCCCATGCCTACAATCCCAGCACTTTGGGAGGCGAGGCGGGCAGATCACCTGAGGTCAGGAGTTCGATACCAGCCTGACCAACATGGAGAAACCCCATCTCTACTAAAAAAACAAAAAAATTAGCTGGGTGTGGTGGCGCATTCCTATAATCTCAGCTACACAGGAGGCTGAGGCAGGAGAACCGCTTGAACCTGGGAGGCATAGGTTGCAGTGAGTCGAGATTGCGCCATTGCACTCCAGCCTGGGCAACAAGAGCAAAACTCCATCTCAAAAAAAAAAAAAAAAAGTCACTGTAACTACAGAAGCTACCAGATCTATGGTTCTCCAAATTTAGTCTCTACCAGAAGCACCAAGGAACATCACCCTCAAAGATTCTGAGTCAGACATCTGCAATGGGGCCTAGGAATATGTATTTGCAACAAGCTCTCCAGGTAGTTCAGAGGCAGGTGGTATAAGAACCATGCTTTGAGAGACCATGGCTTGCTCTGAACTTTATCTGTGATATTTCAAGAGCAAAAGGTTGGGAAAAGTATCTTGGCCTTCATTTGAAGGCTACTTACAAAAACAAAGAAACAAAATCTGAGATCAGATGGGAAATGCTTCTGAGCAATTAGCCACAGAGAAACATATATCAGATGACATGAAAGAAACCCTCCATAAAACACGACAAGGGTGCAGGGTGGCACAACATAACACAGAACTTGCTGCTGGAGGGCACAGGGGAGTACCCCTCTCTGCCATGGCCCAGTTGGTTTTCCAACCAGGAAACACCAGGCAAAACAAGCCATCCTCATGGTAGAATTGGGGCATAGTACTCCCAGGAAAGGCCACTCCACAAACATCAAAATATAGCTGCTAGTACTCAAAGTCAACCAGGCTCATGGCAAAAGGACCAGCAAAGCAGCCAGCCCTGGCCTCCTACCTGACTGGAACACGTATCGTGCCAAGCCCTGCATTAACTCTGCGGGCCATGTTGGTGGGGCAGACTCCCCAGTTTCTCTCTTCAGACGAAAGGTCAACTCAAAGCCAAAACCACTAGGTCCATCTGTTCCTGTAAACCTGAAAGACATAAAAAGCAAGTGTTTTAAGCTCAATTACCTTAGGAAAAACACTCTCTTGAAAGTCTAAAGTTCTCCCCCTTTTTATGGTGGCCTCAGTATCCAAATCCCCCATTCAGAGGAGTATCCCAGGATGTGAGCCTTGTGGGGAGGGAACCTGAGAAGCCCATAAGGAACCAGAACTCTTGCCTCGTCCTCCTGCCAGCTGCGGGTATGTGGATGTGACCTCGGCCTGGCCAAATTCTACTGCTGGCACTCTGAATTATGAGTTCCAAATTTTGTGGCTCTGGAACATTCCTTCCTGGATGATTGAGGCAACACTGCTGAAAATCTCCCTTGTTCATGCTCCTTATTCCTTCAAGCTATTAATAGGCATCTACTTTGTTTGCTAAGGATACATGTCCTGTGAGCCACAAGGCTATATGCTCTGTGATATGGTTTGGCTCTGTGTCCCCACCCAAATCTCATCTTGAATTGTAATCCCCATAGTCTCCACATGTAAAGGGAGGAACCAGGTGGGAGATAACTGGATCACAGGGGTGGTTTCCTCCACAGTGTTCTTGTCATAGTGAGTGAGTTCTCACAAGATCTGATGGGTTTATAAGGCAGTTTTCTCTGCTTTTGCCCACTCTCTTGTGCCTGCCACCCTCTTCTCCTTCCACCAACATGGTAAGTTTCCTGAGGTCTTCCCAGTCATGTGGAACTGTGAGTCAATTAAACCTATTTTCTTTATAAATTACCCAATCTCAGGTATGTCTTTATATCAGTGTGAGAATGGATTAATACACTCTGTGAGGATGAGACCCTTTCTCCACTCCCACCTCCACTCTGCCCACAAGGGTACAACCTTGGGTGGCACTGGCTGGCCTCCAGACTCAGCATTTGTGGACAGGTCCTAAGGCAGATTCCAAATACTGGGTGGGCCCATATTCTTCCTGAAACTCAGCACCCACCACACACTCCTCAATTAGCACAAGCTCTTCCTGAAACCTGGCACTCCACATGTACTCTTCAATTGCTGGAACCCTAGAGATGCATGGGTTGCCCTCCCTTCCCATCCCTCAGTGACCCAGAATAATGAGGATGACTGCTTCTGTGGCCACAATTCATTAAAGTGACAATGAGAGAAAGCAGGAATCCCTGCCTCCCTGTTTGTAGGAAACACTCAGGAGCCCCAAGTCTCAGGGAAGTCCCTGAAAGGGACTTCCATCAGAGAGGGCAGTGATGTGGATCAGAGAGCTGGGCCTGGCTGGCGGGGTGCCACACCTCCCCAGGTAAGGGAAGCATCCAGGGAGAGCTACATGAGGCTTGCCAGCATGGGAAGGTTAAAATTAAAATACATTCATGATATAATTTTCAGTAATTATATCTTGTACAAACATAAGCCACAATGATTATACACATGTAAACTCGTCAGCATACAAACACAAACCATAAACTAAGATGACAGCCAACCAAGCTCCTGAAACAGGTGATCAGAGGTGAGAATTCTCAAGGGCTGATGATGCAGTCAATGCCCAACCCTAGAATTCCACGTGGCATCTTTTCTTCATCATCATCATCATCACCCCGAGAGGCAAGGCCAGGAGATGGGATAGAAAGAGATTCCCAAGTCTCAGAAGCTGACATCTGTCCTAGTTTTCTGTGCCTGGGTGAACCCAGCCCTCCTGCACTTTGCAGGGAAAGATCACCTCTGAGAAGCTAAGTTCTCCAATGGACTGAAAAGGTATCATTAGAAATTATCATGATCAAACTCTATGTATGTATGTATGTATGTACATATGTATCTATCAATCTATCTATCTATCATCTATGTATTTTTTTGAGACAGGGTCTCGCTCTGTTACTCAGGCTGGAGTGCAGTGGCGTGATCTTCAGCTCACTGCATGTGTGAACTCCTGGGGGCTCAAGCGATCCTCTTGTCTCAGCCTCCCGAGTAGCTGGCACATCTTGGCACCTGGCACCTGGCTAATTTCTTTCTTTTTTTTTTAGTAGAGATAAAGTCTCCCTACGTTGCCCAGACTGGTTTCAAATTCCTGGGCTCAAGCAATCCTTTGGCCTCAGCCTCTCAAAGTATTGGGATTACAGATATGAGCCACCATGCCCAGCCTCTCTTTCTTTCTCTCTTTCTTTCTCTCTCTCTCTCTCTCTCTCTCCCCCCCGCCTCTCTCTCTTTCTTTCCGAGACAGCATCTTGCTCTATACAATGGTGTGAACATGGCTCACTGTAGCCTTGACCTCCCGGTCTTAGGCAATCCTTCCACCTCAACCTCCCAAGTAGCTGGAACCACAGGTGTGCACCACCATGTCCAGCTAATTTTTAAAACTTTTGTAGAGACAGGTCTCAACACATTGCCTAGGCTAGTCCTTGAACTCCAAGGCTCAAGTAATCCTCCCGCCTTGGCCTCCCAAAGTGCTAGGAACACAGGCAAGAGCCACAGCACCTGGCCCAACTATGTTTAAATGAAGTATCCACGGTTTGCATTTTCCCCAGGTATCTAGAGCAATGTGGGAAACAGAATCCATTTTGAGGGTACACACGTGGAATTTTGGAGACCAGGCCAGCAGAAGATGCTTGGACAACACATTGTAAGCTATTTTATTTCCTTGCTGAATTACCCTGTTTGAGGTCAATTCAGTGCAGGCAGGCTGAGGGAACAGCTATCAAACTGAAGTTGGAAGAGCTACCTCCCTGGAGCTGCAGGTTTGGGAGGGGTGTGAAAACATGGAGTAATGCAAGATTGACTAGAGTTAAAACTCTGTAAAGGGAGATGGGTCAGTAGGGCAAACGGAAGATTTTAAGCAGCCACCAATTAGAGGCAGCTTTGTAAAATGTATTAGACTATTACTCCAGGGCTTTCATCTTGGGCCAAGAAACGTACATGATTTCTAACCACAAAAACTTGAGAAACAGACTAAAAGAAACTTGTTCCTCTTCGGCTGCACAATGGGAAGAACCCTCAAATGCAGAGAAAGAAATCACTGGATCAGATGCATCCACACAGCACCACTTCACTAAGGAGGGTCCGTGTGCACACACGCCTAGAGGTGTGCATGCGTGCACACGCATGTGTCCACCATCTGCCTCCACGCAGGGTGCTTTCTGGGCCAGTTCTGTGGTGGGCAGGCCAGCCCTTACTTGGCTGGGTGGGAGGGACAGGCCCGGCCAGATGGTCTCCACCTGCATTTGATTACCACCCACGGGCTGGCTGGACGCAACCTCTAAACTCTGAAACATGAGTTTGGAATGGCCCAGCCTCAGGATAAACACACGACCTGAAGTCTGTCAGAAGTTCTCTTTTTCAAAGCAGGCTGCCCAAGCAATCACCAAGTGACAAGGTCATTCCATCTTTAAAGTCTCCTGGAGGGGCCTGGCTTGGTCTGGACTTCCTCACATGAGGGCTTCTCTAGCCAAAGTGGTTTTGTCTGATCAGAGAATGAAGCCCCTCCTAGGGAGCGGCTGTCTCTCACATCTTCCAAGAAAGGAAAGTATAAGGGGAAATTGGCATGTGCTGCAGAAGGTGGGATCTGGGTCAGAGCAAAGCATTTTTCTAACACAGAAGTCTACTAAAATACTGGCTGGTGGTAAATGGGGCCAGTGGAATTTCTTCCTACAGAAATTAAAAAAAGAAAAAAAAAATTCTTCCCAGGCTGGCAGAGTGGGGGTAAGGGGTTCTAACTGTCTTATTGCAAAAGGAAGGATGAGATAAGACTCTCAAGATTGTTTCCTGCTCAAGGACCCTGGATCCTGTTCACGGGGGTGTCCGGGGGAAGGCTGGCTTTGTCCCAGCAGTTTGGCAAGTCTGCCTGATGGCTGTGCCAGCCCCAAGAGTAACATTAAACCAGAAGACAAGAACACATGCCTTGAATCCTAGACACACAACAGCCTGACCATCAGAACTCACCCAAAGGTCTCCCCCAGAGTACCTCACTAAGAAGGTATCAGTGAGCATCCAAGAGCCCAAAATGACTGCTGAAAGTCAGCATCTCATGCTCAACACCATTATTTATTTATATGTGAGACGGAGCCTCACTCTGTCTCCCAGGCTGGAGTGCAGTGGTGCGATCACAGCTCACTGCAGCCTCTGCCTCCCGGGCTCAAGTGATTCTCCTGCCTCAGCCTCCTGAGTAGCTGGGATTACAGGTGTGTGCCACCACACCCAGCTGACTTTTGTATTTTTAGTAGAGACAGGGTTTCATTATGTTGCCCAGGCTGGTCTCGAACTTCTGACCTCAGATGATCTGCCCGCCTCTACCTCTCAAAGTGCTGGGATTACAGGCGTGAGCCACTGTGCCCAGCCCATTATTTATTACTAAGGAAATGCAAATCAAAACCACAGTGAGCTACTGCCCCTCCACACCCTCTATCATAACTAAGAGATAATAAGTGTTAGAGAGGACGTGGAGAAATAGGAATACTTGCACATCATTAGGGGGAATATAAAATGACGGAGCTACTTTGGAAAAAGAGTTTGGCAGTTCCTAAAAAAGTTAAACAGAGTCACCATATGATCCAGCAATTCCACTCCTAAGTATATGCCCAAGAGAACTGAAAACCTGGCTGGATGCAGTGGCTCATGCCTGTAATACCAGCACTTTGGGGGACCGAGGTGGATGGACCACTTGAGCCGAGGAGTTTGAGGCCACCTTGGGCAACATGGCCAAACCCCGTTTCTACAAAAAAAAAAAAAAAAAAAAATTAGCCAGGCATGGTGGCTCACACCTGTAGTACCAGCTACCCAGGGTGGGGGTGCTGAGGCAGTGGGAAAATCATCTGAGCCGAGGGAGGTCAAGGCAGCAGTGAGCCTTGATGGTGCCACTGCACTCCACCCTGGGTGACAGAGTAAGACCTTGTCTAAAAAAAAAGAAAAAAGAAAACCTGTTCACATGAAAACGTATACATCAATGTTCATAGTAGCATTATTCATAGTAGCCAAAAAGTAGAAACCACCCAAATGTCCATCAACTGAGGAATGGATAAACAAAATATGGTATATCTGTACAATGAAATATAACTTGGAAATAAAAAAGAATGAAGTATGCATACGCTATAACATGGATGACCTTGAAAACATCATGCTAAGTGAAAGAAGCCAGATACAAAAGACTACCTATTGTATGATTCTATTTTTATGAAATGTCCATAATAGACAAATCTATAGAGACAGAAAGTAGGTTGGTGGTTGCCAGAAACTAGGGTGAGGACGGAATGGGGAGTGACTGCTGATGGGTACAGAATTTCTTTTTGGGATGATGGAAATTCTTTTTTGTTGTTGTTGTTTTTGAAACAGAGTCTCACTCCGTTGCCCAGGCTGGAGTGCAGTGGCACAATCTTGGCTCACTGCAACCTCTGCCTCCTGGGTTCAAGCGATTCTCCTGCCTCAGCCTCCCAAGTAGTTGGGACTACAGGCGTGTGCCACCACACCATTAATTTTTGTATTTTTACTAGAAATAGGGTTTCACCATGTTGGCCAGGTTGGTCTCAAACTCCTGATCTCAAGTGATCTGCCCGTCTCAGCCTCCCAAAGTGCTGGGATTATAGGCGTCAGCCACCGTGCCTGGCCTGGGAGATGGAAATGTTCTGGAATTAGATAATGTACTGGTTGTGTAACCTTATAAATATACTTAAAAACCAATGAATTACACACTTTAACAGGGTGAATTTCATGGTATATGATTTATTTTTAAAAAGCTGGCATCTCAGGTATACCTGATATCATATCATTTAACTCTCTATAACTCTAGGACTCAGCCATTGTTATACTCATTTAACAAACAAATGAGAAACACTGATGGAGTTTATGTAATAGTCCATAAATCACAGAACAAGTGATAGAGGTAGAACTTGAAGTCTGTATAACTCCAAAGCTCATCTTTTTTTTTGTGAGACAGGGTCTCACTCTGCTGCCCAGGCTGGAGTATAGCTGCACAATCAGGGCTCATCACAGCCATGACCTCCTGGGTTCAAGAGATCCTCTCACCTCAGCCTCCCAAATAGCTGAAATTACAAGTGTGTGCCTAATTAATCTATTTTGGCCTAATTAAGTCTATCTTCTTATGGCTGTGTGACCAGAGGCAAGCTATTTAACCTCTCTGTGTGTCAGTTTCCTCATCTATAAAATGGGGATAATAACAGTAACTGTTTCATAGAGTTGTTATTGGGGATTAAACATTTGGAAACAGTACTTAGAACACTATAAGCATTATATCACTTACATTAAGTGAAGAAAGCCAGTCACAAAAGACCATATGTTGTATGATTTTATTTATATTACAGGAAAAATTGTATAATTTGTAATATATAATATAAATTATACTTACATCAAATGTCCAGAATGGACAAATCTATGGGGAAAGTGGATTAATGGTTGCCTAGGACTGGGGTAGTGGGGATGAATGGGGAGTAACTGCTAATGAATATGGATGGAGTTTCTTTTCAAGGTAAAGAAAAAGTTCTAAAATTAGATTGTAGTGAAGGTTACATAACTATAAATATGCAAAAAACCATGAAAGCGTACATTTTAAATGGGTGAACTGTATGCTACATTAATTATATCAATAAATGCTTTATTCATTTATTTTTTAATTTGGAAAAAACTCAAAAACCTGATAGAAAAAATTCACAAACAAGATATACAGATATCCCTTAAGCATAAGACAAGATGTTTGACCTCACACATAATAAAAGAAATGCAAATGAAAACAATGAGATACCATTCTCACCTATCAGATTGGCAAAAATTAGTTTAAGTATGACATCATATTCTGTTGCTGAGGTTGTGGGGGAAGAGACACTCTCATATGTTGCCGGTATGGATATAAATTAGTACAACTTATATGGAGGAGAATTAGGCAGTACCTAATAAAACTACATATAGGTTTATACCTTTGGATCCAGCAATCCCACTTCTAAGAACTTATAATTGCAAAATACTGGAAATCACCTAAATGCCCATTTATAGGGGAATGACTCAAAGTGCTGTAAGAAAATGCTGCTGTAAGAAAGAATGAAGAACTCTACAAATTGGTATAAACACTGTTAGGCAAAAAAAGCAAAAGAGGCTGGGCATGGTGGTTCATGCCTGTAATCCCAGCACTTTGGGAGGCCAAAGCCGGTAGATTGCTTGAGCCCAGGAATTCGACACCAGGCTGGGCAACATGGCGAAGCCTTGCCTCCACAAAAAGTACAAAAATTAGCTGGGCATGGTGGCACGTGCCTGTAGTCCCAGCTACTCAGGAGGCTAAGGCAGGAGGATTGCTTGAATCCAGGAAGCAGAAGGTACAGTGAGCTGTGATTACGCCACTGCACTCCAGCCTGGGTGACAGAGGGAGACTCAGTCTCAAAAAAAAAAAAAAAAAAGAGCAAAAGGATATTATAGTATGTTTTTGAGGAAGAAAGAAAGGAAGATAGGAGCCAGGCATGGTGGCTGACATCTGTAATCCCAGAACTTTGGGAGGCCAAAGCAGGTGGATCACCTGAGTTCAGGAGTTCAAGACCAGCCTGGCCAACATGATGAAACCCCATCTCTACTTAAAAAAAATATATATATATATAGGCTGGGCGCAGTGGCTCACATCTGTAATCCCAGCACTTTGGGAGGCCGAGGTGGGCGGATCATGAGGTCAGGAGTTCAAGACCTGCCTGACCAACATGGAGAAACCCTGTCTCTACTAAAAATACAAAAACTAGCTGGGAGTGGTGGCGTGCACCTGTAATCCCAGCTACTCAGGAGGCTGAGGCAGGAGAATCGCTTGAATCCGGGAGGCAGAGGTGGCAGTGAGCCGAGATCACGCCACTGCACTCCAGCCCAGGCAACAGAGTGAGACTCCATCTCAAAAAAAAAAAAAGCCAAGGTGGGTGGATCACTTGAGGTCGGGAGTTCAAGTCCAGCCTGACCAACATGGAGAAACCCCATCTCTACCAAAAATACAAAATTAGTCGGGCATGGTGGCGCATGCCTGTAATCTCAGCTACTCGGGAGACTGAGGCAGGAGAACTGCTTGAACCCAGGAGGCAGAGGTTGCGGTGAGCCAAGATCGCACCATCATTGCCCTCCAGCCTGGGCAACAAGAGCGAAACTCTGTCTCAAAAAAAAAAAAAAAATTAGCCGGGCATGGTGGTGTACACCTGCAATCCCAGCTGCTGGGGAAGCTGAGGCAGGAGAATTGTTTGAACCTGGGAGGTGGAGGTTGCGGTGAGCCGAGATCACACCATTATACTCCAGCTTGGGCACCAAGAGCAAAACTGTCTCAAAAGGGAAAAAAAAAAAAAAGCCGGGCACGGTGGCTCACGCCTGCAGTCCCAGCACTTTGGGAGGCCGAGGCAGGCAGATCACCTGAGGTCAGGAGTTGGAGACCAGCCTGGCCAACATGGTGAAACCTCGTCTCTACTAAAAATACAAAAATTTGCCAGGCGTGGTGGCACATGCCTGTAGTTCCAGCTACTAGGGAGGCTGAGGCAGGGGAATCGCTTGAACCCAGAAGGCAGAGGTTGCAGTGAGCCGAGATCGCACCACTGCACTCCAGCCTGGGTGACAGAGCGAGACTCCATCTCAAAAAAAAAAAAAAAAAGAAAGAAAGAAAAGTAGGAAAATATACATTACCTACTCATTTCTGTAGAAAGCCATGTGGGAAGGATAAACCAAAAATGAATGAGATGGATTCTTACATGCAGTAGGTGGGAAGGCGGTAGAAAGCACTGCAGGGTGTGGAGGTGTGTAACATTTATTTGAATATACCTTTTTGTATAGTTCTCACTTTTGGTTTTGGATCCGTGATAATGCTTTCACATACTCAAAATAAATGAAACAGAATCAATGAGGAGGGAGAAAATGCTAAAATATAATACAAACAGAAATTAATGAACCTAACAGTATTTCAAATCAACCATATAACCACACTGAAAGGGGGAAAAAAAGATATAACCCAAGTAACTTTTTTTTTTCGAGATGGAGTCTTGCTCTGTCACCCAGTCTGGAGTGCAATGGCGCGATCTCTGATCACTGCAACCTCCGCCTCCCGGGTTCAAGTGATTCACCTGCCTCAGCCTCCCGAGTAGCTGGGATTACAGGCGCACACCATCATGCCCAGCTAATTTTTGTATTTTTAGTAGAGACAGGGTTTCACCATGTTGGCCAGGCTGGTCTCGAGCTCCTGACCTCAAGTGATCCACCCACCTTGGCCTCCCAGAGCACTAGGATTATAGGTGTGAGCCACTGTGCCTGGTCTGAAATATATATATATATATATATTTTTTAAAAGACAGGCAGGAATGAATGCCACGGGTATAGTATTTATTTAGTTAGTTAGTTATTATTTTTTGAGACAGAGTCTTGCTCTGTTGCCCAGGCTGGAGTGCAGTGGTGTGATCTCGGCTCACTGCAACCTCTGCCTCCCAGGTTCAAGTGATTCTCCTGCCTCAGCCTCCTCAGCAGCTGGGACTACAGGTGTGCACCAATACACCTGGCTAATTTTTGTATTTTTGGTAGAGACGGGGTTTCACCATGTTGGCCAGGCTGGTCTTGAACTACTGACCTCAAGTGATCCACCCACTTCGGCCTCCCAAAGTGCTGGGATTACAGGCATGAGTCACTGCACCAGGCCCCCATAGGTATAGCTTTAGAATTGGAGGTATCAGTATGAATTCATGGTATTTAAGAGAGAAACCAATATGGAAATAGAGTGGTATGTGTATATGTGCGTGTGTGTTTCCTAGTTCTCGCCACTGGGAGCAGTGACACTCCAAGAGCAATGATAATACCTAGCCTCCGGATCATGGCTTCTATATACCATTCTCCACTAAATAAAACCAGGGCTTCCTGGATAAATGGCTGATTCCTGGGCTGGCAAAGTACAAAATGATTCTGAAATTTCCTACTGTGCCAGAAAGTAAGGAAGTGGTTCAGAGAATGATGGGAACATGCCAAAAGTAGAGAGAAGCCAAACTCAAGGTTCTCACTGGCCAAATCAACAACAATCTGAGCATTAAATTAAAGCATCCTAACAAATTATAATCTATTAATTAAAATAAAAATCTATGAGTCCACACTGATTGTAATGGACCTAGTGATACTGGCTCTAAAGATTTTGGACTTGCCAGCATCTGTAATCGCATGAGCTAATTCTTTCTCCTAAATCTCTTTATAGATTTGTATTTATATTATGTGTATAGATAATATATAGACATGTGGATGTGCATCTCCAATTGTTTTTCCTAGAGAGCCCTAATACATTGATATAAATAAATGAATAAGTAAGTAAATATGGAGAAGACTCTTCCTTACAGTAAAATCTCAATATCAATGAATGAATGTAGAAACAATTATCAAATGAGAAGTCACCATTTGACAACTATTGTAATAATAATTCAGGCAAGAATCATCAACTGGTGGTAAAAACAGTGGGTAAAAAATCTGATGAGAAACAAGATACTGACATAGCCTCAAAATGCCTTCCCACAAGTTACTTATTAATTATTAATGGAAAAGCAGTAACTATACAGAAGAGAAACCTAGCAGACACCACCTTAACCAAACAATCAAAGTAATTAGACATCATCAACAGTAATTAGACAAATCAACATCAAGTGCCTCCTGATATGATCACTAAGAAGGGCACAACATGTCTGTGATATTCCTATGGAGAAATACATGCACTGATCCTACGCATGAGGAAACATCAGATAAATCCAAATTGAAGGACATTCTATAAAATAACTGACCTGTACTCTTCAAAAGGTCATGAAAAACAGAAAGATTGAGGAAACATTTGAAGGCATCTAAGAGATGTGACAATTAAGTTACTAAAAAAGACTCTGGAGTCACTGAAGCAGGGTGACCAACTTGTCTTGTTTGCCCAGGACTTTTCTGGCTTTAGAACTGAAAGCCCCACATACCAGGAAAAGCCCAGGCAAATGGGGACAGTTGGTCAACCGATCCTGAAGTGTCCACTGTCTGACCCACACAAAGCAAAACACTGCCACACTTAAAAAGCACTGAATATGCATCAAGAGCCACCAAAATGTCAGCAGTGCCAGTGCACAGTCTCTGAAGCCAGGCTGCCTATGCCCAAATCCTAGCTCTGCCACCCTTCCTGGTTGTGTGACCCTTGGCAAATCACTTAGCCTCTCTGTACCTCAGTTTCTTCATCTGTAAAATGTAGATAAGAAGAGTTTACTTCTCTTCCTATCTACATTTCACTTATATACCTTCTCACTTCTAATGTAAACTATGAACTTTGGGTGGTGATGATGTGTCAACGTAGGTTCACTGACTGTAACAAATGTACCAATCTGGGTAAGGATGTTGACAGCGGGAGAGGCTGCATACATGTGTGTGTGTGCATGCATGCGTGTGGTAAGCAGAGGGTGTGTGGTAGCTCTCTGTATTTTCTGCTCAATTTTGCTGAGAACCTAAAACTGCTCTAAAAAAGTCTTTTTTCAAAAACGAAGATAATTGTAGTTTCCATATGGTAGCTACTAAAATGAGTTAACATATAATATAGAAAACACTTAGAACAGCACCTGGAACACAGTAGATCTTAGTGTCAGTGATTACTTACAGTAGCAGTTTCCAGTTCTGCTAATTTACCTAAGGGAATAATCTTACATTTGGAAAAAAAAAAAAGCCTCTTGCATAAGTATATTCAGTAGTATTTATAAGAATAAAAAATCTAGAAACAATCTAACTGTTCTACAAGTAGCGGCATTATATGAGTTCTGGCACATTATGTGGTAGGACATTACAAGTCACTAAAAACAATGGTTCTGAAAGCAGAAGGACTAATCTTTGAGAGGTGAGGGGTTCTCTTTCCACCTCTTACTGGTAAAGAGGAACAGGAACTTTACATCAGAACCCCACTCTATAGCCTCTAATGTTTTCTGTTCACCTATTATTCACTATAGCATAAAAATAAACTCCTTTCACAATGGTCATGAAATTGGGACCCTTACACATTGCTGGTGGAAATGTAAGATGATACAGCTGCTATGGAAAACAGTATGGCGGTTCCTCAAAAATTAAACATAGAATTGCCACATGATCCAGCAATTCTACTTCCAGGTATATATCCAAAAGAACTGAAAGCAGGGTCTTGAATAGAAATTTGTATACTGATGTTCAGAGTAGCATTATTAGCAATAGTCAAAAGGTAGAAGCAACCCAAGAGTCAGTCAATAGATGGATGGACAAGCCAAATTGGTATACACATATAATGGAATATTAGCCTTTAAAAAGGAAGAAAATTCTGACATCTGCTACAACATGGATGAACCCTGAAGATATTATGCTAAGTGAAATAAGCCAGGCACAAAGGGACAAATATCATATGATTCCACTTATATGAAGTACCCAGAGTAGTCACATTCATAGAGACAGAAATAAGATGGTGGTTGCCAGGGTTTGGAGGAAGTGAGAAGGGGGAGTTATTGTTTAAGGGGTACAGAGTGTTTCTGAAAGTGGAAGGTGGTTATGGTTGCACAACAATGTAAATGTACTTAATTCCACCAAACTGTAAATCTAAAAATGGTTAAAATGGTAAATTTTGGGATGGGTGCAGTGGATCATGCCTATAATCCCAGCACTATAGGAGTCCAAGGTGGGAGGACTGCTTGAGCCCAGGAGTCTGCAACCAACCTGGGCAACATAAGGACATCCCATCTCTACAAGCAATTTAAAAATTAGCTGGCCATGGTGGTGTGCAGCTGTGGTCCCAGCTACTCGGAGTCTGTAGCAGAAGAATCACTGAGTCTGGGAGGTCCAGGCTGCAGTAAGTTGTGACTGCACCACTACACTCCAGCCTGAGTGACAGAGCAAGACCTTGACTCAAAAAAAAAAAAAAAAGGTAAATTTAAATTATGTAGGCTGGGTGCAGCGACTCATGCCTGTAATCCCAGCACTTTGAGAGACCAACGCGGGCAGATCACCTGAGGTCAGGAATTCAAGACCAGCCTGGCCAACACAGTGAAACCCTCTCTCTGCTAAAAATGCAAAAATTAGCTGGGTTTGGTGGCACATGCCTGCAGTCCCAGCTATTCGGGAGGCTGAGGCAGGAGGATCAGTTGAGCCCAGGAGGCAGAAGTTGCCGTGAGCTGAGATCACACCACTGCACTCTAGCCTGGGCAACAGAGTAAGACTCCATCTCAAAAAAAAAAATAATTTAAGAAAAGGATAAGTTATGTACATTATGCCACAAATAAGTAGTTATGAAAAAACACAAAACAAAATTCAACATAAAGTATGATTCAAAATGTTTATGTATATACGAAATTTTAAATGTGAGTAAAATATATAAGGGAAAAAGAAAATGCAGGCCAGGCGTGGTGGCTCACGCCTGAAATCTCAACACTTTGGGAGGCCGAGGCAGGTGGATCACGAGGTCAAGAGATCGAGACCATCCTGGCCAACATGGTGAAACCCTGTCTCTACTAAAAATACAAAAATTAGCCAGGTGTAGTGGCAGGCGCCTGTAGTCCCAGCTACTCGGGATGCTGAGGCAGGAGAATTGCTTGAACCCGGGAGGCGGAGGTTGCAGTGCGCCGAGATTGCACCACTGCACTCCAGCCTGGCAACAGAGTGAGGTTCTGTCTCAAAAAAAAAAAAAAAAAAAAGGCAATAAAATTATTATAGTGGCTACTACAGTATAATTTTTGTTTTTCAAACTTCTTTGTATTTTCCAAAGTTTTCTACCATTTATAATCTCCTGGCCAGGCACAGTGGCTCATGCTCACGCCTGTAATCCCAGCACTTTGGGAGGCCGAGGCAGGTGGATCACCTGAGGTCAGGAGTTTCAGACCAGCCTGGCCAACATGGTGAAACCGTCTCCACTAAAAATACAAAATTACCGGGTGTGTTGGTGGGTGCCTGTAGTCCCAGCTACTTAGGAGGCTGAGACAGGAGAATCTCTTGAACCCAGGAAACAGAGGCTCTAGTGAGCTGAGATGGTGCCACTGCACTCTAACCGAAGCAAGACAGAGCAAGACTCTGTCTTAAAATCATCATCAACAACATCATCATCATCATCATCATCATCATCTCCAGCCTAGACTATAAACCCCACAAGGGCAGGGTTGTATCTTGGTCACTACTGTATCTGCAGGTCTAGCGTGCAAGTCTTCACATAGTCTGTTGCTAAGTGTTCATATGCATATGCCAAGGACATGGCAAGAGAGGCCCAAGGTCAGGCCCCTTCCTCTGGGGGTGGCCTGGATGCTTCCATTGGTCTTTGAAGCAAGGAATGCCAGGCCAGCCACGGTGGCTACTGACCCTGCAAAGGTACCAGGGTTAGGCATTATGGCTCAGTCTCAAGCCCAGTGATGGTGTCAGAAGAAAGGGAAGAAGGGACTATGTGCCTCCGGAAACACATGGCATAGGAGGCCAGCCCAGTCCAACTCCAGAACCAGGGGTGATGTCACTTCTTCCCCTACAAAAGCTCTTGTTATTTCTTTCTTTTTTCTTTCTCTCTTTTTTTTTTTTTTTTTTTTTTTTTTTTTGAGACAGAGTCTCACTCTGTCACCAGGTTGAAGTGCAGTGGTGCAATCTGGGCTCACTGCAACCTCCACCTCCCAGGTTCAAGAGATTCTCCTGCTTCAGCCTCCTGAGTAGCTGGGACTACAGGTGTGTGCCACCATGCCCGGCTCATTTTTTGTATTTTTAGTAGAGACGAGGTTTCTCCATGTTGGCCAGGATGGTCTCGAACTCCAGACCTCATGATCCGCCTGCCTCAGCCTCCCAGAGTGTTGGGATTACAGGCGTGAGCCACCGCGCCCGGCCCTGTTGTCTCTTTCTTTCCCCCTTCCTCTTCCCCTTCCTCCTGGTCCCAGGCTGGATGGAGAACTGGGCAGACCCATCCTTTATCCTGGGGTTAGTCCTCCTTTCCAACCAGCCCTTCTCCTTGGGAATCAGGCTGAGTTCTCACCTTACTGGGCTAGCTATTCCCTCCAGAAGAATGGACCTAGATCCTGTGCAGGGGGTAGGGGGTGGAGGTGGGCATGGGTGGTATAGACCTGCAGACCTTTTCCTTCAGTGGCCTCCCTCTAAGTGCACACACATACACATTTCCCATGCATGTCTCCAACAGGCATAGGGACAAGCCCAGCCTTAGGCCCAGCTGGACCCAGAGACTACAGAGAAACCTAAACCGCAGACCTCCTGTTGCTCTAGGGCTTTACACAGAGGCTGCCTGCAGCTTCTCTACAATCTCTCTGTATCCCAGGGCAATGCCAAGCAAGTCCAAGGACCACTCACCCAAACTCCAGCACATGCTTGGAGTACCAGCTGCCTTTCCTATTTGTACCGTTTCCTGTCAATCTGCTCTAAGACCTTCAGTGCTGGCCCAAGCCCCATGATGCCCCAGGACTAGCCACTGCTCTGCCCCTTACACCTATGCAGAGGATGAACGACAGTCTGGCGAAGGGAGGCCGTCATTGGAAACCTCTTCACTAGGAAAGCAGAATGTGAGCATTTCCCCTTGCGTGGCCTCCGCCTGTCCCCTAGGGGACTTCCTAGGTGGGGAAAGAGGGACAAAGTCAGAGTTCCACTTTCTTTTTTTTTTGAGACAGAGTCTCGCTCTGTAGCCCAGGCCAGAGTGCAGTGGCACGATCCCGGCTCACCACAAGCTCCGCTTCCCGGGTTCACGCCATTCTCCTGCCTCCGCCTCCCAAGTAGCTGGGACTATAGGCACCTGCCACCACACCGGCTTATTTTTTGTATTTTTAGTAGAGACGGGGTTTCACTGTGTTAGCCAGGGTGGTCTCGATCTCCTGACCTAGTGATCCACCCGCCTCGGCCTCCCAAAGTGCTGGGATTACAGGCGTGAGCCACCGCGCCTGGCCCAGAGTTCCACTTTCTCCAGGACTCAGTCTCCGCCCCTCCTCACCACACAGTCTCCTTCAGCAACCTCATGAAATGGCTTCAGCCACCACGCCTCTGTTGAGGATTCGCAAATCTATACCCAAGCAAAGAACCAGACCTAGATACTTCTAGTTCAGTCTACACAAATCCAAACTCAGTATCTTACCAAACCTGATCTTTCCATCTTTACCTAGCTTGAAGAAGAGCACCACTGTGGTAGCCTGAATAAATGTTCCCTAATGCCCACATTCGAATCCTTGGAACTTGTGATATGCTACCTTAAATGGCAAAAGGGACTTTGCAAATGTAATTCAGTTAGGGATCTTGAGATGGGGATGATCTTACAGTGAATTACCTGGGTGGGCTCAATCTAATCCATGAATCCTTAATGAAAGAGACAGGTAAAAGATCAGAGAGATGTGACGTGAGAATTTGTCTGTTGTTGCTCACTTTGAAGATGGAGGGAGTGGCCATGAGCTAAGGAATGGACATGGCCTCTAGAAGCTGGAAACAGCAAGGAAACGAATTCTCCCTCAGGCACTTTGATTTTTTTCAAGACAGGGTCTTGCTCTGTTGCCCAGGCTGCAGTGCAGTGGCATGATCACGGCTCACTGTTGCCTCAGCCTCTTGGGCTCAGGTGATCCTCTCACCTCAACCTCCCAAATAGCTGGGACCACAAGCACAGGCCACCATGCTTGGCTAATTTTTTTTTTTTTTTTTGTAGAGATGGGGTTCCACCGTGTTGCCCAGGCTGGTCCCGAACTCCTGGGCTCAAGCCATCCTCCTGCCTCAGCCTCCCAAAGTGCTGGGATTACAGGTGTGAGCCACCGCACCCAGCCTGGAACCTTGATTTTGACCCAGTGAGATACATGTTAGACTTCTGACCTCCAGAATTATAACACAATAAGTGTATATTGTTCTAAGACACTAATTTTGTGGTAATTTTTTATGGCAGCAATAGGAACTAAAAAATCCACCAGGCCAGAATCCCAAGAGTTATCCTCCAGTCCTCCCTCTCCCCATGTGCAGCTGGTCAGACAGTCAGTGAGTTCTGGCAACTCTGCCCCCTCCCTTCTCAGTGGCCCTCAATCTGTCCTCTTCTCTCCATCTCAACTGCCACACCATGCGTTAGCCTTCTGCATCCTTCACTCGGGTGGCCAACAACCTCTTCCTCACTGATCTCCTGCCTCCTGCTGTTCAGTGTTGTTCCCAAAATGGAAACGATACACCTTTCTCCTGCTTAAAAATCCTCCGAAGCCCATCCCTATCCCCAATCTGCAGAACAAAGTCCAGACTTCTCAGTAAGTCTCACTAGGCCACCGTGAACCAGGTCCTATACCTCCTCTGCCTTATACTCTAGGCCAAATGAATGGACTGGCAGATCTGTGGACACACTGATGACTCCCTTGCCTCCGAAACTCTGCGCAGGTGTTCTCTTCTTTGCCCTCTGCTCATCTTCAGGAAGGCTCAGGTGTCACCTTCTCTGAGTATCTTCTGTTTGCCCTTCCATTCCCCACTGTGCAAGACAGATCCCTGACAGCTCCAAGGAAAGGAATTCTGCCAACACAAACCTGAGGGAGCTGGGAAGCAGATCCTTCCCCACTGGAGCCCCAGATGAGGATGCAGCCCGCCTGACACTCTGACCGCAGCCTTAGGAGGACCTAAGCATAGCACTCAGATGAGCTATTCCTGGACTCCTGGTGCAAAGGAGATGTGAGAGAACAAATGTGTGTTGTAAGCTGCTGATTTGCAGCAACAGAAAACCAGTATGTCCACCCTGCTCCCTGCCCTAGAGGGCTGGCCTGTGTGGGGCTCCTGGGCCCTCTGGCATCTAATTGGGTTCAGCCAGTGAAAGTTCTAACAGGAGCATGGTGGCTCACGCCTGCAATCCCAGCACTTTGGGTAGCAGAGATGGGAGAATCACTAGAGGGTCAGGAGTTCCAGACCAGCCTGGCCAGCATGGTGAAACCCTGTTTCTACCAAAAATAATAATAATAAAATAGCTGAGCATAGTAGCATGCACCTGTAATCTCAGCTACTCAGGAGGCCGAGGCAGGAGAATTGCTTGAACTCGGGAGGCAGAGGCTGCAGTGAGCCAAGATCATGCCACTATGCCACTGCACTCCAGCCTGGGCAACAGAGCAAGACTCTATCTCAAAAAAAAAAAAAAAAAAGTTCTCACAGGAAATCAGCAGAACGGAGGAGAGTGAGGCTAGAGTTCCCTCCCTTTGGGATTGCCCGAGGTGCTATGCCCCTTGATTGAAGGTCACTGCTAACAGTCACTCTCAAGAACACTCAACACAACTTTCTCCTCTAGGTTCTTGGATCCCACTCCCTCTTCTGGTCCCTTCAGCCTTAGGAGAGTGACAGCCAGGCCAACCACTAGCCCTGGGTTACATCACTATCCCCTATGCTATTCCTTTATAAATATACCTTCCTCTAATATCCTACTTTGAAGGCACCAATCCCTTATTGGGACCCTGACCAAGAGAGGGCTCTCATCACTTCTTCCTTACCCCTGTGCAAACCTCCATCACAGGACTCTCCTTGCTGTATTGCAGCTGCCTATCTCTCCCATCAGGACAGGATTTACCCCTTTGTACACCCCCACTGACTGGCACAGGAGTGCTCAGTGAAAGCAGCCGAACAAAGGAATGGGCATCAGCTCAACAAGAAAGGTGACCTGTCCAGCAAAGCCAGTTGGGACTACAAAGGCTGGGCGATGGGAGTAATGAGGCTGAACCAGTCCTGCAATTTTGAGCTTCTGACGTTGACTCTGGGGGTGCCTGGCCCCTTGGTTAAGACTCCAAGGCTCTCCAATTTTTGATCTGTCAGTTTACACAATTAAGAAATTACTATTTTTATTTTTTATTCTTTTAGAGATAAAGTCTCACTCTGTTGCCCAGGCTGGAGTGCAGTGGCATGATCGTGACTCACTGCTGCCTCAGCCTTCCAGGCTCAAGTGATCCTCCTGCCTCAGTCTCCTGAGTAGCTGGGACTACATGTGTGCACCACTACACCTGATTACATTTTTTTTTTTTTTTTTTTTTGGTAGAAATGGGTTATGGGGTATTGCTATGTTGCCTGGGCTAGTCTCAAACTTCTGGGCTCAAGCAATCCTCCTGACTCAGCCTCTCAAAGCGCTGGGACTACAGGTGTGAACCACCATGCACAGCCAAGAAACTACAATTTTCTTGATAATTACTATTATCATTTATTACAAAACCAGGAAAACCATATATAGTCCTCTATTTGACCACTGCTTTCTTGTTGGACATAAGGTTGCTTCCAAAGCTATGCCTTGGAAAATATTTTTGTGCATATTACCTCGTTTCCTTCCCATATTTGGGTTATTTCCTTGGGATTAAGAGTCACAGAAGGCCAGACACGGTGGCTCACACCTGTAATCCCAGTACTTTGGGAGGCCGAGGCAGTAGGATTGCTTTAGCCCAGGAGTTCAAGACCAGTCTGGGCAACATAGTGAGACCCCATCTCTATAAAAAATTTAAAAATTAACCAAGCATGGTGGCACAAACTTGAAGTCCTATCTACTCAAGAGGCTGAGGCATGAGGACCACTTGAGCCCAGGAGTTTGAGGCTGTAGTGAGCTATGACTGTGCCACTGCACTCAGGCTGGGCAACAGAGTGAGTCCCTGTCTCCATTAAAAAAAAAAAAAAGATTTAAAATAGTGGACAAAGGTAAAGAGAAACTAAATGCCAGCCCAAGGTTATGGGCTGAAGGACTTAGGCAGAGTGTTGAGCCTGGCTTAGAGACAGGGAAGTTGGGAAGTGAGGAAGGCAGGTGTCAGACATTCTTAGTCTCACGATCTTTGGACCCTTTGGAGGTCTCTGGGTGGACTTAGGTGGAAACTGCATGAAATTATTAACATATTACTCCAGCATCCCAATAAGATGCCAGAGAGGAGCCCAGCGAAGTGGACGAGAATACAGGCTGTGGAAGCAACTGAGCCGATCAAACCCCAACTCCACCTTTCTCTAGCTGACTGGTGGGCAAGTTAACTTCCATGTGTGCAAGGCTCCTCATCTGTAAAACTGGGAGAAGAACACTCATCTCATAGGGTGGGAGGTTTTAGTGTGACAGCACAGTGTCTGGCACCTAGCAAGTGCCCTTCCACAGCAGTTAGTGTGCAACTTTCCTTTTTCTTTTTTTTTTTTTTTGAGACGGAGTCTCACTCTGTCGCTAGGCTGGAGTGCAGTGGCGCGATCTCGGCTCACTGCAACCTCTGCCTCCCGGGTTCAAGCGATTCTCCTGCCTCAGCCTCCTGAGTAGCTGGGACTATAGGTGCATGCCACCACGCCCAGCTAATTTTTGTATTTTTAGTAGAGATGGGGTTTCACCATGTTGGCCAGGATGGTCTTGATCTCTTGATCTTGTGATCTGCCCGCCTTGGCCTCCCAGCTAATATTTGTATTTTTAGTAGAGATGGGGTTTTAGTAGAGATAAAGTCTCACTCTGTTGCCCAGGCTGGAGTGCAGTGGCATGATCATGGCTCACTGCTGCCTCGGCCTTCCATATTGGCCAGGCTGGTCTCGAACTCCTGACCTCGTGATCCACCCGCCTAGGCCTCCCAAAGTGCTGCGATTACAGGCGTGAGCCACTGAGCCTGGCTGCAACTTTCCTTTTCTTAGTACTCACTCAAAGCAAACTCTGCTCATCATTTATCCTTTAAAATATCAGCAGATGCCTCCAGCTTCCCTAACTTCTGGGCTCTGGATCTTAATCAGCCCAGTCCTTCAAAAGCTGCCCGAGTCTTTCAGCTTCACCCAATTTCCTGACCTTGGGTCCCTCCCAGAACCTTCTAACCAGACCTGAGAGTTCCTTTGTGAGATGCTTTGAGTCACAGCCATTACAACAGAATTCAGTCAACAACTACTAAATAAACAACTGCAGAGATTATTTTTTATTTATAATTCAAAATTACTGATACTTTATTAGACATTTGAAAATGGTGTTGGGTGACAACACAAATACTACTGTATGTAGCAAAACTTTGTAAAAATAACTTTCGAAATATGTTTATATGATAATATTCTGATATAGCTAAGCTTTTTTTTAAGCCTCCAGTTATAAAAACTAATAGAAAAAAAACCCATAAATCTCCAGTTATATTTAATCAATTTTGTATAATCTTAAAAAAAAAAAAGAAAGGAAAAAAGCCACATCAGCGAAGACTGCACTCTCATACTCTGACCTGGGAGTCCAATAAGGCTACAGTGCAGCAGCCACCTTTGAGTTGCAACTCTGGGTTATAGAAGCTTTCTTTGCGCTATACCCCAACCAACCAGATTCATGGAATGCATTTGCCTCACTCAAGTAGATGGTTCCTGAGACATTTTGCTGGGAGCCAAAGACCATGTTCCCACAGCATTCCTCAAGTTCAAAAACAGTGGCTCCCAGCACTGATTCGGCTGAGAATCCAGCCAAATAAACTCTTCCGGCTCCCAACACTTCAGGCAGCTTAACTCTGTCCTGGGCTTTCAGTGAGCAAAGGGTTTCCTGGAATAAGACACTGAATTTTATTTTTATTTATTTTTTGAGACAGGGTCTCACTCTGTTGCCCAAGCTAGAGTGTAGTGCCGTGATCACAGCTCACTACAGCCTTGATCTCCTGGGCTCAAGTAATCCTCCCACCTCAGCCACCGAGTAGCTGAGACTACAGACACATGCCACCATGCCTGGCTAATTTTTTTTATTATTTGTAGAAATGAGGCCTCACTACGTTGCCCAGGCTGGCCTTGAACTCCTGGGCTCAAGCAGTTCTCCTACCTCGGCCTCCCAAAGTGTTAGGATTACAGGTGTGAGCCATTGTACCAGCCAAGATACTGAATTTTAGAAATTCTAAGCCAAGGGCACCAGACCCTTTCTTGCAGGGTGGTAAAAGCTCACATTCAACCATCCCCTGCTGGACATCTGTTGCACCTTCTTCCATCTACTCCCAACCACCCCCAAACTCAAAGGTCAGCCAGCCCCCAGGGGACTCCTAAGCCAGCCTGGAGCGCTACAGGAATTCTGGGCCAAGGAAGAAGCCCAGTGCTTGGGTTTCTTGGCATCAATATGGTAGCTCCCACTCTTGGCTTTGGCTTAAAGCAACACCTTTACAAAGGTCTTCTTAAAAATAAAAAAAGACAGGCTAGGCCAATGGCGACAAGATCACAGTCTGATTTGGGAAGCGAGGTGCCCTCTGTGCCTAAGTGTGCAGCTTGGGGACTTCTTACTGACCCAAGAGGCAAGGCATCTACCCAAGGGCCTTTTGTCCACCCACTCTCCTCCAGAACTCTGGGAAGCCAGCCATCCCAGAAGATCAAGAAACCTAAACAGGGCAATGGGAAGAAACAAATCTTTTTGGCATTTCAGTTCCCCAAGGGCAAGGACTGTACTTTTTGTGTGTTCTGTACATGAATACATCATGTCATGGCTGAGCAATGCTAAATGGTAATAATATTCCCACTGCCACCCAAAGAGATAATCAAGCCGAGACATTCAACAAGATAAGATGGTATTAAAAAGCAATGTGCCTCCCTCTTAGTCACTATCAAAGTAGATTCAAATATCTTCATGGCTTTGAATGTCATGATGTACTATAAATATACATATATATATATATATATATATATCTTAATGGTATTTCCTTTGAGCCACTTTTGCTACTATTTCCTTTTTGGGGAAATAAAACCGTCACTCAACTCAGTTCTCCTGTCTTCATACTAAAGCTGAGGTCCCACACTGGAATGCTTTCTAAAACCCCACTCCAGCCTCCATCATATCATCCTTTTTCTTTCCTCATCAGTCAACAAATAATTTATTGAATGTCGGCCGGGCGCGGTGGCTCACGCCTGTAATCCCAGCACTTTGGGAGGCCAAGGTGGGCGGATCACAAGGTCAGGAGATCGAGACCATCCTGGCTAACACGGTGAAACCCTGTCTCTACTAAAAATACAAAAAGTTAGCCAGGCATGGTGGTGGGTGCCTGTGGTCCCAGCTACTTGGGAGGCTGAGGCAGGAGAATGGCATGACACCAGAAGGCGGAGCTTGCAGTGAGCCGAGATCGCACCACTGCCACTGCACTCCAGCCTGGGCGACAGAGCGAGACTCCATCTCAAAAAAAAAAAAAAAAAAACAATAATAATAATTATAATTTATTGAATCTCACATTCTTTACATTGCCTTCAAACTCTGCAACCTCATCTTGTTCCACTGTTCTCTCTTACCAAGCCTCAGATGCACTGGCCTTCTTTCTTTTCCTTAAACACTTCGAGGTCCGTGCTGCCCTCAGGGCCTTTATACTAGCTGTTTCACTGCCTAGGACCTTCATCAGGACTCCTAGCATTGTACAACTCCAGGGGGCAGCAATTGCACAGAATAATGTGAACGGTGGCCCTAGAGTTGTACAATGTGACAGCCCTGGCTGCCACCGGTCTTTGAGGTCTCAGTTCAAATTTTCAAGGAAGCCATCACTGATTACTGCTAACAGCATCCTCCCCACCCACCTCGACCACTACTTCTACCCAGGTAAGCTCCAGAGTACCATCCCTGCTTTTTTAATTTTATTTATTTTTTTAAGACAGGGTCTCACTCTGTCACCTAGGCTGGAGTGCAGTGGCACGATCTTGGCTCACTGCAGCCTCTGCCTCCTGGGCTCAAGCAATCCTCCCACCTCAGCCTCCCAAGTAGCTGGGACTACAGGCACGCACCACCATGCCTGACTAATTCTTGTATTTTTTGTAGAGATGGGGTTTCACCACATTGCCCAGGCTGGTCTCGAACTCCTGGCTCAAGTGACCCACCCCGCCGTGGCCTCCCAAAGTGCTGGGATTAGAGGCATGAGTCACCACACTTGGCGCCCTGCTTTACTTTCATTTTTTTAAGAGACAGGGTCTCCCCATGTTGCCCAGGCTGGAGTGCAGTGGCTATTCACAGGCACAATCTCACTACTGATCAGCACACGAGTTTTGACCTACTGGGCCAGTTCACCCCTCCTTAGGCAACCTGGTGGTCCCACGCTCCTGGGAGGTCACCATATTGATGCTGAACTTAGTGTGGACACCTGACTGGCATAGTGCATAATAGCCCAGAACTCCTGAGCTCAAGTGATCCTCCCACCTCAGCCTCCTGAGTAGCTGGGGCCCTGCTTTATTTTCAACACAGCACTTGTACTATCTAAAACTATATAAAATTTTTCATGTTTCTCCAATAAGAACATAAGATTCATGAGAGCAGAAACCTTGCCTGCTTTGCTTTCCATGGTATCCTCAGCACTAAGAAAGCACTGGATATTTAGGTAATGTGCTCTAAAAATTTATGAAAATAGGCCAGGTGCAGTGGCTCATGCATGTAATCCTAGCACTTTGGGACACCGAGGCAGGTGGATCACCTGAGGTCAGGAGTTCAAGACCAGCCTGGCCAACATGGCAAAACCCCATCTTTACTAAAAATACAAGAAACTAGTTGGGCATGGTACTGCGCGCCTGTAATCCCAGCTACTCAGGAGACTGAGGCAGGAGAATCGCTGGAACCTAGGAGGCAGAGGTTG